>NC_138545.1:42586149-43158540 GCF_964234715.1 Podarcis melisellensis | reverse complement strand
GTACCTCCGTCTTCCAATACAGTGGTACCTCAGGTTAAGAACTTAATTCATTCCGGAGGTCCGTTCTTAACCTGAAACTGTTCTTAACCTGAAGCACCACTTTAGCTAATGGGGCCTCCTGGTGCCGCTGCGCCACCGCTGCACGATCTCTGTTCTCATCCTGAAGCAAAGTTCTTAACCTGAAGCACTATTTCTGGGTTAGCAGAGTCTGTAACCTGAAGCGTATGTAACCTGAAGCGTCTGTAACCCGAGCTACCACTGTATTCAGCTTCACTGGATGCCCCGTGAATGAAAATCTGTATTTTCCAAGTGTCTACAACCCCAAAGGCAGCCCTTGCACACAAGATGGTGGAGTCTGCAGACTTGGGGGAACCCTACGTGCAGATGTCCAATAAATATTTTGGGAGCATGGGAGAGGGTAAGGAGACCTCAAAAGCAATCCACTGAGCATTCTGCGTGTTCAGTTGCCATGGAATTGTAGCTGACCTTTATTTTGTGCAGGGCACAAAACAAGGCTGGAGGGGGGTTGGACTGCAATATCCTGGAAGGGGTTGTGGCTGGCTGGAAGACTCCACGTTGCAACATTTTTGTTGCAGGCCCCACTTGAAATACGAATTCTTCTTGTTTATAGTGATGTCAAAAATGGCCAGGATCTATGCAGCACTTAGAAACAGCACAGGCCATGTCTGGGTTTAACATCTAAGACCAAAAGGAGGCTCAGGGGGTTGGTAGGCAGACAGGAGAATCCATCAGAGAAGGCCTGGTTTAGTCATAAGAGATGGACCCTTTGCCGACAGCTTTCCGTTGTGACTCAGAATCTTAGGCTGCCTACACCACTTGATGCTGGTGCCTGAAGCCAAGCACGCATGACATTGGACACGATCCATAGGCACCCTGTGGCTTCTTGAGAAATACCCCCGCTCAGTTAGCTTCCCTGTGGACCAGCTTCCACTGGATTTGAAAATGGATGAGGTGCCTACTGTCAGGGGAGCAGGTTCATCAACAGGTCAGAAGGGAGACTTGAAGTAGAGTCAGCTGTTTTATTTAGGAAATTAGTATACAGTACAACAGAGATCGCTTGGGCACAGCTGCCTCTGTGAAGATGTTGCCAAGTCTGGTTTTTGAAATCTCCTCTTCCTTCTACCCATCTTCTTCTGGAGATCTTCCAAGCAGACACAAACTCTGGCGGGGAAGAAGAAGAAGAGGAAGAAGAGTTTGGATTTGATATCCCGCTTTATCACTACCCGAAGGAGTCTCAAAGCGGCTGACATTCTCCTTTCCCTTCCTCCCCCACAACGAACACTCTGTGAGGCGAGTGAGGCTGAGAGACTTCAGAGAAGTGTGACTGGCCCAAGGTCACCCAGCAGCTGCATGTGGAGGAGCGGGGAAGCGAACCCGGTTCACCAGATTACGAAACTACTGCTCTTAACCACTACACCACACTGGCTCTGGAGAGGGGGACATCCCACCCCCCTTGGGCTTTCCTAGCTTTCCGCTCAACTACGTGTAAAGTTCTGCATGACCTTGGAGTCAAAGTGGGAGGGGAGCTCAATGCAGAGGGACCGACCTGCTGCTGGGAAGCTGTTGCTAATGCCTAGCTGTCTTCTCCTTCAGATCCTGAGCCCATAGTGTGTCCCTCTGCATCCAGCCCTGTCCTTGGAGGGCTCCCTGCCTCTGGTTCTTCTTGTTCTTCCACCTCCCAGCTTCCTCCCTTCTCTGATCTGTCTTCTGTGTCCCACCACCACTCCTCTAGCTCTAAGCCTTCTTCTTCTGTGGCTTCCCTAGGGGGTTCCTCAGCTTGAGCCTCCCACTGCTCTTCGCCATCCAGCCAGTCCCTGAGACCAACTTTTCGGACAGCCATCGTGTTTGCACTGATGAAAGCTTCAGGGAATTCGAGTTCCAAGCTGGGAAACAGATCAGGTAACGGCCATCGGTTGAAGACATTCCTGCCCCTCTCCAGTCTGTACAGCAAGATAAGAATGAGACTTGATATGCAGTTGGTGGTGGTGTGAGAGAACAACCGCACTGCATTTCTGGCCATTAATCTGTATATAGCCTCAGTTTTGAATTATGGTGCTGGAGGAGACTCTTGAGAGTCCCATGGACTGCAAGAAGATCAAACCTATCCATTCTGAAGGAAATCAGCCCTGAGTGCTCACTGGAAGGAGATCCTGAAGCTGAGGCTCCAGTATTTTGGCCACCTCATGAGAAGAGAAGACTCCCTGGAAAAGACCCTGGTGTTGGGAAAGATGGAGGGCACAAGGAGAAGGGGACGACAGAGGACGAGATGGTTGGACAGTGTTCTCGAAGCTACCAGCATGAGTTTGACCAGACTGCGGGAGGCAGTGGAGGACAGGGGTGCCTGGCGTGCTCTGGTCCATGGGGTCATGAAGAGTCGGACATGGCTAAACAACAAAAGCCTTGGTTGTCCCTGACCCTGGAGGAACAGGGACAGTGCTGCAGAAGGAGGAGATTGGGGTCTGAGGCCACGACAACAACCCTGTTTAGTCTGAATTGGCTTCAGTTGCTACAATTCTTGAGGGTCAGTGTGAGAAGCTTACACAAACCCTGCCGCAGATAGTTCCAGAAGGACCTCTGTGACCTTCAAGAAGACTGGAAATGGAGATGAGGGCTTATACAATAATTCAAGGTGTTTATTTAATTTATTAGCAGGCTTTTCAAATGATGGTTTTGGATTGTTTGCTGCAGTCCCCGGCTAATTAGCACTTATTTGTCTTGCTTCAGACACAGGCGTTTCCTCAGTGCACTCAACCGCTGAATAAATTTGCTGAAATCCAAATGATCCAGCCTAGGCAGAATGGCGAAACCTGGGATCTAAGACACAGGTATTTGTAATTTTTAAGAAGCTTCAGAAATCTCCCCCCATAATTCCCTCTCGGTCCTCGTTTTTTTAAACAGGGCAAATACTAACTTCAGAAAGGCTGATTGTGATGGGTAATTCCTTTGTCCGTCAGCCGCCAAACTGCCACAATAAAAAGCTTCTCAGCAAGGTAACTTGTGGGGAAGGAGTGGGCTTCCAGACTGCGGAAGAGCCATAGCTCCATGATAAAGCATTTGCCTTGCATGCAGAAAAGCCTCTCCTCCTCCAAGAGGGGAGGTATTGTGGGCGGGACGCGATTACTGCGTCACGCAGGGGGCGTTATGCCCCCTGCCCCACTCACCTGGCTGGCACACCACGCCCACAGGTAAGCGCCCAACTGGGCAGCTTGGAGGGGGCGTGGTTTGCAGTTTAAGATACTGCTGTGCCAGCCATTCTGCCTCATTTTCTGCCTTCTCATCGCGATGCCTGTGTGGCGGGGGGCCATGGCACGACCCTCGGTGACATCAGGGGGAGAACTTATAGTTGTATTAGCATCAACAGGCTCCACCTTCTGGTGAATAAACCCCCTTTGGGCTCACCCCTCTCCGAGTGGGTGGAGTCAATCTGTTATGTTCCATTGCCTAAGCCAATACCTTCTCACTTGCTGTAATCAATAAAGTTGTGGCCTTTTCTTGCCCATTAACCTTATATTCTGTGTCTGTGTGTCTTCATTCCACAAAGCGGGGATTGGGTCCTTGAGCCACAAGTGCCACTTTCAATCTCCAGATAGGGATGGGAAGGTCCCCTGCCTGGAGAGCTGCTGTCGGACAGTAGACTGTGCAAGATGGACCAAGGGGCTGGCTAGATACAGCACCTCCCTTTGCTGGTGGACTCTAGTTCCCATCAACCTCAGGTAGCACAGGCCAGGGGCAGGCTTTCTCCTTGCATCGTGATGATCTGGTCTGCCCAAGCAGTTTGGGATAGGCTATAGCAGGGGTCAGGGGCGCGGGTGGTGCTGTGGTCTAAACCACAGAGCCTAGGGCTTGCTGATCAGAAGGTTGGCGGTTCGAATCCCCGTGACGGGGTGAGCTCCTGTTGTTCGGTCCCAGCTCCTGCCAACCTAGCAGTTCGAAAGCACATCAAGTGCAAGTAGATAAATAGGTATCGCTCTGGCAGGAAGGTAAACAGCGTTTCTGTGCGCTGCTCTGGTTCGCCAGAAGCGGCTTAGTCATGCTGGCCACATGACCCGGAAGCTATACGCCGGCTCCCTCAGCCAATCAAGTGAGATGAGCGCCGCAACCCCAGAGTCGTCCGCGACTGGACCTAACGGTCAGGGGTCCCTTTAACCTTTACCCATAGCAGGGGTAGGCAACCTAAGGCCCGAAGGCCGACTGCAGCCCAATCACCTTCGGTCCAACACGCTGATTCCTGGCCCACGGACGGTCCGGGAATCAGCGTGTTTTTACATGAGAATGTGTCCTTTTATTTAAAATGCATCTCTGGGTTATTTGTGGGGCCTGCCTGGTGTTTTTACATGAGTAGAATGTGTGCTTTTATTTAAAATGCATCTCTGGGTTATTTGTGGGCCATAGGAATTCGTTCATAATTTCCCCCCCTCCCCCAAAAATAGTCTGGCCCACCACATGGTCTGAGTGACGGTGGAATGGCCCACGGTTGAAAAAGGTTGCTGACCCCTGGGCTATAGCTTACCCCTCAACCATCCCTGTCAGTGACACAGCGTGGGTTGCCAGTGTCCGGGGCCGTGCGAAGGGGGTGGGTGGGTAACGGACGGAGTAAGAATGCACATTCAACTGCCTAAGGGCATCTCCATCACCCAGGAGATCACAGCCTCAGAGATAAGAAAATAAGAGTCGTTCCGTTATCTGGAGAAGTCACTTCCTGGTTTGCATGGAGAAGTCATTTTCAACAGAGCCCACAGAGATGTATTGAGGCAGCACCAGGTGTTGAAATTTTACGCCCCTAACAATTTTGTACCTGGGGCAACCCCCTCCCCCACACACAACGTTACTGGTCCCAATTTGAGTGGGACATACCAGAATACTGGACATACCAGTATAAAGCAGCTCCCAATGTTCCTTACTGTGATTCTGATGTTAAGCTATAAAAGTTGATGGAGTTCAACATTTAATGTTAAGCTCTGCCTCATCCAGAATGTGGTGCTAATTAGTCCAACAGTGTTGGACTAATGGCAGGAGGGAGGGCCAAAAATTCAAACCTGCACTTGGCTATGGCTCTCACAGGGCTATGAAGCTCACCATCTCTCACCCAAACGCACCTTGCAGGTAACTTTACCTTTACAGATTGTTGGGAGGACAAAAATGGCGGTGGGGAAGAGAATCGTGTACGGCACCTTGAACCCTTTTGAGAAAATGAAGGATTGAAAAGTCATTAACGCAATAAAAACGATTCATCTTATCTCATTGCGTGCCTCATTTTTGGCAAAATAAGTTTAAAAGGATGAATTAAAAGAAATAGAACAAATCATGACACATGCCAAATCCATTTATTTGCTCAATGTTCAAAAATTCAGGAAATGGAATGTGACTATTTTAGAAGTCTGTGTCATTGCTATGCCTCCCCCACCCCCGTTTTTTAAAAGCGTGGTTGAGCTACTGATATCCTGGGCTTTTGTTTTGAGCGTGTTAATTCCCAGTATTGCAAAAGAGTTGTGGCTTGATCAAACAGCGGTGATTCAGTCCATGAGTGCTCTGTTTTCAATCTCTCAGAGCCCACAATGACTTACTGATCAGAGATGTCCTACTGTGAATTAGAATTGTTTGTTTCAAAAAGAGCCCCTGAACATCTTGCATGCACAGATCTCATAATGACGATAAAGAGCTTCTTCGTTGTAGGAGTAAAACCTGTATAACAGTCCCTAAGGAGAATTAAAATTCAGTGGCCATAAAATGCTAACCAGGGTGTGTGTGTGTCAGAGAATGGAAAACCAGGTATTGTGGTGGGCATGACTGATTGGCTGGTATCCTGAACGGAAGCAACCCACACTGCAACACTTTGATGCAGGTCCCGTTTTTAAATTATGCAATTCCTAACCACAACCTGGATGTGGATTTAGTCAGCTGACTCAGATGTATCCTGACAGTGAGAATTACTCCAGTTCTCACCCCATTATATGGGCGTGATCCCCATTGAATTTGATAGAACTTCCTTCTGAGTAGACATGGTTGGCCTTGCAGCCTTGCTTTGTTACTCTGGAGACTTTTGACAAATCATTATCAACACCTGTAGAGGAAATCTGGTAAGAGCTGTCGAGGAAATCTTCCCCTTCTATCATAGCTGAAACTAGAGGGAATGCTTCAGAAAGTACAGAAAAGGAGTGCAAAATTCATCACTCTTAACAGCCACATTTATATTTTCGCTAATCTAAGGCTGCAATCCTATACACGTATACCTAGAAGAAAGTCCCATTGGACTGAATCAGATTTACTTCTGATTAGTGAGTAGACATGCAGAAGATTGTTGTCTTTATTTTTAAACACATTTTCCATCAAAAATGCCCTGCTTTTCCCCACTGCATTCTACATGCTTTCATCCCTTTAGATCATCTGTGGTCTCTGTCTGTATCTCACTTCTCGTTTAATAAATCATGCCTTAGCATTATGTAAGTCAAAAATGACTTAACCATGGTTTGTTTACTGCCAAGAAACCATGACCTGAAGCCATGTTTTGTTGCTTCTTACAAACCTTGGTTTGGCTCAACTATGGATTGGAGTTACCACAGTTTGTTCAGCCATGCTGTACCCGAAACTCTCCAAGCCACAAAGGCACGAGACAGAAACAGTAAGAAAACAAAAACTTTGGAGAAAAACCATGCAGTGTTTGATTATCAGCGAGACAGCTTATTGTTAGCTCATAGTTTGTTAAACAAACTATGGCTTCGCTTGGTGTGCAAACCAGGCCAATAGGACCTCAATAAACACGCAAAGGGATCAGGATCTTTGTGAATCTTCCTCAAATTTCTCTCCACATAACTATAGCAGCACTGTACAATATTGTGTAGATGTGACTGAGGAGGAACAAACAGATAATTTGTTTCCCAAGGCAAATGACAAAATGGCACTTTGTACCCATTCTCATTAGTGATGTATGGAAGTGAGACCTGGACCATAAAGAAGGCTGATTGTCGAAGAATTGGTGCTTTTAAATTATGGGGCTGGAGGAGACTCTTGAGAGTCCCAAGGACTGCAAGAAAATCAAACCTATCCATTCTGAAGGAAATCAGCCCTGAGTCCTCACTGGAAGGACAGATCCTGAAGCTGAGGCTCCAATACTTTGGCCACCTCATGAGAAGAGAAGACTCCCTGGAAAAGACCCTGATGTTGGGAAAGATGGATGGCACAAGGAGAAGGGGACGACAGAGGACGAGATGGTTGGATAGTGTTCTCGAAGCTACCAGTATGAGTTTGACCAAATTGCAGGAGGCAGTGGAAGACAGGAATGCCTGGCGTACTTTGGTCCATGGGGTCATGAAGAGTCAGACATGACTAAACGACTAAACAACAACAACCCATTCCCATATACATAAACAGCAAGGTTACAAATTGCAGCCCTACCAAGGCAAAATGCTACCAACCGCGACAGGATGAAGCAGTTATAGTGTTATAAACTTGATGACTGTGCTGCATGAAGTAGTCTAGGCCAGAGCTTTTGGCCTTTTTTAACGGGAGGGTACTTTTGCTGTACTGTAACATTTTTATCTGCTTATTTTATATTGGCTACTGCTTCCGTGTAAAATTTTAATTTCCATTATATATAAACAGGCCATAGGGCAGAACAGAATAAAAATAAATGTGTATTTGGTCTGAGCATTGAGCTCAGCTCTGAAGGTTTTCTTGGTTTTGATGCCGATTCAATTAGCAGAAACTAGGGAGAGGCTTTTCTGTGGTGGCCCCTTGTTTAATGGAATAGCTTCTTCTCGGAACTCTAATAAGCTCCAACTTTGGTTCTGTTTTTGTGTTTGTTAAAAACATGTGTGTTCTCAATCTTTTCTGTGTTTCCTTAAGGAATTAATAGTGCCCTTAGGGTTATCAACTGCATTTTTAAAAAATGTACTTTCCCTGTTTATTTGTTTTAACTTTTGAGTTAATTGGTAGTGTATAAATAAAAATTCAACAACAGACTCTGAAAGAAAAATGTAGTTCAATGCACTATAATTAGAAAAAAACCCATTTATTTTTATTTTTATACAGAATGCGTGGCATTCCACAGTTAAACAGATAAGAAAAGGAATTTATGATCCAGAGACACAATGATAAAATGCTCATTCCCTAAAAAAAACATGGCAGTATGCCATACATTGAAGACATGAAATATCCAAGTGTATATAGAACATCACTGTTCTTTACAAGGGTTTTTTAAATTAAAAAATCCTTATTTAAATATACTCATTAAGCAAAGTACATTAAGCAAAATTCATTCCATAGGTTCATAGCCAGGTTTTCAGCAATAATATCAGTGAGTTGTACCTTCACAGCAATGGGCCAGTGTGTCTGGCTATAAACCAGAAGGTTAGTGGTTCAAGCCCACCCAGGGACAGCTGTGGGCCAGATTCCTAAATTCCAGCGGGTTGGACTAAATGACCCATGGGGTCCCTTCCAACTCCACAATTCTTTGAATATATGTGTAATAAAAAATGTGCCAGGGCTCTTGTGCCGCTCCCATTCATTTCAGTGGGGACTGCCCAGAAGACTATTAGCTGAATGGCACTCTTTGGCATTTTATCGATATACAGTGGTACCTCGGGTTAAGAACTTAATTCGTTCTGGAGGCCCGTTCTTAACCTGAAACTGTTCTTAACCTGAGGTACCATTTTAGCTAATGGGGCCTCCCACTGTCACAGCACGATTTATGTTCTCATCCTGAAGCAAAGTTCTTAACCCGAGGTACTATTTCTGGGTTAGCGGAGTCCGTAACCTGAAGTGTCTGTAACCTGAAGCGTATGTAACCCGAGGTACCACTGTACTTAATAGAGAATATTTCTACCCCCCCTCCCGTTGCAGAAACAGTGCTCAGTGTACATTCAGTTGGCTTCGCAGAATACATAACAGTGGCATCTAGTGTGCTGAATCCATCAGGCGGCCGGTTATAGCTACAGGTAGCAATAAATACATTCCGATCAGGTTCGATAATAAATACGAGTGGATAGTTGTAAAGTGGTTCAGTTCTTAAGGTGCTCAACATCCAGCTTCTCTAACCAGAGGCTTTCCACAACCGCTCTGTACAACATGCCCGGAGCATTTTTCGCAGCTTGTCGTGTTAGGGCTGAAACCAGAAAAAGGAAGAGATATATTTATGCAAATGAGAAGGTGAGAAACTGCAAAGCTTGTTGCCTCACCTGACCTTCTGAAAGCACTTCAAGCTGAAACCCAGTAGGTACATGTCATCATGAGCTACATATTGCCTGAATGATTTAATTTAATTTCTTATTTATTTCATTTATTTAATTTAAACTTATTTAATTTCAAATGAGGCTGTATACCACCCTGATACCTTTTATAATACGGCAGTACAGAAATCCATTTTATAAATAAAATGGACTGGTGCCATTAATTTGGGTTTCCTACAATTGTTTTCAGCAATAAAAAGCGGGGGGGGGGGGGGGCTCTCAGACACAGAGCTTAATAATAATATTTTTTTAAAAAAAATTTGTATCCCGCCCTCCCCAACTGAAGCGGGCTCCAAAGGCCTGGGGGAACAGCTCTGTCTTGCAGGCCCTGCAGAAAGATGTCAAATCCCGCAGGGCCCTAGTCTCTTGTGACAGAGCGTTCCACCAGATCGGGGCCACGGCCGAAAAAGCCCTGGCTCTGGTTGAGGCCAGCCTAACCTCCCTATAG
Source organism: Podarcis melisellensis (assembly GCF_964234715.1). Classification (NCBI taxonomy): domain Eukaryota; kingdom Metazoa; phylum Chordata; class Lepidosauria; order Squamata; family Lacertidae; genus Podarcis; species Podarcis melisellensis. Next base: position 43,148,847 of record NC_138545.1, on the reverse strand, counting down.
CCCGGGACCTCCAAGATGTTTTTATTTGAAGACTGTAAGGTCCTCCGTAGGGACGCGGGTGGCGCTGTGGGTTAAACCACAGAGCCCAGGAGTTGCCGATCAGAAGGTCGGCGGTTTGAATCCCACGACGGGGTGAGCTCCCGGTGCTCGGACCCTGCTCCTGCCAACCTGGCAGTTCAAAAGCATGTCAAAGTGCAAGTAGATAAATAGGTACCGCTCCGGCAGGAAGGTAAATGGCGTTTCCATGCGCTGCTCTGGTTCACCAGAAGTGGCTTAGTCATGCTGGCCACATGACCCAGAAGCTGTACGCCGGCTCCCTCGGCCAATAAAGTGGGATGAGCGCCGCATCCCCAGAGTCAGTCACAACTGGACCTAATGGTCAGGGGACCCCTTTACCTTTAAGGTCCTCCGTGGGACATACCAGGAGAGGCGGTCCTGTAGGTACGGGAAAGCACTGACCTGCACCCACAAATGCAGCCCAAAAAGTAAACCCTGAGACGAGCCCTGAGATTTCCACTATGGATCCCAAATGATACGGTGGTACCTCAGGTTAAGTACTTAATTCATTCTGGAGGTCCGTTCTTAACCTGAAACTGTTCTTAACCTGTAGCACCACTTTAGCTAATGGGGCCTCCCGCTGCCGCCGCGCCGCAAGAGCACGATTTCTGTTCTTATCCTGAAGCAAAGTTCTTAACCTGAAGCACTATTTTTGGGTTAGCGGAGTGTGTAACCTAAAGTGTATGTAACCTGAAGCGTATGTAACCCGAGGTACCACTGTATTGCAAAGGCCACGTCCTGCGTGCGGCTCCTTCCCAGCACTTTTCTGTAGTTACCTTTGCCATAATCTTGTTGACAATTAGCTTGACCCACGGTGCTTGGGGGTCCAGGCAGACTTTCCTCCCATTGTTCAGGGTGGCTCTGTTCAAAGGAGGGGAGAGAAGGCAGAGAATTGAGCTGGTGAGCGAAGGGGCTTTTTGCACAGCAGACAGTCACAAAGGAGGTCATGGGCCCAGGCCAGGACACTTACATGACTTCAGGAACGACGCAGTGAGGTCCCTCGGGGAGGAGAATGACGGAAGCAATTTGCTTGCGTGGAATCGCACGGGAGACCGTTTGAATGCATTGGCACCGTAGCTCCCCGGTCATAGGAGCAGCTGCGGAAGGAGAGCGCAGAAACTTAACAATGAAACCCTAGGCCTATTTACTGAGAAGCAAATGACAAAAGGTATCTTTTCCCGGCTTCCGCCCAGGAAAAGATACCTAGCGCAACCACACCGAACGCTTAACTCAACCTCCCTCTAACACAGGGGTCAGCAAACTTTTTCAGCAGGGGGCCGGTCCACTGTCCCTCAGACCTTGTGGGGGGCTGGGCTATATATTTTTTTTGGGGGGGGGGAATGAACGAATTCCTATGCCCCACAAATAACTCAGAGACGCATTTTAAATAAAAGCACACATTCTACTCATGTAAAAACACCAGGCAGGCCCCACAAATAACCCAGAGATGCATTTTAAATAAAAGGGCACATTCTACTCATTTAAAAACACGTTGATTCCTGGGCCGGATTTAGAAGGCGATTGGGCCGGATCTGGCCCCCAGGCCTTAGTTTGCTTAGTAAAGGTAAAGGGACCCCTTTACCTTAGTAAAAGTAAAGGGAGCCGGCGTACAGCTTCCGGGTCATGTGGCAAGCATGACTAAGCCGCTTCTGGCGAACCAGAGCAGCGCATGGAAACGCCGTTTCCCTTCCCGCCGGAGCGGTACCTATTTATCTACTTGCACTTTGATGTGCTTTTGAACTGCTAGGTTGGCAGGAGCTGGGACTGAGCAACGGGAGCTCACCCCGTCACAGGGATTCAAACCACCGACCTTCTGATCGGCAAGTCCTAGGCCCTGTGGTTTAACCCACAGCGCCACCCGCATCTCCTTCAACAGTATAGGCACCATCCAATCACAGACGCTTTTAAAATTCCACCGCTGTTGGACTTGAGATGCCCAGCTCTGGCTAGATCATGTATTAGGATTTCAGATGCCTAGTCTTAGAGCAAGGGTAGGCAACCTAAGGCCCAGGGGCCGGATGCGGCCCAATCGCCTTCTCAATCCGGCCCGCGGACGGTCCGGGAATCAGCGTGTTTTTACATGAGTAGAATGTGTCCTTTTATTTAAAATGCATCTCTGGGTTATTTCTCTGGTGTTTTTACATGAGTAGAATGTGTGTTTTTATTTGAAATGCATCTCTGGGTTATTTGTGGACCGGCCCACGGCTGAAAAAGGTTGCTGACCCCTGTCTTAGAGCTTTTATGGTTATTTTCAACAAATGAAGACCGAAGGTCTCTGGAACCTGATCATTACATAATCAGCCTTGGAACAGAAGTGTAGCAAAGCCCTCTGCAAACATTTGCTGGGGGTGGGTGGTGGGTTGGGGTGGGAGGCTTCTGCTCCCAACCTCAACGTGTTCATAACAGTGTGAAAATAGCCTATATCTGAGGTTTCATGCCTGTCCAATCAACTTGCCTTAACTAACTACTAAATATGCAGAAGTCAGGAGCAGAGACAGTTCCTGTCAAATTTTTCAACTTCTCCAAATTAAAAAACCACACGAGGGTTCCTAAAAGCTGTAGCATGACTTGGGAATGCAAATGGTATTTGGGTGAAATCTATATAATTTAGTTTTGCTTGTCAAGTAAAAAAGCATGTAAAATTGCATAGGAATAATAAAAAAATGATAGCCAATTATTTGCAGCGATGGTGCTGATGACCTGACATTTTCTGAAGGTAAAATAACAAATTCTTTGGGTTTCTGAAAGCAGTTCATCATCAAACAGAGTCCTATGAAGCTAAATATTATCCAATCACAAAAAAGCAGATTTGAATCCCTCACATCTGAAAGCGTATTTTTAATAACCCTCCCCCCCAATAAATCTGCAAAAGTTAAGTTTCACCCCCTAAAACGACACACCTTAGTGGTACAACTGCACCTCTCTGCCCTCCATTTATCCAGCAAAAAAGCAACTTTACTGTGAACAGCCCAGAGGTGAAGAGCTCCTCTGAGCATGAGCAGAGTTCATCTGCCTCACAAAACACAGCAAATCTACAGACAGCGGGGACGGGGGACTGGGAGCTGGGTTTACAAAATTTCCAAGTCGGAAAGCAGGGCCTCTGCTATCTCCCATCACCTCGGTTTCAGAAGCTGCTTCCCACCCGTCGCAGATCTTAAAGTCATCTTTAGGACCTTTCAGCGAAGTCTGCCTCTCTACCAACCATCCAGCCGGCTTTTTTGGTTTCCTTTCCTGAACGCGGCTTTAAATTTGCAACGGAGGCTCCGACGGTGCCTCCGGGAGCTTGCGGAGTTTCCTCGCCCCCGACGGCTGCCCAAAAGGATGGATTTTGGAGCCTAGCAGAGCTTCCAGGAAACCCCGGTACCTGCCCCGCTGCATGCAATCGCCCACCACCCCTGAAATGAAAATCGGCGCAGAAAGGATGCTAATGGACCGCCCCGTCGATGCACCTGAGGTTAACATACCCTGGCTGTGCGAAGCGCTCCCGGCTAGCAGCAGGAAGACCAGCAGGGCGGCCACGCAGGGGACTGGACGGCACGGATTCATTGTTGCGGATGCGGAGGCGCTCAGATCCCCGACGTGATGCTGCAGCGGCCGCCGAGACGCTCTGAGCTGCTCTGTCGCGCCGGCCGGTCTTTTATGGTCCCTAGCTGCTGCGATCCCCGCCGCCGCCGCGGAGGGGCGCTCGAGGGACGAGTCCCGCCCCCTTCCCTGCGCACCGCCTTGGCATTGGGCGTCGGGTGAGAGATGCGACGGAGCGGTCCTTGCGAGGGGCAGTTCGCCTCGGAAGCAGCAGGTGTCGCTGTCCGCGGAACCAAATGAGAGATTGATTTTAGTTTTTATGTTTTTGAAAAGTTTTTATTATTAAAATAATTCAGCATCAATACACACGTACTGCAAATATAAAAGCATACAAATATACATTCCATACAATCCGTCATCAATGCCTGTTTTTCATTCTGGCTCCAGATTTTGCTTTATCTACCGGAATTCTGTGTGTAACTGATTTTATTTATGGCGCATTGCCTCCCTCCGATCGTGCATCGAACAAATCAAAATAAATAATAATTCATATTTTCCCCTCCAAAACCAGCAAGATCAAGTATTCCAAAAGGACTGGAGTAAATTTATAGGATATCTGAAAGATTATTGTAACCAATTAACATCACTAGCAGGGTTGTCTGGAGACTTGTAACGAGAAATTTTTCTACCTTTCTATATTTATTTAAATTTTGAGTTATTTTTTAATGAGCGTAATTAGAATTGGGAAATGTACTAAATGTAATGATACAAAGGTTAATTTTGAAAGCCATGTGGCGGGATGGAAGGAAGTCTATAGGCTCTAAAGAGCCAGGGACGTAAAGTGGATTGTAATGATGTAAACGTATATTATTAAATGGAAAATTAATAAAAATTATATACAGTGGTACCTCGGGTTAAGTACTTAATTCGTTCCAGAGGTCCGTTCTTAACCTGAAACTTTTCTTAACCTGAAGGACCACTTTAGCTAATGGGGCCTCCTGCTGCCGCCACGCCGCCAGAGCACGATTTCTGTTCTCATCTTGAAGCAAAGTTCTTAACCCGAGGTAATATTTCTGGGTTAGTGGAGTCTGTAACCTGAAGCGTATGTAACCCGAGGTACCACTATATATATATTTTTTAAAAAAAGAATAATAATTTATCAGCCTGCCTAAGCTGGGTCATTGGGCATGCACACACAAAAAGGGAAGTTACAGATAGGTAGCCGTATTGGTCTGCCATAGTCAAAACAAAAAAAAAATCCTTCCAGTAGCACCTTAAAGACCAACTAAGTTAGTTCTTGGTATGAGCTTTCGTGTGCATGCGAAAGAAGTGTGTATCTGAAGAAGTGTGCACAGAAGAAAGAACTGTGTATCTGAAGAAGTGTGCATGCACACGAAAGCTCATGCCAAGAACTAACTTAGTTGGTCTTTAAAGTGCTACTGGAAGGAATTTTTTTTTGTTTTGACAAAAAGGGAAATTGAAGAAGAGGAAATTATGGCTGCAGTGAAGAACAAGCTGTCTTGATCCTGTCTTGGGCAGTTTGTTTGAAGTATGAAAACTGAGCTTGCTTTATCCCTTATATGATTTTGTGTTACATACTGAGTTGGGTATGTTTAACCTGGGAAAGAGGATGAGGAGACTGACTATGTTAGCCATATTCAGACATTTGAAAACATACAAGATGGAGCAAGCTTGTTTTTCTCCTGCTCCTTGTTTAGGCAGGACACAAACCGATGGGTTCAATTTGCAACGAAGGAAATTCAGACTAAACATCATGAAGAACTTTCTGTAAGAGCTGCTAGTGGAACGGACTCCGTTCCATTGTCAAACGGAAGGTTTGCAAACGGTAATAAATGTATTTGGTTGAATTACGGCGTCTTCCAAACCACCCTTCTAACCAAAGTATACAAAGTGATGCATGGGATAAATCTGATTAATCTGATTAATAATAAGAATAAGAATAATATAGAAATTTTTTTTTTACCATTATAATGGCTAATTATAAAACTGCCATGAGCATGCAACATAACAACATGACAATATTTTGCATTGTCATCAAGTAAAAAAAATATTGGGTAATAAGGAAATGCCTCTCTTTCCTGGTTTTTAAGTGACTGAACATTACTAAGTGGTATGGGAGGGTGTTGTGCAAACATTCAATTTTTCGGGAAATGGGGAAGTTGAGAAAGTAAATATCTTTTGGTGCGTAGATATAAATTTTATTATTTTAATGTATTTGTAATCTTTGTTGGAAGCCGCCCAGAGTGGCTGGGGAAACCCAGCCAGATGTGTGTGGGGGGGTTTTACAAATAATAAATTATTATTATTACCCATCATTTGCTTTCTGACTGAGGGTGTGAATGTGAATTTCCATTTCAAAAATGGCAATGGCCAACTCTGTCAACCCCTTCTTATTGAGGGTGTTCTTATCTCCTTCCTTTCCTGAATATTTTTGGAAAATTACTATCAGGAGACCATTCGCCTGGTGGAGAGGGCACGTCATGGTGAGAGGTCTAACTGGAAGTCGATCAAAGCAACGCATTAGTGTTGGGTACCAGGAGAAGCTAGTTCAGCATCATCTGAAGGACTAAAGGTTCTTCACACCTACCTTAAGTAGCCTTAAGAGCATGGGCTTTGCCTGGTTCTTTGGCCCATGCACTCCCTTCTCTTGCACATAGTGATTTTTGGGCTCCTTGTCTAGCTTCAGGCAACTAACTGTATGCCATTTCCCCTGAACCTGTGGATCAGGCCCTGCACGCCAGAACTGGAAAATTGCAGCAGATGGTGAGAGCAGTCACGAAATTAAAAGACGCCTACTTCTTGGGAGAAAAGCAATGACAAACCTAGATAGCATCTTAAAAAGCAGAGACATCACCTTGCCAACAAAAGTCCGTATAGTTAAAGCTATGGTTTTCCCAGTAGTGATGTATGGAAGTGAGAGCTGGACCATAAAGAAGGCTGATCGCCAAAGAATTGATTTGATCTTCTTGCAGTGCATGGGACTCTCAAGAGTCTCCTCCAGCACCACAATTCAAAAGCATCAATTCTTCGGCGATCCGCCTTCTTTATGATCCAGCTCTCACTTCCATACATCACATAGGGATCTAGGATTAAATATTAGCTACCAATTTATTCCCCATCATTTTAAAATTACAGACACACACAAACAAACACACAATAGATAGATGATAGATGATGATAGATATAGATAGATAGATGATAGATTAGATAGATAGATAGATAGATAGATAGAGATAGATAGATAGATAGATAGATGATAGATAGATGATAGATGATAGATAGATAGATATAGATAGATAGATAGATAGATGATAGATTAGATAGATAGATAGATAGATAGATAGATAGAGATGATAGATAGATAGATAGATAGATAGATAGATAGATAGATAGATGGATGATAGATAGATGATAGATGATAGATAGATAGATATAGATAGATAGATAAAGTAATTTGCTTTTAATGTTTTTGTTGGTGTTTCTAACGAGAAATTTAGGCTGCCTGCTGTAAGCCCCTTATAAGTCTTTTGTTCTAGTAAGTAACAATCATTTTGCTAAATAATGAAACAGCAGCAAATTCATTGGAAGTTGCAGTTGTAACACATTAATTGACTTTTCAGTTCAGTAGCCTAAATGATATATTGGGGTTGAATCTCTGGGACACCATTAATGGCTGCTAGAAGTTTATTAAAAAAGAACCCAATCACAATCTTTTCTAAGTCCTTGGTAACCAAGGAGGTAATAGCTACAAATTTACCCTAAGAATGAAGTTTTGCTTCTGCTAACTCTATAAATCCGCTCGAAGCTGCAGTGGTTAACATATTAACTGATGTTTCAGCTCAGTTGCTTCAACAAATTCATGATTAATGCTAAGAAGAATTCCTCAAATACGTATGCTTCTCACACAGTCATAAACTTCCTAAACAGATTTCTAGTTTTCCAGAAGCGTTTGGGTAATTTCCCCACAAAATTCCCAAAGTGGTGTTTTGTTAGTTTTTTTTGCAGGGCTAGGGAACTTGCATTTGTCTCAAGCTAGAGAGCAAGATTGTTAGTATCTCAGTTTCACATTCCTCGGCCAACTCTTGAGAAAACGAGTTTTGTCAGCCACATTAAATCATACCAAGAACACAAGGAAACCGCACAGCACTTAAACTTCCTTCTACACAAGCTCTGTTGAAACGACTGGCGGCTGAGTCTGAAGAGCACTAAAGGGCTCTTAACCAATCCATTTTGATGCAACTTCCGTAGGCGAACACCTTTGTAGTCTGTGCGTCCTTTTAAAAATTGGAATTGTTTCATTAGCTACGCAGCAAAGGTGGATGACACATGTTGTTTCAGGGTAGAGAGTGATTTCTTTTGTGAGGCCAATGATACTTGCACCTAATTAGATTTTTCTAAGAATTCCAGAGAGTGGGCTCATCCACACTTCTGATTATTCTGTTATTTCTAGGCACAGGTCTGAGAGGTTTTTATTTTGTCCTACCGCTTGGGAAAACCCGCAGTTTACTGCTGAATCAGAAGAACAAATGTCAATTCACAACACTCCCCAAAAGTCTACTCCTGAAGGAGCGTCTCTATCCCCATCGTTCAGCCCGGACACTGAGGTCCAGCTCCGAGGGCCTTCTGGTGGTTCCCTCATTGTAAGAAGTGAGGTTACAGGGAACCAAGTAGAGGGCCTTAGGTTAAGAACGGACCTCCGGAACAAATTAAGTTCTTAACCCAAGGTACCACTGTATCTGACTTTTAGAAAACATCTGAAGGCAGCCCTGTTTAGGGACATTTTTAATGTTTGATGTTTTATTGTGTTTTTAATCTTCTGTTGGAAGCCGCCCAGAGTGGCTGAGGAAACCCAGCCGGATGGGCAGGGTATAAATAAATTATTATTATTATTATTATTATTATTATTATTATTATTATTATTATTATTATTATTATTCCAAACTCTGGCTTTGTCTGTGGAGGGGGGCCCCCACCCACTTGCCGTCTTGCACCAAGTCCCTTAATCCCCTTTAATGGTTCAACATTCATATTGTGGTCACTAAGTCTGGGGTGGTGCTGGACAACATCTCCACTGTGATAACCATGGGGCTCTCCCAATATGTCATCTGCCCAATGCATGTGGTAGGCCACACTCTGATCTGGTCTTCTCAACAGGGCAGAAAGAGGGTGATCTCAGAGTGGGGAATTTGTAACATCAATGTCTTGTCTTGGTTGAATCCTTCTCTTTTTTGATAGATAAGAGATAGATATAGATGATAAATAGATAGATGATAGGTAGATGATAGATAGATGATAGATAGATATAGATAGATAGATAGATAGATAGATAGATGATAGATGATGATAGATAGATAGATAGATATAGATAGATGATAGATAGATAGATAGATAGATAGATAGATAGATAGATAGATGATAGATAGATATAGATGATAGATAGATAGATAGATAGATATAGATAGATGATAGATAGATACATGATAGATATAGATAGATAGATATAGATAGATGATGATAGATGATAGATGATGATAGATAGATAGATATAGATAGATGATAGATGATAGATAGATAGATAGATAGATAGATAGATAGATAGATAGATAGATAGATGATAGATGATGATAGATAGATAGATATAGACAGATAGATAGACTTATTAAAAAATATACAAAGGTTCATACCCATGGCAAGGTATCTTTACATAATACACCGAAACAAAACAGCTTCTTAATCTAAAAAGAGCAAAGGCAGAAAGAACGAATATAAAAGAGAGAGAAAGCAAAAGAAGAGAGAGAGATTAAAGAAAGATAAAATGACTTCCAATTCTCTGTCCTGTAGCTAAATATAGTATTCACTCATAAAATCCAACCATTCTATCTTCTGTAAACCAGTATTCTTTTCAATCTCCATGTCCCAACATTACAAGTTTGCTTTCTTTTTCATGCAAGAAGTCCACAAGAAGTTTCCAGTTCTGACTAAATGTCGATAATTTTGATTTTTCTCCAATTAAGCACGTTAACTTTGCCATCTTACGGGGTTTTTCCCCAGCCCTTCCTCTGTAAATGGGTAGGGCTGCTTCTTTTGTGGTTGGGTCCTCTTCTGATGAGTTTTAGATTTTCAGTGGCTTTCTGCAGAGGTGGGGGAATCTGTTAGAATGATCCACCTTAGGAGGCTGATGGATCCAACTGGTTTTCAGATGGGAAGTCCCCATCTGACATGGCAGGAACCAATGTCAAAGCCAATCTGGCATCCAGAGATCTCCACAATTAAACCCATGTTAGTAGCAAAATGCTCCTGGCTCCTGACTAATTTCTAACACTGACTGGAAGGGACCTTGAGAGTCACCTAGTCCAACCTCCTGCAATGCAGGAATCTCAGCTAAAGCATCCATGACAGATGACCATACAGACTCTGCTTAGAAGCCTCCGGTGAAGGTCCACAACCTCCCATTCCACTGTCAAGAAAGTTCTTCCTGATATTTAGCCAGAATCCGCTTTCTTGTAACTTGAATCTATCTACAGTTGGTGCAGAACTCAGTGGGCAGATTATTGACTGGGACCAGAAGGTCTGAACATATTAGGCCAATTGTGGCACAACTGCACTGGCTACCAATTTGTTTCTGGACTCAGTTCAGAGTCCTGGCTTTGACCTTTGAAGCAGGAATTTCCCCTACTCCCTCCACACCTATCCTAGAAACGAGAGTTCCGTAAAAGTCAATTCAGATCTTACAAATAGGCAGGTAATAAATATTTGCAAGTGACTCAGGATTCCGATTTCCTGTTATACGCAGCTTCCCCTCCCCCTGTCACAACGTTCACAATTCATCAGAAAACCATGACAGGTCCTTAAAAGAAAATTGTTATTTCAAAAAGCAGCTCAGGTTTCTTCTTCTCTTTGAGATGGAGGCGGAAAGAGTTCATGAAAGCCTGCAATTTATTCCATAGGAAACAGGTAAACATGCTGTTCCTGAAGATGGAGTAAAAGCTTATAAATTATCTGTTCGTGTGAAAGGTGGTCTCCTTGCCATTCCTAAGGTGAAAGCTGATTCTTTTTGTAAAGATTTTAATAGAGAGGACAATTATAGCAACCAGTGAAAACTAGAAGATGAGAAACAAAACTACAAAAGAGGCACATAGAATGAGTAGCTGCACATAAGTTAAAATAAAGGCCAAGTAATCATCTTAAAAAGCGGAGACATCACCTTGCCGACAAAGGTCCGTATAGTAAAAGCCATGGTTTTCCCCAGTAGTGATGTATGGAAGTGAGAGCTGGACCATAAAGAAGGCTGATCGCCAAAGAATGGATGCTTTTGAATTACGTTGCCGGAGGAGACTCTTGGGGACGCAGGTGGCGCTGTGGGTAAAACTTCAGTGCCTAGGGCTTGCCGATCGCATGGTCGGTGGTTTGAATCTCCGCGGCGGGGTGAGCTCCCGTTTCGGTCCCAGCTCCTGCCCACCTAGCAGTTCGAAAGCACCCCTAAGTGCAAGTAGATAAATAGGTACCGCTTTATAGCGGGAAAGTAAACGGCGTTTCCGTGTACTGCGCTGGTGCTAGCTCACCAGTGCAGCTTCATCACGCTGGCCACGTGACCCGGAAGTGTCTCCAGACAGCGCTGGCCCCTGGCCTTTTAAGTGAGATGGGCGCACCAACGTACAGCACAAGGCCTTTTTTGGCGGTCCTCAGGAACATTTGATGGCCTGCCCCCATCCCTCACACCTTCTTCCCAAAGCCTAGTTAGGACATTCCCAGTTTTGGGAAGGTAGCAGGAGGCCAGGGGTGTGCGTGTCAAATTTTGGCCTCGCTCTCTCCCAGCATGCGACAAGGCAATGTGCAGATTCCATGTCAAAGTACTCTTGCGACCCACTTGGTACGAAAAGTTGGGCTGCCCTGATATATAGGACCAATTCTTTTGACAATACACCTGCATTGGCACCATCGACATATTTAGTAATATTAATTTTTGGATCACAAAGAATAGTTTCTTTAGTAATAAAGGGCAAAGCTTCTTAACAGGCTCAGAGAGCTCTTTTGTCAATAGCCAGACCAGGAAGTGCCCCTGACAAACATGTTTGAACATGATAGGGTTAGAACAATCCTTGCTGCTGCTTCTATGGAAGTGGAGCTTTTTGTAGGTAAGTAAGTAAATTTTTATTTATACCCCGCCCTCCCCGGCCAAGACCGGGCTCAGGGCGGCTAACATCAAATACATTAAAACACAATCAAACAATTGATTAAAATATAGCTTAAAAATTAGAATCAGGATAAAATTAAATGTTTGCCCACGAATTACAACCATAGGGGTCGGGAACCTCCAGTATTCCTCAGGGCCAGCTATCCATGTTGGTCCCACATGATAAAAGATAAAAGAGCCCAAGAGGTAACTTACAGGGTCCCATAGAGTGGGGTCAAACTGGGCCTGGACCAAAGGCCAGGCAGAACAGCTCTGTCTTGCAGACCCTGCAGAAGGATGTCAAGTCCTTCAGGGACCTGGTCTTCTGCGATAGATCGTTTCCCCAAGTTGGACACCCCTGCTGTAGAGTATTTGCCTCAATCTTTTTTATTATTATTATTATTCTTTTCTGAAAAGACTAGCCTAAAGGCCAATATATATGTCACCACTAAAAAGACAGAAGTCAGGCGGGGCAATACATTCATGTATCCACGGCGTGCTGATCTGTTCCGTATCAAACAGGTCAAGCCCGTTCGCATATGCAAATCCGCAGTATCATGTTTTGCTGTTCCAGCCTATTGTTTGTACCGAAACTATTGTGTGGATTCCCCTCTCAGGGGGAAACGCATTCCTAGTGGGGAGTATAATTAATATGGGAAAAGGACACTTAAGACATTTATTTTGATGTACTTCCTTGCCAGTATGTGTATATCTTCTAAAATGTGCTGTCGGAGCCAATTATTTCTAGAAGCCAAGCGACTGCATTTTGCCTGTAACTCATTTTGACCTTTAATTATACAATGGCTATATTAAATGTTTTCTTGCAACTAAGAAGACTGGTTGGCAGTAGATTGTGCTTGCTTGAAATTCCTCTTGAAACCACATGGTTTTTTTCCAACTGCCTATCCGTCTCCATCGACTTAACTGTGACAGTCACGAATGTGGTACTTTCCAGTGCTGCGATGGTGCAAAGATATGGATCTGAGGCATGGATCCTTATGAATCCTCTCTCTCTCTCTCTGTATATATATATATATATATGGGATCTGCCTAAAATCACCATCATATCATAAGCAACTCCAGCTCCTGCCAACCTAGCAGTTCAAAAGCACACCAGTACAAGTAGAAAAATAGGTACCGCTGCGGCGGGAAGGTAAACGGCGTTTTCGTGCACTCTGGTTTCCGTCACGGTGTCCCGTTGTGCCAGAAGTGGTTTAGTCCTGCTGGCCACATGACCCGAGAAGCTGTCTGTGAACAAACGCCGGCTCCCTTGGCCTGAAAGCAAGGTGAGCGCTGCAACCCCATAGTCGCCTTTGACTGGGCCACTAAGCTACTGAAAGTAACGGGCCCTTTTTATGTCCAGCTGTCCTTTGTCAACAACAAATTGTCACTGTTTTTTTGTGTTGAATATATGCTATATGGTAATTTATGGACCTAAAGCCATTTACACATAACAAAATATGTATTTTAATTTGTTTTTTTCCCTTATATTTTCGAAATGTACAGCCAGGATTTTTTCCTTTAATTTTTTGGGGGGCCCCCAAGAGAGTGGGGCCCTAAACTATAGCTTGTCTACCTTATATGTAAATCCGGCACTGGACTGGACCTAACTGTCCAGGGGTCCTTTACCTTTACAATTACCTTTTTTTGATGAAGGCACCAGGTGAGCATCTCTGGGGAGCGTTTTGATTCTCCTGGATCCAACTTCAGTCCCAAAGCCTTGGGAAAGCAAAGAGTATGTATGTATGCAAGACTGTTGGGGTGGGGTGGAGAGGCAGGAAGCCACCACCCTCAGTTTGCCCTGAGCCAACCACTGCCTGCCTGTCTGTCTTCTTCCTTACCCCCATCATTCTGCCCAGACACTGAGGTCCGGCACCGAGGGCCTTCTGGTGGTTTACTCACTGCGAGAAGCCAAGTTACAGGGAACCAGGCAGAGGGCCTTCTCGGTGGTGGCGCCCTCCCTGTGGAACACCCTCCTACCAGATGTCAAAGAGAAAAACAACTACAACATCTGAAGGCAGCCCTGTTTAGGGAAGCTTTTAATGTTTACTAGACTACTGTATTTTAATATTCTGTGGGAAGCCTCCCAGAGTGTCTGGGGAAACCCAGCCAGATGGGCGGGGTATACATAATAAATTATTATATACCAACCATCTGCCTGTCATTTCAACTGGCTCAATCTACTGCTGGCTTCTGTTTTACCAGTCTCAATGGACACCCCCCCCCCCACTGTTATGCCCACAGCACTCTTTCCAAATTCCAAATGTGCCCCCGAAGGATTGGAGACCCCTGGTGTAGTCTTTGGGAATTAACTTAAGCTTTGCTTCATACTGAGGTGGTCAACCAGTGTTTCATCCATCCCATTCAAGTTACAGGTAGGGTTTCTCATGGTTGAATGTCCCTCCACTCAAAAGTCAAACAAACCCCCAGCACATATACATATGGCTTCCCCTCAAGCATCCTGGGAACTATATTTTAACCCTCGCCAAGCTACTGTTCACAGCACCTTTAAACTACAGTTCCCAAGATTCTTTGAGGGATGCTGTGTGTTTTAAAGGCTGTGTATGTGCAGCCTTAGGGACGCGGGTGGCGCTGTGGGTTAAACCACAGAGCCTAGGACTTGCTGATCAGAAGGTCAGCGGTTTGAATCCCCGCGACGGGGTGAGCTCCCGTTGCTCATTCCCAGCTCCTGCCCACCTAGCAGTTTGAAAGCACGTCAAAGTGCAAGTAGATAAATAGGTACCACTCCAGCGGGAAGGTAAACGACGTTTCCATGCGCTGCTCTGGTTCGCCAGAAGCGGCTTAGTCATGCTGGCCACATGACCCGGAAGTTGTACGCCGGCTCCCTCGGCCAATAGAGCAAGTTGAGCGCCGCAACCCCAGAGTCAGTCATGACTGGACTGCTTTTGGATCACCCCGATGCGTAAGAACATTTCGGTTTAGCGGTTGGGGCGCTGCTCCTTTCCACTCGGTTGGAAACGCGGCAACAACACAGATGTTATCCTTGGGGAAATTCCAGAAATGTTTTGCGTAAGATGAGGGCACGAAGCCAGCTTTTCAGAAACAGAAGGAATATCAAGCATATGGTCTCGTTCATGCCTCACTCAAGAAGAGAAATTGGCCGGTTGTGTGTGAAGCGATAAATTAGGTCAATGACAGGAGACTCGCTGAAGAATTTCCGCCTAATCCCCAGAGCTGTTAACACACACAGAATTGACATTGCTAATCCAAACTGAGTCTGTGGGGCTGTTTGCACAGGTGAGTAAGGGTTTTGTCGTCAGAATGTGTCAATCTTCAACAACCACCCTCTTTATGACCCTCTAATCTACGCACAGATTAGCTGAATAATATTATTTCTGAAAGATGAATGCTTCATGAGCTCTGATAGCTCAGCTCTGTGACCACCATATTATATATGTACAGTGATACCTCGGGTTAAGTACTGAATTCGTTCCGGAGGTCTGTTTTTAACCTGAAACTGTTCTTAACCTGAAGCACCACTTTACCTAATGGTGCCTCCTGCTGCTGCTGCGCCGCCAGAGCACGATTTCTGTTCTCATCCTGAAGCAAAGTTCTTAACCCAAGGTACTATTTCTGGGTTAGCGGAGTCTGTAACCTGAAGCGTATGTAATCTGAAGCGTATGTAACCCAAGGTACCACTGTATTTCTGTTCTACTATGATCTACAGACTTGACAGGTTTTATGTTGTTGTTTTTATAATGAAACAAAAGGCACATTATTAAAATCTTATTTAATAAGATTCCACTGTCAGTGGAAGGATTTATCCTTGCACAATTGAATGTTTTTCCTCTCTCTTCCCTCCATGCCCCCCTAAATCCACCCTAGGGTTTCTCCAAACCCTCAATATCGAATGACACAGGAAGGATAAGAGGAGTTTGGGGGGGAGGGGGGAGTCCCATTGCACTACCAGTATTACATGTGTGGAACTACTTAGTTGACTATATCCCTAAAAGTCCATCCCGGGCATTAAAGCCAACAAATATAGGAAAAATTGCAATATTTCTGAAAGGTGTTTGGTACAAGGAAAGCCACAGCCCCTGTGACGTTCTCCTTTTGTGACTATGATGTTGAACCTGAGATCTATGGATGAAGGGAGGTATACAAATTTAATAAGTAATAGTGATTCTGGTCTTGCTTGGCCGCTGCTAGTCTACAATTAGCTGAAAGCCAATTAATTTAAAGAAAGGAAAATTACAGCTATGGTTCCTCGTGATAGCCGATACATTGCTATCATTGAAACTGCCCAGCCTCAAACAGAAAGTAGGAGAGTTTCTCCTGAAACCCACCCCAAATCAGCCCCTCACCCCACTTGAGGGGCTCCTAGAAAGGTCTCCCAGATCAAGCAAAACTTTTTTTGCTGAGGGCTAAAAGAGCCCTAAATGAAACTGACACTTCGAAGGAGAAGGGACAGAATATCAGAAGAAGGGAAGCCATAAATGCTACAGATAACAGTCGGCCTGGAATTCATCTACATGAGTCGTAAGAGGCTAATTGGATCTAAAAATGGTGAAGGCCAGAGAGGATCATGGGAAGCTCAGAGGCAAGGGGAAGAAGTTTGAAAGAGTTGAGGTAAATTAGGGAGCATCAACAGCAAGGAACAGATAGCCCTGAGGCATCAAATGTGAAGAGCCATCTCCTCTCAAAACACCCTGATAGAATTATGTGCCCAGTTACAGAACACATAGTTCAGCCCCAAAGACACAAAGGGATATCAGAAGCCTTCCTTCCTAAACATAAAATCACTTTAGAGTGCTGTAAATAAAACAATTCTAAGAAAAATTATAGCGGATATTCATATGTGGTGCGGTGAAGAGTTTTCTATAGATGTATATCATTGACTAGAAACAAAAAGTACTGTTTATAATAGTAAAAAAAAGGCAACCCGTGTTGTTGACTAACTCATTCTGAGGTGAAATACTGTGTTAAAAGTGTAATTAGGCTAAAGACGTTGTTTAGAAGATGATGTCCTCTGTTTGAGGACTTCCCATAGCTCAGTCGGTAGAGCGTGAGCTTCTTGATCTCAGGGTTGTGGATTTGGACTACATGACCGTGATGGTCTTCCAACTCTACAATTCTATGATTTGAAGTGTCACTGTCCCCAGGATGGGAGAACTTCATGGAACTTTGAAGTGCCAGGCATAGCTCTAATGGCTTTAGCCCAAACGTGGCAGAGTTTTCCTGCACAGCGAAGAAGCTAGTTGAGGTGGAAATGACTAGTCAGCTAGACTCAGAATAACTATTTACAGGATTTATTAAAAGGAAAAGAAACCAGCAGAGTTTCTGCATACAAAACAAAGCAAAATAAATCCTTTCTCTCTCTTAACCATACACAGCACTCCTACTCCTAACACACCCAACACAAACTGTGCTAGCATTCCTAGATAACAGAGTTGAGTGCTGGTCGTTAACCAATCAGAGTAAGTAGTTTCTAGGTCAAGCAGACCTTGGCTGTCTGCCAAGAGTAAATTGACACTGCCTTGAGTTAATTGTGTGAAGCCAGAATCTGTACGTTTTCATGAGAATCAATTAACAGAAACTGAACACTCCAGACGTTGTTGAATTACAACTCCCATCAACCCTGACAACTGGTAATATTGGTTGGGGCTGATGGGAGTTGGAGCCCAAAAGCATCTGGAGGGCCAAAGGATCCCCACCCCAGCTGTAGCCTGTAGGGACGCCATCTTTCTCTGTCCCTCCCTCTAGGGATACCTGTCTAGCCAAGCCTGAGATTTGAAGGTATGTACACAGGCTCCCTCGGCCAGTAAAGCGAGATGAGCGCCGCAACCTCAGAGTCATCCATGACTGGACCTAATGGTCAGGGGTCCCTTTACCTCAGGGATGCGGGTGGCGCTGTGGTCTAAACCACAGAGCCTAGGGCTTGCCGATCAGAAGGTCAGTGGCTCGAATCCCCGCGATGGGGTGAGCTCCCGTTGCTCAGTCCCTGCTCCTGCCAACCTAGCAGTTCGAAAGCACACCAGTGCAAGTAGATAAATAGGTACCACTCCGGCGGGAAGGCAAAAAGCGTTTCCGTGCGCTGCTCTGGTTCGCCAGGGGCGGCTTAGTCATGCTGGCCACATGACCTGTAAGCTGTACGCCAGCTCCCTCAGCCAATAAAGCGCCGCAACCCCAGAGTCGGTCACGACTGCACCTAATGTTCAGGGGTCCCTTTACCTTTACCTTTTATCTGGCGACTTGCATGAGGGACGGATCAAGGATTGCATTGGCATACTGAGGGAAACAAAAAGGAGACAGCAACCCTGCCAAACCTCAAATTCACCTTGCCCACCTGCGCTGGACAAGCAAGCGCCGCAACTGCACCTTAAGTTTCTGAAATATTGCTGCCGACCAGCTCTGTAAAAGGATGGGAGGATAGCATGGAAAACCCCTGAAAGGCTGTGTTCCTGGCCACATCCTTCCCTGCTCAAGAAGAACAGAATGAATTGAATGAAGAACAGATTTGACATTGGCTGCCTAGTCTGAAAGCTGCCTTGACTATTCCAATGGCCACTTTAACTGCCTAATGGCCTGTTTGCCAGTACGAGGAGCTGTCCAGTGAGTCAGGAATCAAGGTATTCAGGACGAACAGGGAGCTGTCCAGCAAGGAGAAGCTTTTGCTCCAGCCTGGCCTAGGCCTAGACTGCTCTTTTACCTCACTGTCTTTTGGGCACATGATGAATCTGACTTCCTCCTGAGAAGCAAGAACAGGAGATCACCTTTGTGGTACCAGACACATCTCCATTTTGGGGTTGCCACTCAGAGATGCTGCTGTCTCTTCTCACCCCTTGGGTGTATGTGGTGTGTGAGAGCAGTCAGGGTGCACTGGTTCCCCAAAAATGGCAGCCTCCCCAGGCAGGATATGGTGGTCTCAGGAGAGCTGCGGTTATCCTTTGACTCCCTTTGTGTGTGTGTTTTTGTATATAATTTTTATTAATTTTCCTGTTTTACAATTTAAGATACAGTGGTGCCTCGGGTTAAGTACTTAATTCGGTCCAGAGGTCCGTTCTTAACCTGAAACTGTTCTTAACCTGAAGCACCACTTTAGATAATGGGGCCTCCAGCTGCTGCCGCGCTGCCGGAGCACGATTTCTGTTCTCATCCTGAAGCAAAGTTCTTAACCCGAGGTACTATTTCTGGGTTAACGGAGTCTGTAACCTGAAGCGTATGTAACCTTGGTTTCTTATTCTTCCAGTATGTTTTGCCATCCATAAGTTTTTGTATCCATGCTTCCTTTGCTGGGACTTTTGCTTCTTTCCATTTGGGGGCAAGTAACATTCTTACCGCTGTAGTCACATACATGAATATACAGTTTAGGTAGTTCTGTCCCTACAATTCCCAAAAGAAAAGCTTCTGTATTGTTGTTGTTTTACAAACGTAAACATCCTATTCATTTCATTATATATCATTAAGCTTTAACCTTACTACAAGACCACCACCCCTTTTACCTTTTGATCCAGGCAAAGATCATCATCACTACCACATTCTCAGAAGGAATGAGGGGGACATTCGTCAAAAGGTTTCACCCCACACCAAATTCTCCTGTTGCCAGATTTATGATGGGGTATCTTTAAAAAGGGACGCGGGTGGAACTTGCCAATCAGAAGATCAGTGGTTCGAATCCCTACGACGGGGTGAGCTCCCATTGCTCGGTCCCTGCTCCTGCCAACCTAGCAGTTTGAAAGCACACCAGTGCAAGTAGATAAATAGGTACCGCTGTGGCGGGAAGGTAAATGGCGTTTCCGTGCACTGCTCTGGTTCACCAGAAGCGGCTTAGTCATGCTGGCCACATGACCCAGAAGCTGTACACCGGCTCCCTCGGCCAGTAAAGCGAGATGAGCGCCGCAACCCCAGAGTCGGTCACAACAGGACCTAATGGTCAGGGGTACCTTTACCTTTACATTTAATCTTTAAAAAAGACTACACCGTCCCCAGCCTCTCCCTTTACGTAAGCATTAATGCTTGGGTGCGTTCTGAGGAGTAGCACACACAGTTGACATGCTTCTTGGCATTTTCCTTTGCGTAAACAAGGCTGCTGGCTGCGCAAGTATTTTCTACGGTTCAGAAGCCGGCCAAGGCATGGGACAGGATGTTGTACTCCTTGCCAGCAGGCAGCCACAAGACAGAGATTTACCTGCCCTGTGATTTGAGTTTGGCTGCTCTTTGCACAAATGTCCTCTTCCCCGTGCATTGCTCTGCCCTCACTGAAGGGGAAAATGGCACGTGTCACTCAAAGGTGTGGTACGGAGCCCTTACTCCCCTCTGCACACCCAAAGCCCAGGAGCAGCTTCAGAAGACTGCCCCTGTATCTCTGTTCAAAATTGTGCTCCATCATGGTGTTCCAGGAGTATGGATATGGAGCCATTGTTGTGAGGCTAAAATGCAGAGGCAGGGCTGGATTTAGGTTTGATGAGGTCCTAAGCTACTGAAGGTAACGGGCCCTTTATATGTCCAGCTGTCCTTTGTCAACAACAAATTGTTGCTTTTTTGTGTTGAATATATGCTATATGGTAATTTATGGACCTAATAGGCATCTAAAGCCATTTGCAGTGCGGGTGGTGCTGTGGTCTAAACCACAGAGTCAAGGGTTGCCGATCGGAAGCTCGGCAGTTCAAATCCCCGTGACTGGGTGAGCTCCCATTGCTCGGTTCCTGCTCCTGCCCACCTAGCAGTTCGAAAACATGTCAAAGTGCAAGTAGATTAATAGGTACCGCTCCGGCGAGAAGGTAAACGGCGTTTCCATGCGCTGCTCTGGTTCGCCAGAAGCAGCTTAGCCATGCTGGCCACATGACCCGGAAGCTGTACACCGGCTCCCTTGGCCTCTAAAGCAAGATGAGTTCTGCAACCCCAGAGTCATCCACGACTGGACCTAACGGTCAGGGGTCCCTTTACCTTTAGATACTAGGTATCTAAAGCCATTTGCACATGCAGAATATAGGCACCCTATATATAGAAATGAGCAAACCAGTGATATTTTAGGGAGCAGGCTAGCAGGCGGGGTCCATTATTTACATCATAGGAGCCTACACAACACAAAACACTGTTAGTGTAGGTAGATTTTATTTTATTTGTTTTTTAATTTATATTTTGGAAATGTACATCTGGTTGTTTTTTCCCTTTTAATTTTTTGTGGGGCCCTAAGCTATAGCTTCTTCAGCTTATACGTAAATCCGGCACTAAGGACAAGTCATGTCTTGCACATTGCTCATGCCCGAAGAAGGCTGCAAAAATCAAGGCAGTGATGATAGAGACTTTGCATATAATGGCCAACTTTCATCCTGGGAAAAGTTATGGAAAGAGGAAATAAAACTGACTGCATGCCATTCGTTGAAAGAAAATTATATGAAAATGATGTATCATTGGTATTTAACACCGAGTAAAATTGCTAAAGGGACATGGGTGGTGCTGTGGGTTAAACCACAGAGCCTAGGACTTGCCGATCAAAGGTCGGCGGTTCGAATCCCCGCAATGGGGTGAGCTCCTGTTGCTTTGTCCCTGGTCCTGCCAACCTAGCAGTTCGAAAGCACCTCAAAGTGCAAGTAGATAAAACGGTATCACTCTGGCGGGAAAGTAAATGGTGTTTCCATGCGCTGCTCTGGTTCGCCAGAAGTGTCTCAGTCATGCTGGCCACATGACCCGGAAGCTGTACGCCGGCTCCCTCGGCCAGTAAAGCGAAATGAGCGCTGCAACCCCAGAGTCGTCTGCAACTTGACCTAATGGTCAGGGGTCCCTTTACCTTTACCTTGCTAAAATGTACAAAACAAGTTCTAAACTGTGTTGGAAATGTAAAGAGAAAGAGGGCACTTTTTACCATATGTGGTGGACACGTGCATTGCTAAATGCTTTCTGGGAAAGGATATATAAAAAACTTAAGAAAACGTTTAAAAATACATTTGTTTAAAAATCAGAAGCCTTTTTACTAGCTATTAAAGGTGAAGAGTTTCCAAGAGAAGATAAAAGACTTTTTATGTATGCACCAATGGCAGCGAGAACGCTACTAGCCCAGAGATGGAAGGAAGGAGAAATACCAACAAATGAAGAATGGCAGATGAAACTGATGGAGTATGCGAAAATGGCGAAACTGATGGGGAAGATCCGAAAACAGGAAGATCAAGTATTTTCTAAAGACTGGCGTAAATTTGTAATTTACTTAAAAGACCACTGTAAACAGTGCAAATCTTTGGCAGGGATGTAAAGACACTTGTAATGTGGAAGTTTTAATGGTAATTGTGCTTATTATACAATAGTTAGTAAAGGTAAAGGGACCCTGAACATTAGGTCCAGTCATGACCGACTCTGGGGTTGCAGCGCTCATCTCGCTTTATTGGCCGAGGGAGCCGGTGTACAGCTTCCGGGTCATGTGGCCAGCATGACTAAGCTGCTTCTGGAGAACCAGAGCAGCACACGGAAATGTTGTTTACCTTCCCGCCGGAGCAGTACCTATTTATCTACTTGCACTGTGTGCTTTTGAACTGCTAGGTTGGCAGGAGCAATAGTTGGCAATAGTTAGATAAGGGTAAAAGATGCAGTAAATTTAATCTTAAAGATGGAACCCATGGAGGGAGAGAAGGAGGTCTAAGGGTTCGAAAGAACTCTGTATTTTAATGTTTGAAATCACTATGTTTTATATGCAAAATTTTTTTTTTTAAAAAAAACCTTAACAAATATATATAACAAATAACTCAGTGTTACTTCTGAGGATGCTATTGTTGGCCAGTGAAGAAGCCTTGAATTCCCTGCGCAATACAAGGATTTGCCGGAACAGCTACTGGTGGAACACATCTGAGGACTTCTGTTTACAAACATGCAGAGGAGGAAAAATAACTGTATGATCTATAGATGAATTTCATGGAATGCACACAATTACAGGAAGAGCAATTCACCATGAAATAACAAGCAGGGAGAACAGGTTTGGCCACGTGAAACGGAATAGGGATTTTCAAACTGTGGGTGGAGTGGGCTTTTAAAGGGATTAGTCACCAGAGCTGTCCAAATTGCTGTCTACTTGCAGCCTAGGTTGCCCAAGGTCATGGGGAACTGGCCATGAAAATAATTAAGCAATAAACAGGATTGTAATTGAAAATTAATTTAAAAATTACTAAAAATAATAATGATCAGGTACTCTCTCTTTGATACTTTGTGCATCTGGTAGGATTCTTCAAGTGGGTTTATAATAATAATGATTTATTATTTATACCCCGCCCATCTGGCTGGGTTTCCCCAAACACTCGGGGCGGCTTCCAACAGAATATTAAAATGCAATAGTCTATTAAACATTAAGAGCTTCCCTAAACAGGGCAGCCTTCAGATGTCTTCTAAAAGTCTGGTAGTTGTTTTTCTCTTTGACATCTGGCGGGAGGGTGCTCCACCGGGTGGGTGCCACTACCGAGAAGGCCCTCTGAAGACCGGTGTTATGTGGTCTCGGCGGCCGCTCCCAGTTACCAGTCTAGCTGCCGCATTCTGGATTAGTTGTAGTTTCCGGCTCACCTTCAAAGGTAGCCCCACATAGAGCGCATTGCAGTAGTCCAAGCGAGAGATAACTAGAGCATGCACCACGCTTGTGAGACAGTCTTTGGGCAGGTAGGGTCTCAGCCTGCATACCAGTTCAGTGTTGATTATTTGGGACAGTTTCATGATCAGAATGAAAATATCCCCAGGGTTCTGTCTCTCCATCCTAAAGCTAATAGGCTGAAAAAGCCTTATGACATACAATAATTTACTTTTACAGTGGTACCTTGGGTTAAGTACCGTACTTAATCCGTTCTGGAGGTCCGTTCTTAACCTGAAACTGTTCTTAACCTGAAGCACCACATTAGCTAATGGGGCCTCCTGCTGCCACCGCGCCACTGGAGCACGATTTCTGTTCTCATCCTGAAGCAAAGTTCTTAACGCGAGGTACTATTTCTGGGTTAGCGGAGTCTGTAATCTGAAGCGTATGTAACCCGAGGTACCACTGTATTTGGAAAAGACTGTGATGTTGGGAAAGATGGAGGGCACAAGGAGAAGGGGATGACAGAGGACGAGATGGTTGGACAGTGTTCTCGAAGCTACCAGCATGAGTTTGACCAAACTGCGGGAGGCAGTGGAAGACAGGAGTGCCTGGCGTGCTCTGGTCCATGGGGTCACGAAGAGTTGGACACGACTAAACAACAACAAATAGACTTTGCCACTGAGTTGGATCAAAACATGCTTGGCTGTGGAAGATATTTGTCTTGTGCAAACTGCATATGGCAGTCTACCTTAGGATCTATGGAACACTAGTCTGAAAATCTCATATATTATTGCACGGCACCCCAAACCCCAAGGGGTGTGACATACCCTCTCTGGCATCTGGCTTCAGCCTGTTTCTATCTCTTTTTTTCCCCAAATACATTTTTAATAACATTATATACATAACAAGCATACAAACAGATACAAACAAATACAAAAAAAATTACAACAAGAAAAAAATAAAAATATACAAGCCAAACTTTTTTCCTCTCTCTAACTATACAAAGAGAGATTAATCCGGCTACTTCACAAAAAAGGAGGAAAAAGAAAAAGAAAAGAAAAAACCAAAAAAAAACAACAACAACAACAAAACAAACAAACAAACAAACAAAAACCCCTCCTGGACTTCCTTCCATCCTTTTGGGAAGTATCAAATATTTACTTCCATTCACGTATTTGATTTTTGAACTGTAAACCTAATTTCACACGCTGGTAGTATTGTTCTGACCCCGCCAATCACATTAAACATTAATTCCAATGTAGTTCCAGTATTTACTCCAATTTTTCAGAGATTTCTGTTCATCATGGTCTCTTATTTTACCTGTTAATTTATCAAGCTCAGCATATTTTATCATTTTAATTTGCCAATCATTTATATTGGGGATAGTTTCCACTTTCCAATATTGTGCCAACAGAATTCTCGCTGCTGTGGTGGCATAGAGGAATATCGTTCTATCTTCTTTTTTGATCTCTTTATCCAACATTCCCAGCAAAAAGGCTTCGGGTCTTTTGGGGAAGGTGTATTTAAATATTTTTTTAAGCTTATTGTAAATCAATTCCCAAAAGCCTTTCACCCTTTTACATGTCCACCATAGATGATATAGGTCACCCTCCACCTCCCCACATTTCCAGCATTTCTTATCCTTTAATCTATACATTTTGGCCAACTTCACAGGGGTGTGATACCACCTGTATAGCATCTTCCAAATATTTTCTCTCAGGGACATACATGCTGTAAACTTTATGTTGCGGTTCCACACTTCCAACCACCTTTCAAAGTCGATGTTATAACCAAAATCAATTGCCCATTTGATCATTGCCTCTTTAACCTCCTCGTCCTTTGTGTACCACTCTAATAGTATATCATAGGTTCTAGATAGGGTTTTGTTTTTACCTTCTATTACTTCTACATTGAATTTTGATTTTTTGTCCTCAAAACCCAACTTCTTCTTGTCCTCTTTTAACAAATCATTCACCTGATGGTATTGCAACCACCCAGTGAATAGATTTTTTATCTCTTCATAAGGTCTAAGTCTTGGCCCTTGATCTGTTTTTCTTAACATTTCTTCGTAGGTGGCGTTTTTCCCCTCCATATTTGTTTTCTTCACCGTTAATACCTCAATCGGTGAGATCCACCATGGGGTCTTTCTTTCAAGGAGATTTTTATTCCTTTCCCATGTTTGGTATAAAGGTCCCCTGAAGATATGATTTAGAAAGCTCTTGTGAGCCTTCGCTTTCCCATACCAAAGGTACGAATGCCATCCGTACCAATCAGCCTGTTTCTATCTCAGCTCTCTCACACCCATGCCCTGGCCTTTGTCTTTCCATCTACCAACCAAGTAAGGTCCATCCATTTGCCCTCTAGCACAGAACAACCCATACTTGGGAGCCATTATGGCCCTTTGCCTGGCTAATTCAACAATGAGGTCTTCTATTAGATTTTAACCCTTTCTGGACTCAAGCATAGAGCCCACCCCTCCCCCAAACTCTCAACAATATTTTGTAGACCTAACTATTGGCTCTCCTGCCAATCTAGCAGTTTGAAAGCACGTCAAAGTGCAAGTAGATAAATAGGTACCACTCCAGCGGGAAGGTAAACGGTGTTTCCATGCGCTGCTCTGGTTTGCCAGAAGTGGCTTACTCATGCTGGCCACATGACCCGGAAGCTGTACGCCGGCTCCCCCGGCCAATAAAGTGAGATGAGCTCCGCAACCCCAGAGTCAGCCACAACTGGACCTAATGGTCAGGGGTCCTTTTACTTTTACTAACCACTGGCTATTGCTTGCTATGATATTTATTTTATAAATGAATCTTTCCAACACTGTACATTCAGTGCATGTGAACCCATGTATTAAAAAATCACGACTTTTTGCATGTACAGTCGTACTTGGGAGTCGAACAGAATCCGATCGGGAAGCCCATTTGACTTCCAAAAAGTTTGAAAACAAAATCGCAGCTTTTGATTGGCTGCAGGAAGCTCCTACAGCCAATCAGAATCTACGGAAGCCCCGTCGGACAGTCAGCTTCCAAAAATAGTTCACAAACTGGAACAGCCACTTCCGGGTTTGCAACGTTCAGGAGCCAAAATTTTCGGAACTAAGCTGTTCGAAAATCAAGGTACAACTGTATTGGACAAATGAGAATTAATGGCTTGGGGTGAGTGGTTTATGGTTCCTTATCAGAACTAATGGACGGAAAATAGCTGGAGATATTGCTTGAAATTTCTGAATGGGAAAATATATCATAAGGGTTTTTTTCTGGGGGGGGGGGTACAAACATTTTCTTATTCCTTCCCATCTGAAGGGAGGGGCTAATAAAGGTGTTGATATGTTTATGTTAGTGTTAAGGATGGGAAGGAAATTTGATTCAGTTCACATTTAAAAGCGAATCTATCAAATTCAATCATTCTGAAATAAGGTGAGAACTGAAACACAGCTTTCTTTTGAAATTTGAACTTATCCAAATTTGCAATTCAGTAATCCAATCAACCAGTGCTTCGAAAAACTGCATATATTATGGGAAAGTATGCATAACAATTTATATATTAGTGAAAATTGTATACAAAAAGTGCATTATACCAGGGAACATTGCTTGCAAAAGTAAAGTACATTAGTCAAAACTGCCTGTAAAATTTGTTTATTAAGAGAAATTCACAGTGTAGGATTTCTATGAGGTCTTTTTTATTTTAAACAATTGAAATTGCTGGAGAACTGTGGAGAACTAGGGTTAAGACAGGAAACATGAGGAAGTGAAAGGACGAAAACTGACAAATCTTTCAGTTCAACGATAGAAAAATGTCTATAAAACTGGGAAAGCACCGCTGACAGGATGGGGGGGGGGCAAGAGGAAGAAACTCCATGCACTTGGGAAAAAAGGTTTATTCAGGCCAGATGTGTTTCAGAATAATCATTCTTCTATCACAGTAGGAGATTTTGTCAGCGTTGATGCACTTGCTGAGAAATGCTTTTCAAAACATGCCCTCAAAGAAGGATTAATTTGAAGGCTGTTGGGCGTGGACATAATCTTTCTTTGAGCATCTGAAGTTTCTTTCTTTCCCCCACCTCTGTAACAACATAAATACGTTTAAGGAAGCTGAGGAGAAGCTGCAGCTTGAGAGCGAGAGTGGCATCAACACTGGCACCGATTCTGGGTGAGATCTCACCAGTGGCATAGCAGAGGAGGCTGGTGTGCCGTGGCTCCAGGGACATTTTTTGAGGGGGCACAATGAGGAAACAGACAACAGACTCCCTCCTCAAGCCACTTCCTTTGTTACCTTAACAGCCCATACTTAGTGGGCTGTTACCAGGAGACTTGTTTGCCTATTACAACCATTTGAATCCTTGCTTTAAAATTTAACAAATGCTGGATTCAGGTGTGGCGATCACACAGGGTCCCCAGACGTTTCACCGTCTATTGATCCCTGTGCCACCACTTTATTTCTCGCTGCCACCACCCAGGCCCTAGCTGGTACAATACCGAGTCCAGTCAGGGTTAAATTGGAATATAAACTTCAGTTTATTTCTTGCAGTTTAACAAGCGTGTGGTTTCATAAACTGTATCTGTCCATTACAATCGTGGGGTGCCTATCCAGACCTATAACTTCCGCTACCTGCTCTCACTCACTAAACCACCTCTCAGATATTTACTTGTCTTCCTAGCCCCTAACTGTTCCTGACTCAGCTTATTTCGCTACACTAATTCAACCTACCCACAGTCTCTATCCCAATTCACTCCCACTCCAACCAACCACCCAACAAACTCCTCCCTTCGCGCCTCCCAGAGCTGGTTTTATAGTCCCTCTGACTCCACCCCCCTGGGTTCTGATTGGGTAACCTGTTTAACTATTTCACCTCCAGCACTCTCATATGTTAACATCACACAGAACAGAGCCCAGGTATACACCCCGCCTAAACTCGTAATAATATGAATACAGTATAAAATGCTGATTATTGTAGCATTTCTCCCTTAGACTCTTATTTCCATGGTTTGGTCTCTGGGGATTCGTTCCAATGCTAACAGTGACCTTAGGGAAGCAAACTAGCTGCCTTCATGGGGTTGCAGGGGATCTGATGCGGAGGTGGGGGCTCCTCTAAACTTCTTCCTTGAGGGGAGTGCAGCTGCGAACCCCTCAATGGGAAGTGTGAGGGAGCCTGCGCCTCCCAGCTGAGCAGCCCAGATCCAGCTCCTGTTCCCGTGCAAGCAGCAACACTGCCTAGCAGAGCAGCCTGCTCCACTCCTACTTGCCTGCAAGCAGGAGCAGGGTGGGGGTGGGGTGGGGGCAACATCCCTTACCTGCTCACTTACACCCCCCCTCGGCCCAGCCTTCCCTCACAGGGGCAAAGGCATCGTGACACCCGGGGCAGGGTGCCGCTATGTAGGGTGAATGTGCAGTGTCGTTACGTTTTTTTTACATGCGCTGTACATAGCAATGCCACACATGCGCTGTACATAGAGCTTTGCTGGAGGCGCACTCCAGCACTGTATGGACGGTGACAAGATCCTCCGCTCACGGTTGCAGCCACGAACGGAGGATCCCCCGTTCATGACTGTAGCGGCGATGGAGGGATCCTACCAACGTCCATATGGCTTTCGAGCAGCGGCGGCGGCAAACTGCTATGTACAGCGCATGTGCAGTGGCGTTACATACAGCGCATGCGCGCGACGCCACACATGCGCTGTACAAAGCAGTTTGCTGCCGGCACCAGGATCTTCTGCTTGTGGCTGCAGCCATGAACGGAGGATTCTCCACATGTGGTTGCGGCGGCACAATAATTACCCATCAAGCCACGGACGTCATTCAAGGCCTGCCACTGACGTCATGTTATTACAGTACAGTGGTACTTCGGGTTAAGAACTTAATTCGTTCCGGAGGTCCGTTCTTAACCTGAAACTGTTCTTAACCTGAGGTACCACTTTAGCTAATGGGGCCTCCCGCTGCCGCTGCGCGATTTCTGTTCTCATCCTGAAGCAAAGTTCTTAACCTGAAGCAATATTTCTGGGTTAACCCGAGGTACTATTTCTGGGTTAGCGGAGTCTGTAACCTGAAGCGTGTGTAACCTGAGGTACCACTGTAGTTTGAGAACTAAGCTGTTCGAAAACTGAGGTACCACTGTATTTATTGAACTGCATTTATCCTCCCCCCCTCCCGCCCTGTGGTGATTTTCTTGAGGCAATATGAGAGTACCCATAAACATTTTTTTAGAAAAAAAACACACACTGAGTTATACCATAAAATTATATATTAATGGAAAGATAATTTAATGAAGAATGCAATGCAATAACTTTTATGAAGGATTATTTGTTACAACAGCAGTCATAAAGAAGAAACATGAAACACACAGGAAAAAAATGAGATATACAGGTTAAATTGCCGTGTTGGCACTTTGCGATAAATAAGTGAGTTTTGGGTTGCAGTTTGGGCGCTCGGTTTCTAAAAGGTTTGCCATCACTGCCTTAGGGTGTTCATGAGGTGGTGGTGGAGAATATGAAGGGAATATTGCAAGATGAAAGAACTGGATTACAATTACAGCCAGGTGGGCTTTAAATGCGATGAATAAATGGGGAAATGGCTTGGCAGGATAGGTGGGCACAAGCCTTAGATCAAGAAATGGTTACCTGTGACTATTGGGCAGGTAAACATTTGCCAGATACCCTGATTAGCTACCAAGCAACTCAGCCTATTAGCAGACATGGTCATTTTGTGAACCTTTCATTCTTTGTATGTTGTTGGCTTTCTGTGACTCAAAGCACAAATGGCCTTTTCAGCACATTTTGTGGAAGTGCTTCCGAGTGACGGCCTGTGAAATGTTGCATAAGAGGGCAAGGGGAACCTAGAAACTTCCCAATATTGCACACGGTGAAGCAAAAGATTGCGACTTTGCTGGTGACAACATGCCTAGGTGAACATTCTGAAGGCACACATTTCTTTAAAATGTCATTTAGTTCAGAAGCTTTTTCTTGCGCTAATAGTACGTGCCAGAGAATAGCATGTTTAAAAGAATGTTTGTTTAAAAAAAATAATCAGAAGACTTTCTCTTGGAAATTATAGGGATAAAGGTAAAGGGACTCCTGACCATTAGGTCCAGTCATGACCGTCTCTGGGGTTGCGGCGCTCATCTCGCTTTATTGGCCGGGGGAGCCGGGGTTTGTCCGCAGACAGCTTCCGGGTCATGTGTCCGGCATGACTAAGCTGCTTCTGACTAAGCAGCACACGGAAACGCCGTTTACCTTCCTGCTGGAGTGCTACCTATTTATCTACTTGCACTGGCGTGCTTTCGAACTGCTAGGTTGGCAGGAGCAGGGACTGAGCAACGGGAGCTCACCCCATCGCGGGGATTCAAACTGCCAACCTTCTGATCGGCAAGTCTGTGGTTTAACCCACAGCGCCACCCGCGTTGTATGCAACTACAGTAGCAAGAATGAAAATTGCCCAAAAACGGGAAGAAGAAGAAGTCCCAGCAAAGGAAGAATGGATACAAAAACTTATGGAATATGAAGAAATGGTGAAACTTACCGGAAGAATAAGAAATCGAGATAACAAACTTTTTACAAAGGAATGGAAAGGGTTTTTGGAATATTTACAGACAAATTGTAAACAAATAAAAACACTGGCAGGATTATTGTAATAACCTGCAGTTTCATAAGAGTACATATTTAAACGAAGATAAATAAATAAATGAGTAAGTTAAGTTAATTTGGATATGCAGAAGATCTTAAAAATAAATTTAAGGAACCGCAGAAAGAGGAGGAAGGAAGTCAAGTTTTGAAATGTCAAAATGACTGTAAAATCAATGAAATGTATATATATATATGAAAAGTAGAAATAAAATTAAAAAAAGAGAGGATAGCATGTCTGTTGCGGAGGGGGGGTTGTCCTTTAGGTGGCAAGGGAAAGAACTGTGCTGCTTTCAAAGGTGCGAGTGTTTTCTGAAGATGCAAATACAAATTAAATTAAATTATTGCGCAGCACACAGAGATTTGATTGAGATGTGGTCAAATCACAGCGACTTGCTCTAACATAGGGTCTATTTGAGGATGAAGGGGGCCCTCCAACACCCTCCCCCCAAATATGGACTGTCAGCAAGTGAATACAGTATTTTTTGCTCTATAAGACTCCCTTTTTCCCTCCTAAAAAGTAAGGGGAAATGTGTGTGCGTCTTATGGAGCGAATGCAGGCTGCGCAGCTATCCCAGAAGCCAGAACAGCAAGAGGGATTGCTGCTTTCACTGCGCAGCGATCCCTCTTCCTGTTCTGGCTTCTGAGATTCAGAATATTTTTTTTCTTGTTTTCCTCCTCCAAAAACTAGGTGCGTCTTGTGGTCTGGTGCGTCTTATCGAGCGAAAAATACGGTATCTTGTTATAGCAGCCACCCACACACTTACTTCCTGCCTCTCATTTGGCATGCGGGCAACCACTTAGCATCCGAGTCTCCCATGCCTAATCCAGAAAATTGCCATAATTACAAGCAAAGCAGACAGAACTAATGACCATGGAACTAGTGACACACAGACCTAGTGAACAGGGAACTAGTGACACACACACACACACAGTTGCACATAGAGGAAGCAACCAAACTGGCCCAGCGCCGATGATGAGAAAGCGACCTAGCTTAGGCACTTCTGACACCACATTGCCACTCTCCAGCGCTCAGTATCTGCCGCCAGAGGCAACCGCCTCACTCTCCCTAATGATAGGGCTGGCCCTGCTGGTTAAACCAGAGTCTCGGCCATGCGCTGGCTCTGAGAGGATGGACAAGCAACAGTCTGCCCTGTTCTCTCCATGAATCATTTCAGAGCGTTGTACTCCGGCTGCAAGAGCTGTTTTTCTCCTCTTGCGTTTCATGGGATTAGAGCCGATACGTGGCGTATTTAACTGATAAGCAGAGTGTGGAAATGTTTGTGTTTCCTGCCTCTGGCTGGTTGAGGCTAAAGAGCTGCAATCTCTTCTTTGGAACACACCCTCAGTCTTAGGGCCAGACATCCCAACCACAAAACTTGGGCTCATCCTTGTGTCAGCCAGCCCTGACGATTTGGCACGAGTTCAGCACAGGTTCAAGGAAACGGCACATTTGTCCCTTGGGGATGACTTGCACTGGAATGGAGGATTAAATTCCCTAAACAAGAGTCTTCCGGGCATGACCTAAATACAGTGGTACCTCAGGTTACATACACTTCAGGTTACATACGCTTCAGGTTACAGACTCCGGTAACCCAGAAATAGTGCTTCAGGTTAAGAACTTTGCTTCAGGATGAGAACAGAAATCGTTTTCCAGTGGTGCGGCAGCAGCAGGTGGTCCCATTAGCTAAAGTGGTGCTTCAGGTTAAGAACAGTTTCAGGTTAAGAACGGACCTCCGGAACGAATTAAGTACTTAACCCGAGGTACCACTGTAATGTAATTCAGTGGTACCTCTGGATATGCACAGCTCCGGTTGCGTATCCTTCAGGATGTGAACAAGGCAAACCTGGAAGTATTTTTCTGGGTTTCGCCGCACACACATGCGCAGAAGCGGTCCCTCCAGATTGGAGCTCCAGAACGGATCCCGTCCGCAACCAGAGGTACCACTGTAATGGGACATGGGTGGCGCTGTGGTCTAAACCATCGAGCCTCTTGGGCTTGCTAGTCAGCGGTTTGAATCCCCACGACAGGGTGAGCTCCTGTTGCTCTGTTCCAGCTCCTGCCAACCTAGCAGTTCGAAAGCACGCTAGTGAAAGTATATAAATAGGTACCGCTGTGGCAGGAAGGTAAATGGCATTTCTGTGCGCTCTAGTTTCCGTCACTGTGTTCCGTTGTGCCAGAAGCGGTTTAGTCCTGCTAGCCACATGACCCGGAAAGCTGTCTATGGACAAACACTGCCTTCCTCGGCCTGAAAGCGAGATGAGTGCCGCAACCCCATAGTCGCCTTTGACTGGACTTAACTGTCCAGGGGTCCTTTACCTTAATGTAATAATAGTGGGGGATGCGGGTGGCATTGTGGATTAAACCACAGAGCCTAGGACTTGCCGATCAGAAGGTCAGCAGTTTGAATTCCCGCGACGGGGTGAGAGCCCGTTGCTCAGTTCCTGCTCCTGCCAACCTATCAGTTTGAAAGCACACAAAAGTGCAAGTAGATAAATAGGTACCGCTCTGGCGGGAAGGTAAACGGCGTTTCCGTGTGCTGCTCTGGTTCGCCAGAAGTGGCTTAGTCATGCTGGCCACATGACCCAGAAGTTGTACGCCGGCTCCCTCGGCCAAAAAAGTGAGATGAGCGCCGCAACCCCAGAGTCAACCACGACTGGACCAAATGGTCAGGGGTCCCTTTACCTTTACCTTTTACCGACTGGTGTGGTCTAATTACTCCGTGGTTGGCAACCTTTTTTTGGTCCAAGGGCCAGATTCTTATCTGAGGGCCAAGGAGGCGGGACCAAAGAGCAGTACTGTAAATAAATCCCTTGGCAAAGGGAAATGAATCATCTTTGCTGGGTGCAAACAAAACAACAACCCCCGCCTCCAAACAGAGGGCACAATCCTCTAGCTTCTCTAATCCTTTTTTTTTAAGGCGCCCGAGTTAGTGGTTACTAACCAACTCTTGCAAATGCTGGGAATTAATTGGTGCACTGTGCCAGAAAGGAACAGAGATGATAAGTACTGTAGTTTCTTTTGCAAGTGCTGAACCAAGGGCCTTATCAAGTTCATCGACTGAAAGTACACTGTGGTGTTCAGCATGCTTTTTACTGCCGCTGTTAACTGGAAGGAAGAGCAATCAAGCCGTAAACAGTAGCCTCTCCCTCGTTCTCCCATCCTTTAGCAGAGGCTAGAAAAGAGCAGGTAAAAAAGATAAAGGACCCCTGGACGGTTAAGTCCAGTCAAAGGCAACGATGGGGTAGCAGCCGCAAGGCTATTGATTGAGAAAAATTGGAAAAGTGGCATTATAACGACAAAAATAGAGTGGCTTGCCAAATTATTGGAGTACTACAATATATCCAAAACAATGGGAGAAACTGGAAGGATCTCAAAAGAGAAGCTAGACAGGGACTGGAAGATGTTTAAAGGATACTTGCAAAACCATATCGAAAAATCAGAATTAGAATAAACAGTTGGATAGTGTTTTCGCGGTTACCAGCATGAGTTTGACCAAACTGCGGGAGGCAGTGGAGGACAGAGGTGCCTGGCGTTCTCTGGTCCATGGGGTCACGAAGAGTTGGACACGACTAAATGACTAAACAACAACAACAACAACAACATTAGAATAAACAAGTTCCGTTTTAAATACTGAAATACTAAATAAGATGGATAACAATGTGTAATAGAAATTGCGTCCCACAGTACCAAATACATATTCATAAAATATAAATTTCTCTGAATCTCGAGGCTTCCCCCACCCCCATCCTCGCCATGGGTCCTATTGTCAACATTTCCAACTGCATATAATTTCATAGTCTGTGTTTTGTATCTATACGTATTTTCCATGGTATTTGTTACATTACAAGTGAGATTAAAACCCTGCTAATGTTTTCGTCGGGATGAGGGTGGCGCTGTGGGTTAAACCACAGAGCCTAGGACTTGCCGATCAGAAGGTTGGCGGTTCGAATCCCCGTGCCGGGGTGAGCTCCTGTTGCTCGGTGCCTGCTCCTGCCACCCTAGAAGTTGAAAAGCACGTCAAAGTGCAAGTAGATAAATAGGTACCACTCGGGCCAGAAGGTAAATGGCGTTTCCGTGTGCTGCTCTGGTTCGCCAGAAGTGGCTTAGTCATGCTGGCCACATGACCCAGAAGCTGTACGCCACCTACCTCAGCCAGTAAAACGAGATGAGTGCCGTCACGACTGGACCTAATGGTCAGGGGTCCCTTTACCTTTACCTTTAATGTTTTCGTCTGCTTACAGTGGTCTGATGCAGCATCATCTAACCCCCCCGCAAACAGAATGAATGCTCCTGCCATTGCCAATGTCGTCTAATCTCCCTCGAAACAAATTGGGATGAATGTTCAAGGGATTATTTGGAAATGTCCTGGGAGAGAAAGAGAAAGAGAAAGAGAAAGTGTGTGTGTGTGTGTGTGTGTGTGTGTGTGTGTTTAGCACCACCAGCACCACTGCTTTGTTTAGCCTCAGTCTCAGGGCAGTCTCTCTTCACTCCACCAGCAGCAACTGCCAATCAACTCCTTTTCCTTCAAGATAAAAGTGGCAGAGTCGAGCACTTCTGGGTTTTTTGTTTCGTTTTTCAAAAAAGCATGTTTGCTCCATGAGGTTACAGTTGTTTCCTTTCCCCTTATTCTCAGGGGAGCTCAAAAACAGAGCCAAACGTGAGGTGCCTCAATAAGAAAGTGAGGTTTCCCTGCACCTGCACCCCAAAACAAGCTGCGTTCAGTTACGCCCCCCCCCCCAGGAATGGGCGACTGTCCCCTTTAAGAATCACAAGAATCTTACCCAACCATATACTGTTGCTTTTGCACAGCGCTCTTTAACGTGAGATGCCTCCAGGCAAGACTTGCAAACCAGGAACGTGCTTAAACACCACTCTGTTTCTGGAGAAGGAGAGCTGGTGGCGCTGTGGTCTAAACCACTAAGCCTCTTTGGGTTTGCTGATCAGAAGGTTGGCGGTTCGAATCCCAACGACGGAGTGAGCTCCCATTGCTCTGTCCCAGCTTCTGGCAACCTAGCAGTTCGAAAGCATGCCAGTGCAAGTAGATAGATAGGTACCACTGCGGCAGGAAGGTAAACGGCGTTTCTGTGCGCTCTGGCTTCCGTCACAGTGTCCCATTGCGCCAGATGCAGTTTAGTCGTGCTAGCCACATGACCCGTGATATAGAGAAAATAGGGGGTGGTTGGCTTTTGCTGCCGAACTCCCCAAGGGACTGAGTCCCCTAAGTCCATGATGGGTCAGAGATGAATGGATGGAGGTCAGGATGAAGTGAAAGCAAGGCAGATCTTTATTTCTCTTTTTGCAACAGAGTTCCCTCCCCTCCTAGGAAGGAGGCAAGAGAGACCTAGAAGCCAGAAGAAACCTCTTTTTAAGGGTTTTTATTTTGGCGTGGAGAAGGACATCTGTGCTACAAGAAGTCAGAAATTACATCACACTTCAGGTGGGGTTACTGTGGCTCAGGCAGGCCAAGGTGTGATATTCCTGAGGATTTAGCAAGTTTTGCATAGTTCCAGACACAGTTTACACAAAACATTCGCATTTGATAAGACCATCAGGATGCCAGTCAGAGAACCCTCAATGCCAAGCCTCTGAGCAAACAGTGACAATTAATACCAAGGAGGCTCATAGATATAGGAGAGGAATCCCTTCAGGAACGTCCCCTGATTGATATCAGGCAAGGGGGTTAAGGAGGCAGAGGAAATATTGAGAATCTTTAGGACATGGGTAGGCAAACTAAGGCCTGGGGGCCGGATTCGACCCAATCGCCTTCTCAATCCAGCCCGCAGACGGTCCGGGAATCAGTGTATTTTTACATGAGTAGAATGTGTCCTTTTATTTAAAATGCATCTCTGGGTTATTTGTGGGACCTGCCTGGTGTTTTGACATGAGTAGAATGTGTCCTTTATTTAAAATGCATCTCCGCGTTATTTGTGGGGCATAGGAATTCATTCATTTTTTTCCTTCAAAATGACCGCTCCCCGCTTAAAACGGGGGGCACCCTTTGCGTGGAGGCGTGCAGCCCCTAGATCTGGAGCGGCTCCAACACCATAGGCTAGGCTTTGCCTTCCCTCAGGTGGGATACCTGGAGGTCTCCGCCTACCTCAGTCACTTGTCCAATCCCACCTGGGGGAAGAGTTGCCAAGGAGACCAGGCCAGGTAGGGGAGGGATTACCTGCCGACACAAAGGAGGGAGGATCTTACCTGGGAATTCTCACTTGGCTCCAGAGCTTCTCCCACCCTACCCACCCTCAGATAATGTCTTATGTTGCAGGTTAATTTTCCTCACAGGTTTTGCAGGTTAACTTTTCTTCACAGGTATGCGGGCGCTGCTACGTTAAGGTCGCTGTTAAAGGGCCGGAAAGGAATTTCCCTGCATTGGCAGGTTTCGCCTTTCCCGTAGCAAAACGTCACAACTTTGGCGGTATCAGGCCTTGGGCGGAATCCTTTTGTCCATCTTCCTCTTTGCGGCGGCGATACCAGGGTTCCCCGTTAAAGGGGTTTTCTGAAGGGAGGCTTTGACCGTACGCCAGAAGGTCGTCATTGCTCTCCCCTGCGGCGGGGGCGTTACGGGGGCGGCTATCTCTGCTTGAACATATGTTCTCCAGAGCCGGCCCACCCCCCCCTCACACTGGATAACCCTGATGCTCCCTAGGTCCCCGGCTGGGGACTGGGGAGGGAGAACGCCCAATGCCTGAGCCAAGGTCTACCCACATTTGAAATTTAATAAAGTTGTGGCCAATTTAATCCCATAGCACGTTGTCTTGAGTCGTTATTCCACATGACGGGGGGACCGCTCAGGATCTGGGGACTCCGCCTGTCCACGCAATATAGTCTGTCATCCCCCCCCCCCAAGGTCTGAGGGACAGTGGACTGGCCCCGGGCTGAAAAAGTTTGCTGATCCCTGCTTTAGGAGAGCCAAGATGGCTTTTTGATTGCTCTCCTGCACTATTTTAGACATGTGGTTTATATACTGATGCATGTGTGTTTTCCTTGTTGCAATTATCAACATTCGTTCTATATTTGAGACCTTAGAATTCCTACAGCAGACCCGGAAAGCTGTCTGTGGACAAACGCCGGCTCCCTTGGCCTGAAAAGCGAGATGAGCGCCGCACCCCATAGTCGCCTTTGACTGGACTTAACCATCCAGGGCTCCTTTACCTAACCTGACCTTTGGCTCCCCTGGGCAGCGTCCTCTGCTGGACACCCCAGCAACTTGTCCAGCCTGATTTTTGTGCAAGACACACTGAAGCCCCAACCTCTTCCTCACAAACTTGTTTATCTGGCAGAGATGGCCCATTTCGCTGACTGCAATGGGAAGGTGTTGGTTTGTGCATGTGCCGCCCCCTGACCCCCGCTTGCTGCCCCTGCGGAAACCTCACTTTGCAGGGTCTCTGGAAGGCTGCAAGAGGCTTCCAGAGGCCTTTGAACAATCTTGTGGGACTCTCGTGAGATTTTGCGGGGCTCTCATGAGATCTTGTCGGGAGCCGAATCTCACTGCAGATGTTAATCCAACAGCAAGGATCACCCATGGAGGCGCCCTTTGAATTCTGCCACTGGCTGAGGGGACTCCCTCAGTCTGCCTCATGCGTGGGGCTGATCCTGTTATCTTCCCCACACCCCCAGTAACAATGCTTTCTGTCCTGCTTACGTGTGAAATCTCTCTAAGGAAGCAAAGATGAAGCCAAACAGCCACTTCCTGCAGCGACAAGACAAAGGAACTCCGTATTTCAACATGAAAATAATTTATTCCGTTGCACACAGGCAAACATGCTTTGACAGTGCT
Source organism: Podarcis melisellensis (assembly GCF_964234715.1). Lineage (NCBI taxonomy): Eukaryota > Metazoa > Chordata > Lepidosauria > Squamata > Lacertidae > Podarcis > Podarcis melisellensis. The sequence goes on along the minus strand of NC_138545.1, from coordinate 43,110,171 downwards.
CAACATTTCTCGGTCAATAAATACATAAATAAAGACATCTCATGTGCAAACGCGAGGCTTCAGAATGGCATCTCTGCGTGAGGAATTCTCGTGAGGAAAACTTCAGGCTGTGCTTTGACAAACCATTTGAATAAATAAGACCCCCCCCCACTTAAATATGACTATTTTCTAATAATAAGAATTAAAATAAGACACAGAAAATTTCAAGGACAACAAATAATTACTTCAGATATGACCATGTGAATAAATAGGTTAGAAACTGGGGGAAAAAAACAAAATATCTGAAAGGCACTTCAGATATGACAGATATCAACTAAATAACATTTCATCCCACCCTTCCTCTGGTGCTTGTAGCATCACACACGGCTCTTTCCCCCTCAACCTCATGAGGTAGATTTGGCTGACAGATAGGGACCAGCCCAAGGCCATAGGTTGAGTTTCATGGCTGAGTGGGGATTTGAACCCGTGTCTCCTGGTGCTGTAACTACTAAAGTGATCAACAGTAGGTAGCTGGCTCTCTTGATGCAGCTGTGTTAACTTTGCCTGTGCCCCAAGGGACCAGGATTTGCCAATTTGTACTATAATAATGGCTTGGTGTACACACAGTTTCACCACTATTGCTACTGCACTTAGCAATACATTCCACTTTCCAAATCACCTTGACTTAACCACCTCATCTTCCTGCTTCCTGCACAAGGCCTTCCTTTCACACTTATTTTAAATACATCCTTACAAAGGGTTTTCTATCAGCAAAGTTGTAAAATAAATACATAAATACGACCAAAATATCCTCATTTATAAAAGGCTCTTATATAAAGTAGGCTTGGTAGAAATGGTAGAAATGGCTCAGCTTCTTTCAGGAAGCAAAACAGGAGAGATTCTGAAAGTTTTTTCCTTATAGCTGGGATTCTGCACTGGCTTGAGCCCTGGAATAAAGGAAAAGTGAGGAGAGGTTAGAAACAAGTCGACGGACTGGCCCGGGAGAACTGAAATGAGCTATTTTTTAAAAGCAAAAAACAGATGTTCAGTATCATTAAAGGTCTGGTTCAGTTAATGGGCAAAGCTGAGGCATGGAGTCATGTTTGCTTACGTCTGATAGGAGGGTTTCAAACCTCTATTTGCCTTCCTGCTTTCCCCTGGGGAAACCTGATCTTTAGTGCGAAATTGGAACGAAAAGCAATTGAGTGTTCCACGGATTGCTGTTTGTTCTCTTTTAGCACCAAAGAGGGGTTTTTCTGGAGGAAAGCAGATTTAAAAATGTTCAGATTGAAGCCTAGAGAGCTCAGGACAAGCAGAAAACGGCTCTGACCTGTGTTTCTAGGCACGGGGAAAGCGGAAGTGTGCCCTGATATGCCCAGATATGCCCAGTTAAGCCTGGTTCTTGCAAAGATTGCACCAACGAAAATCATCCTCTGCAGGGGGTTGGACTAGATGACCCTAATATTTCAGGGACTTGGCCATGGTCTGTGGCAGGGATGGGGAATCGGCCGCCCTGCAGATATTGTCGAACTACAACTCCCATCATCGTTGCCTGTCCTCGCTAGGGCTTATGGGACATCTGGAGGCCCACAAGCTTGGTCCAGGGCTAAGGCAACGAAATATCTCCTTTGTGTATCCCGTTTTCTTTTGCTAGCCATTAGAACATTATAGTTATTGATCACAAGGTTTATGAACATTTGTCTGGTTGTGGATGCAGCCTGCAAAGAGGGGCAGGTGAAGAATTTGGGGTATATCTGGAAGGAGAAGGGACAACTCAGACCCACGGGGACAATGGCGCCTGGAAGTTTTCTTGCACAAACCTAATTGAAAATAAGCTTTGCAGCACAGTTTTAGGCATGTTTGAGCCAGAGTCTCACTGTGTCCAATGGAGCTTACTCCCAAATATATATGTGCATAGCATTGCAGTGTTCTTAAAACCAGAAGAGAATAACAACTTACTTATCAAGAATGGCTTTGATGATCACTTTCACCCATCTAGCTGTGGGCTCCAAGCATACTTCTTTCCCGTCCTTAAGAGTAGCACTGCAAGCAAAGGGAAACAGGAGGGTCATGCATCTTCGTTGCAGAGTGTGATTTATCTGTTTATTTGTCTGTTTGTTTAGATTTATATAGCACCCTTCGATACATTCATGATGCAAGAACATTGACAAGAACCTAACTACTTGGTTAAATGTCTTAAATAGGGGGGGCATGTCTAATCCCCTAGTAATCAACTTTTTAAAGAATGTCCACTTACAGTTTCAGTGGAACAGTTCATGATATCTTTGCTGTTTCTTTTCCACAACTGGGGAAGACACTTTAGGGAAGTTTTTAATGTTTAATAGACTATTGTGTTTTAATATTTTGTTGGAAGCCGCCCAGAGTGGCTGGGGAAACCAGATGGGTGGGGTATAAATATTATTATTATTTTTATTCCCCACAAGCACAATCTAATGGGAACCGATCCAGCCAGGAGTTTTAAACACATGGGAGTTGTGCAATGGGCCTTTTCACTGCAGAACGTCTTGGTAGGTAAAGGTAAAGGGACCCCTGACCATTAGGTCCAGTCGTGGCCGACTCTGGGGATGCGGCGCTCATCTCGCTTTATTGGCTGAGGGAGCCGGCGTACAGCTTCCGGGTCATGTGGCCAGCATGACTAAGCTGCTTCTGGCGAACCAGAGCAGCGCACGGAAACGCCGTTTACCTTCCCGCTGGAGCAGTACCTATTTATCTACTTGCACCTGGACGTGCTTTCGAACTGCTAGGTTGGCAGGAGCAGGGACCGAGCAACGGGAGCTCACCCTGTCGCGGGGATTCGAACCGCCAACCTTCTGATCGGCAAGCCCTAGGCTCTGTGGTTTAACCCACAGTGCCACCCGCGTCCCGTCTTGGTAGATGGGGCTCTAAATCTAGCAAGAGAGACACTCAAATTCCAAAAGCAGACTTACATGATTTCAACGTTCTTGCAGTGGGGTCCGCTTTGGGTCAGTTTGACATCTTGAATGTGTCTGGTCGGGATGAACGTGGAATGGGTGCTTATGCATTGGCAGCGCAGCTCGCTCCCGATCCGGGCCAGTGAGACACCTACGAAAGAGCAGGATAGAAACCGGTTAAATGGGACAACTCTCTTTACAAAACATCTTTACACTGAACATCTGCACCCCTGCCCCCAAAGCACAACTTAAAAAGTTGCTTTTCTCTAGGCCTCTTCGATGCCATTCAGCTGGTAGTGCCTCCTTGTATTTTTATGAGCTAGAGTCATAGAGTCGTAGAATCGTAGGGACACCCAAAGGTCCTCTATCCCACCCCCTGCAATGCAGGAATCTCAACATTAGGGTTAGCAGCTACCCTAAACAGCGGACCGTTGCTGACAACTGCAGGTTTCATTTTAATTGATGGACCAACTTAGACATCATCAATAAAAAGCATTTCAATTTGGGAGAAGGCAAATAGATACCTAAAAACCTAATAATTGCCTACCCTCCCTGAATTTATTTAATAAGCTATACTAGAGAAGTGAAGATATGCCCAGAGGGAACCAAGTGGAGCGACGTAAAACAAGGATGGCAAACATTTCTGCGGATTTGTAGCTCTGTTTACCTTAAGCCTTCTTCTATTTATTTATTTTTTAATCATAATTTTTATGGGTTTTACATATAATCACTTTGCGTAACATCCTATTTAATCTCATTGGCTCACGTTCTTCTAAACAAGCTTGAGGAACTGTTTCTGCATTATCAGCTATTCTTTCTCCCTGTAGGATTGTGGTATCTGCGGCTACGGTCGTAAGCACAGCCCCCTGGGACTCTTTAAATAAAGTTCAGCGGGAATGTCTTGCTTACCTTCCGTCAGAGAGCTGGAGAGGACGAAAAGAGCCAGAACTGCAACAACAACCTTGGAGTTCATGTTGAGGCAAGGAATTTCTCTCTTGGCTGCTGTCCTGAAAGGCAGGGTACTTGGAGTGCTTCAGAAGGCTTGTGTCTGAGCTCTGCAGGACCTGCTGCTTTTATACCATCTCACTTGCCCTGAAGTACCATGTTTCAACTCTGTCAGAGGAAATTCCCAGCGCAAGCAATTCACAAATGAGTCATTGGGAAATCTTGTGGCAAAGTCTCTTCCTATTGCGACTGAGTTCCTGCAGGAAGCAGCATTCGATTCAGCCTGGTGCCTTCTAACTCGTTACGTATTTCTAAATATTTGTTATCAACTGAATACCATTTCTGCAGTTTCTTAGGGTTTTGGGGTTTTTTATAAGGACCTGCACTGTATAGGGAATTTTCAGAAGTGGGGCAAAAGGTGTGTGTGTGGGGGGGGGGAAGCCCTTTCCTCTTCCAGCTCTCCACAAAGCTGTGTAGGGAAGTTTTTAATGTAAGATGTTTTAATTTGTTGGAAGCCTCCCAGAGTGGCTGGGGAAACCCAGTCAAGATGGGTGGAATATAAATAAACACATAAATACATAAATGCCAGTATATTGTTATTGTTATTACTACTACTACTACTATTTCTTATTTAAACTGATTTTATAATGAATTGATTTTAGAATGCTGTACAGTGGTACCTCGGGTTACATACGCTTCAGGTTACACACTCTGCTAACCCGGAAATAGTGCTTCAGGTTAAGAAATTTGCTTCAGGATAAGAACACCAATCAGGCTCTGGCGGCGCAGCAGCAGCAGGAGGCCCCATTAGCTAAAGTGGTGCTTCAGGTTAAGAACAGTCTCAGGTTAAGAACAGACCTCCGGAAGAAAATTAAGTACTTAACCCGAGGTACCACTGTATTATTTTACTGTTGTTAACCGCTCTGAACCCGGCTTTGGCCGGGGAGGGCGGGATAGAAATAAATTATTACTATTATTATTATTATTATTATTATTATTATTATTATTATTATTATTATCCTCTGCTGAACCTACTCATGCCTGGCACCCGCTCAGTCACACAGAACATATAAATGGCTCCAGTTTCATAGGAACTCACAGCATTTGGTTGGTATTTTCACCCTAATGCAGCTAACGGCAAGAGGAATATCTAGCCATTCTTGAAGACGAAATGCCTGCGGATACATAGCTAGGGAGGGAACGAGTAGGTGCCTCATTTGAGCAATCCACTATAGATTTTGGAAAGTGGTGTGGCCGTCCTTCTGTTCCCAATGGGTTCAGCCACCTCTCAAGGTATTGTCCCCAATCTCAACGCAAACGTTCCTGAGGTGAGGGAGGCAGTCTTCATTCGCGTTTGGATTAGCAAGATGGCAGATGGAAACATGACTTTGGCAAGACTTTGCCCCATTTTTGGTGCGAGGGGTCCAAACTCACCACTTACTCTACCCATCTAAAAATATTTTTCGGTTTCTACAGATTCCCAAGCAGCACCGGGCACTCCCCCGCGAGTTTAATATAAAATATATCACATGCGTAGGCTGTAATCTGCACCGACTTCTTTGATAGTATCTTATATAATTGTGCAATTGTACATTGTGACGGATTGTGTTTCAGATTGATTTATTTTTAGCCTCTCTCTCTTCTTCCTTTTGATGGCACTCCCGTCCGAGGTAATTTCCCCTAAAGAATAACCGTTTTGACTCCCACGGAAAAGCAGATTTCATGAGTAGCCTTGATTGCTAGCGTGGGAGTGCGATGTCAATACAAGACATATCCATATGGAGCTGCCCCACCCTTCTGACTTATACTGTCTTGAAAAAACCATCAGGTGCCTGAAAATAGCACTTGTGCTTTAGGGACCAGCTTTTAAACAATCCTCGTTTTTTTGGCCGAAGCAAAGCGCAAGTATGAGTAATGCCACTGGTTCACATTCGTCCTTTCTCACCTGCGCCTTTGTTTCCCCTTGTTCAACCCCCCCACCCCACCCCACTGAGAGTAAAATTAGCCTTGGCAGTGATATTATACCCAGCTTTTGTCAGGCTGAAACTACAGGCAACTCCCAACTGATGCAGGGCTCACGTTCCAGTGAAATCGTGAATATTTGATCCAAATGATTTTTTATTGCTGTATTTTAATATTTTGTTGGAAGCCGCCCAGAGTGGCTGGGGAAGCCCAGCCAGATGGGCGGGGTATAAATAATAAATGGTTGTTGTTAGTATTATTATTACTCCCGATTATTACAAATCAAGCCAAATTAATTTAATTGGACTACTTGGACTACTGCAATGCGCTCTACGTAGGGCTACCTTTGAAGGCGACCCGGAAACTGCAATTGGTGCAGACTGGTGACTGGGGGCGGCCGCCGGGACCACATAACACTGGTCCTGAGAGATCTGCATTGGCTCCCAGTACGTTTCCGGGCACAATTCAAAGTGTTGGTGCTGACCTTTAAAGCCCTAAACTGCCTCGGCCCAGTATACCTGAGAACGTCTCCACCTCCATTGTTCAGCCCGGACACTGAGATCCAGTGCTGAGGGCCTTCTGGCAGTTCCCTCATTGTGAGAAGCAAAGCTACAGGGAACCAGGCAGAGGGCCTTCTCGGTAGTGGCGCCCGCCCTGTGGAACACCCTCCCATCAGATGTGAAGGAAAAAAGCAGGGAGGAGCAATAACCATTGACTTGTGACATAGGTGAAAACTGAAATTGTGAATATTTGAAACGCCACTGAAAAAGACTGCAAACACCCCGTTCCGCCTCCCCCAGCCCCCGCCCTGTTCTGCCCCTTTTTGTGACTTTTTGTAGCATGTTCTGTTTACTTCTGGCTTCGGCATGATGCCTATATATGCAGCTAGAAAGGTGAGGGCCAAAGAGGGGACTCAAAATGCAGTATGGCTGGGTGGACAAGGTGGACTGAACAATACCTCCACCTGCAATTTTCACTCCAAAACCGTCAAGCCCCAGGTGTTTTTCTTTTGAGTGGTTGTTCCTTCTAGTTTAGCAATCCCATCGGCAAATAATCAGTAAATAAATATTGGGGTGCAGCTATTTACGCATTCGTGACTTAAAATACATCTAGGTAGTTCCCTCCCAGCTGTGTTTCATGTCACATTTTCCCATTCCTATGCACATCAGAGAGAGGGACCTCTTCAGCCACTGTGTGTGACCTGATTTGTTTCTCAGCACCTGCAAATTCTTGCTCAACAAAACAGTCATCTGAGCATGTGCAACGGCTGCCCCAAGTGTACACACCTCAGGTTACCTGCAGCTGGTGCTTTCAAATCAGATGGAAGCTGCTTTGAGGGGAGACACATTCAACAGCAGTGGTTAAGAGCGGTGGACTCGTAATCTGGACAACCGGGTTCGCTTCCCCGCTCCTCCACATGCAGCTGCTGGGTGACCTTGGGCCAGTCACACTTCTCTGAAGTCTCTCAGCCCCACTCACCTCACAGAGTGTTTGTTGTGGGGGAGGAAGAGAAAGGAGAATGTTAGCCGCTTTGAGACTCCTTCGGGTAGTGATAAAGCGGGCTATCAAATCCAAACTCTTCTTCTTCTTCTTATGTGTGGGTTGAGACTTACATCATGTGTATCGGGCTTCAAACATTTGGTAAAGGTAAAGGGACCCCTGACCATTAGGTCCAGTCGTGACTGACTCTGGGGTTGCGGCGCTCATCTCGCTTTATTGGCCGAGGGAGCCGGCGTACAGCTTCCGGGTCATGGGGCCAGCATGACTAAGCCACTTCTGGCGAACCAGAGCAGCGCATGGAAACGCCGTTTACCTTCCCGCTGGAGTGGTACCTATTTCTCTACTTGCACTTTGACGTGCTTTCAAACTGCTAGGTTGGCAGGAGCAGGGACTGAGCAACGGGAGCTCACCCCATCGCAGGGATGTGAACTGCCAACCTTCTGATCGGCAAGTCCTCGGCTCTGTAGTTTAACCCACAGCGCCACCTGCATAGGAACGCAATAAATGGTAATCCTTATTTTAACGCATCGGTCTGCCACTGTCACATTCAGCTGGCTTTTAGATTGTATGTTCTTACAAGGGTTGCTTTGTGCATGTTACTCTGCCATGTGGCAATGAACGAAAGGATGGCTCCCCATTTCATGATGGTCTCGTTTTCCTTCATCTTACACCATGTCTCTTCTTCACCCAATGCACATTGCCTGATTCGTTTCTTTGTGCCTGCAATCCCCGCCTGCAACTCCTATTCAACATAGCTGGTGATTTTTCCTAATACAGAGACCTGCCAGCGTCTCATCAATCTTACTGGTGTCATTGAGACACAGCCCTGGGCTCCATCAGCGTTAGTACAAGTGAAAAGAACAGAATAGGTAGAAGGGTGTGTCAGGTGTTGCAACCATACTGCTGGGCACTCCTACATTTTAATCTTGGGTGCATCATTCCCCCCCGAGACTCGTTACGCTGGCAAGTATCATCAAAACAGGAGAAAGCAGTTGCTAAGCCCATAGCTTTACCCAGACGTCCGGTTCCTCCAAAAAGAGAATCAACATGCTCTCTAAATCCGCTTTCAGTGCCAAAGCTTTCGTGCCATAAAACTGATGTAAACAAAATCTGCTCTTTTTCCCTTAGAGCCCGTATAGAGTCCTTAAGTGGGTTCCCTATCAGTAGGAGAAAATAACAGAGGCCCACCAGAGAATATTGAGAAGCAAAGCGGCTAGTAAGCCTGATCTTTATTGAACTGTTGCAACAGGGTCCCCACTCACCACACGAAGGAGGGAGGAGGAACCCAGAACAATGGTGCGCAAGCCCTTATATAGACTTTTGAAATTGCCCACCCTGTAGCGCAAGACCACCCCCAAAAAACACCATACATACATCACAGAAGGAGGCGGTCTACAACAGAAATCCTGTCTGCCAGGATACCTGACAATGGCCAGTGATTGCTTACTTGGGCAGCCTGGCCATTCTTTTGTGATGGTACATACTTTAATTCCTGAAATCAGGTCATAGGCTCACCCTATTCATACACAAAGATGCCCTTAAGAAAGGTAAGCAAAAGACAATGGTGAGGCTTTGCCATTTCTCCCTCCTTGCAGAAAAATATTTGAGGTGACACATGCCCTCCCCTACTGCAGTGATCCCAGGGCTCCCCATAAAAGGGGTTGTGTTGAGGGGAGTCACTGGCCATACACTGAAAGGCTGTCAGTGCACTCCACTGTGTTGCGGTGAAAGAGGGGTGGGCTCTCTGCTTAAACATATGTCTTCCAGAGCCAGCCCAATCCCCAGACAGATTGGTTAACCCTGATGTGCCCCAGATCCCTGGCAGGGGACTGGGACTGATAAATGCCCAAGGCCTAAGCCAAGGTCTTCCTACATCTGAAAGTTTAATAAAGTTGTGGCCAATTTTAATCCCATAACACGTTGTCACGAGTCATTATTCCACCTGGGTGTAACCTGGGGTTGGGGGGTCTCCGCCTGGGCATGTGATGTCCTGTATTGCCATAGGTCTGGAAGCTGACAGAGCCAGCCTGACTGCGCATGTGAACCAAGTGATTGACTAAGAAGCATCAATCATTGGTTTCAGAAACCAGGAAGAACAGAATTCCAATAAAGAATGGGGGAAATATATAACTTACCGTACCTTAGGTAAAGGTAAAGGGACCCCTGACCATTAGGTCCAGTCGTGGCCGACTCTGGGGTTGCGGCGCTCATCTCGCTTTATTGGCCAAGGGAGCCAGCGTACAGCTTCCGAGTCATGTGGCCAGCATGACTAAGCCGCTTCTGGCAAACCAGAGCAGCACATGGAAACACTGTTTATCTTCCTGCCAGAGCAGTACCTATTTATCGACTTGCACTTTGACGTGCTTTCGAACTGCTAGGTTGGCAGGAGCAGGGACCGAGCAACGGGAGCTCACCCCATCGCGGGGATTCGAACCGCCGACCTTCTGATCGGCAAGTCTTAGACTCTGTGGTTTAACCCACAGCGTCGCCCGCATCCCAACAACTTAGAGACCACTGTAAACAGTCAAGCTCTTTAGCAGGATTTGAATAGCACTTGTAATGTACCAAGAACTAGGAATACATGGGATATCAAAACAATCGGAGTGATTTAAAATATGCAGCGGAAAAGGATTAGTGATGAAACCCATGGAGGGGTGGGGGTAAGTCCAGAGATTTGATTGAGACTTTGTTGGTTTATCTTTTTATTATTTGGGATTTTGAAAGTACATTTTAATTTGTAAAACTATTTTTTAAAAAGAGAAGCATCAATCACGCCAGAGAAACTGCCAGGTATAAATTGTCTAGTGTGCTGAAGGGGTGGATCCCAAGAAGGTTAGTATATAAAATAATGCCGATAAGGAAGATTGATGAACCTGTGGTCCTCTAGATGCTCCTGGACTCCAGTTCCCAGAATCCTTAGCCAGTAACTATGCTGGCTGGGACAGATGGAAGTTGGAGTCCAGCCACATTTGGATGCCCACAGGTTGCCCACTGATGACGATAACACCTAGTTAATGATATATCCTTGTTACAAAATTGGCTGCACGGTTCTCAGCCAAGTTCCACACCCAAGTCTAGGTAGGTTGAGAACTTTCCAGATGCTCTCATGCGCTTGGAATGCAACGGCGCGTATGAGCCATAATTGTATCACCTCAAGCAACTCATTTCGGAAAGGTAATATCAATTAGAAATGAAACATCAAATGGTTTTGAGATCTTTTGTGGGAAGTGGTTCAGACCCAGACCCTGAGATTGCCCTTTGAGGCCCTTCTTTTTGTACCCCCTGGACGAGTAGTCTTGTGGTAAAACAAGAAAGGGCTTTCCTTGCAGTGGCTCCCCAATTATGGACTGCTCTCCCCAGGGAGGCTCGCCTGGCTCCTTCACCGTATACCTTTAGGTACCAGGCAAAATCATTCCTCTTCGACCAGGCCTTTAGCTGATTTCCTTCCTATAGCCTTTTAAATGTGTTTGGGGTGGAGTAGGGGAGGTTGTTGGCTAGTTTTGCTTTTGTTCTTGGTTTGGTAAAACGTATTTTGCGTTTTTTATATTGTAGTTTTATGTAGCGAACCGCCCCGAGACCAAGGGCGGTATACCAATCTAATCTGAATAAATAAATAAATGGACTCAATCAAAGAAGAAACAAACAAATAGTATACTCTAGTTTCTCTTCAGATGACACAAATCTTTCACCCCATAAATAAATAAATAAATAAATAAATAAATAAATAAATTTAATGCTGTGTTGTTTTTAACACTTGATTGGAAGCCGCTCGGAGTGGCTGGGGAAACTCAGCCAGATGGGCGGGGTATAAATAATATATTATTATTATTATTATTATTATTATTATTATTATTATTATTATTATTTATTATTATTGCAACATCTCTATCCATTGAATATGAAAGTGTCAACTTTTGGTAGTTTTTAGCTAGAACCCTTTTGATTCTTTTAGCTATTAGTGGAAATGCTGTTTCTAATGGACCGATCATTAGAACTTTCAGGGCTCTATAAATTTGTGTATTTATGTATTTAATTTATCTCCCAGCCACCCTCTCAAATGAGTCCAGAGCAGCACTACTTGAATAAGCCAAGTGTTTTATTCAGGGTTCCTACCCACCGAACAAGCCACAAGGAGTTCACTTGTACGAGGTGGTTGCTTATGCTGTTTTCCATGAAGGAAGTGAGGCAGCAGTTCAAGAAAAACAAAAAAAAACAAGTCCAGATTTTAGCTTGGCCTTAGTGAATGAGTTGCATGTTTCTTTAGATCCTGTCCAGCATGTGTAATTGGAAGACTTCATAAAGTTAGAAAGAAAGAAACACAAACAAACCATATTCCTCTTTATTTCCACAAAACAGATTTTATCAATAAACCAAGGGCTACCAAGAGCCAAAGATTCCAGATTACGTTTGTAATTTGAAACAAACCTGGCACTCGTTTCAGGGATTCTTTCTAACCACGGTGTCACAGCCCATGGGTAGAAATTATAATCGCTGGTTAAATTAATTCCTCTCCCCATTTCCCCCACTTTAAACTTACAACATGTTCACAAAAGCTGCAAGGAGGCTGATAACCTGCATATTATTTCCTCCTTTACAAATGCCTTGAGTATTTGGGCAGCGGTGGAGTTCTCTGAGTGTGAAAATTGTTTTAAAAAAAAAAAAACCTTGCAAATTAAACTGCAGCCATGCGTGCCAGAGAGAAACGACGACCAGAAGACAAACGGCAAAAGCCTGCGTCAAATCATTTCGTTTTCAAGTGCTTTCGAAATGGCGAAGCCTGGACTGGAAATTCTGGAATATCTTAACTAATGAATCACCAAACGTGACTGAGGAGCTGGCTTGGTTTCAGAAATGAAATCATTTTAGAATGTGTTGCTTATTCACTTTTTGCAGGACCTGGGCATCAGCAGTCACCTGAGCAGGCCAAATCCTGACCTTGGTACCTTCAGGCCATATACACTGCTGCCTATACCACTTGCATTTTGCTGCCTGAGGTGAAGGAAAAGATGGAGCCCCTTCCTCATGGTGCAGAAAGAAACCAACTGGAAAGTTATTGCAACACCAGCAGCAGGGCAATCTCTTCTACTGCACCTGAGGTAGCAGGCTAGTTAGAGGGTCCAGGACAGACCTTGCAGCACACACAGCTCTGACCCCCAAAAGAGGGGAACGGTCGAGGGACTCAGAAGAAACACCCACCTGAGGCAGCCACCAACCACATCAGATTAAAAACAGAACAAAATATCAGACATTAAAAACTTCCCTAAACAGGGCTGCCTTCAGGTGTCTTCTAAAAGTCAGTTGTTTATTTCCTTAACATCTGAGGGGAGGGCGTTCCAAGGGGAAGGCGCCACCACCAAGAAGGCCCTCTGCCTGGTTCCCTGCCACCTCACTTCTTGCAGGGAGGGAACCGCCAGAAGGCCCTCGGAGCTGGACCTCAGTGTCCAGGCTGAATGATGGGGGTGGAGATGCTCCTTCAGGCACACTGGGCCAAGGTCGTTTAGGGCTTTAAAGGTCAGCACCAACACTTTGAATTGTGCTCGGAAACGTACTGGGAGCCAATGTTGGTCTTTCAAGACTGGTGTTATATGGTCTCAGTGGCCACTCCCAGTCACCAGTCGGGATGAACCCTATTTTGTTGACTGAAACTGGTTTAAACTAATTTTAATATTGCATTTTAAAGTTGTTGTAATCCTCCCTAGGAACGCATGGTGAGGGTGGGTTAGAACTGCAAATCATCATCAAGTATTAGCACTGCCTATGAGCTTTGGCCTTTCCACTAAATTCCAGGTCAGATTTGGGGTAATAAAAAGCTATGCCTAATCTTCGTTTGTCGCAATCATCATGGTCAGGAGTGGGAGCAGCAACAGCAATAGGAGCTTCTGAACAATGGCCACCTATCCGAGCAGAGAAAATGTTCACTGGCTCTTTGCCAAATACCAGGGGATAGAAGTGAACCTCTCGTGCAAATAGAAATTTTGGCGGTTGGAGGATGGATGGCGGCTAACAGATTGAGGTTGAATCCTGACAAGACAGAAGTACTGTTTTGGGGGGACAGGAGGCGGGTGGTTGTGGAGGACCCCCTGGTCCTGAATGGGGTAACTGTGCCCCTGAAGGACCAGGGGCACAGCCTGGGAGTCATTCTGGACTCACAGCTACAGCTGTCCATGGAGGCGCAGGTCAATTCTGTGTCCAGGGCAGCTGTTTACCAGCTCCATCTGGTATGCAGGCTGAGACCCTATCTGCCCACGGACTGTCTCGCCAGAGTGGTGCATGCTCTGGTTATCTCTCGCTTGGACTACTGCAATGCGCTCTATGTGGATTTCTCTAAAATCCAGAATGGATTTTGTGCAGAACTTTGAGGAACGTGCAATGCATCAAATGCCATATTTCAGCCAAAGTGTGTGAGCAACCAAAGAGAGAACGGTGGCAAGGACTGCTGTTGCAAGGATATAATTGATACAGAGGAATGCTGACGGGTAAGAGAGATAATTCATTTCCTGGTCCTTTCCTGGCAGATGGTTGCTAACTGTAGATTTCATCCCTTTCCTTACTTTGCAAGTAGTCACACTGATCGCCAGCTCTTTTCTCTCCTGCCTCTTCCTCATCCACTCATGCAGGAAAGGGGTTGATCCCATCGACCGCAGCACTTTTATTTATTTGTTTGTTTCAATTTGCTTTCCTACATAAGTGTGCCCAAATTGGCTCACATGAAAGCAAATAAATAAATGAATAAATTGCAAATCAGTACATTGTTACAATAGTAATCTAAATGCTCGTTCTTTTTCATAACGTGATATGACAATCTAGATAAACGATGCGTTTTTACAATATGGATGTTACCATCTTTTAAATGGGTTGTAAAGTAAACATACCAGTTGATATCCATGAAAATATATAAACCAGAATCAAATACTTATGATAGACATTCCAGATGCAATCATGTATTGTTGTTGTTTAGTCGTTTAGTCGTGTCCGGCTCTTCGTGACCCCGTGGACCAGAGCATGCCAGGCACTCCTGTCTTCCACTGCCTCCTGCAGTTTGGTCAAACTCATGCTGGTAGCTTCAAGAACACTGTCCAACCATCTCATCCTCTGTCGTCCCCAACATCAGGGTCTTTTCTGTCGACCTCAGGGTCTTCTCTGTCGACCCCAACATCAGGGTCTTTTCCAGGGAGTCTTCTCTTCTCATGAGGTGGCCAAAGTATTGGAGCCTCAGCTTCAGGATCTGTCCTTCCAGTGAGCACTCAGGGCTGATTTCCTTCAGAATGGAGAGGTTTAATCTTCTTGCAGTCCATGGGACTCTCAAGAGTCTCCTCCAGCACCATAATTCAAAAGCATCAATTCTTCAGCAATCAGCCTTCAGACACGACTAAACAACTAAACAACAACAACAACAACATATATTTATAGAAGGTAAAGTAAGAAATGTTTTCTTTTGTTTCTTGTATGTAACATTGCAAAATAAAATAAGAAGATAAAAAGGTACCTTCCTTCTCTTTGCATCTCCAACACAAATTAGAATTTGTTTTGTCCATTTTTGCAATTTTACTTGGTGTTAAATACCAGCAGTACATCATTTTCATATAGTTTCCTTGCACTCTTGAGCTGCTGGGGAATTTTCCACTCCACTTAAATCCCCATCGCTCCTCAGCAGGGCAGATGTTCCAGGAACAGGAGGAAAATGAAATCTGCTACCCCTGTTCAGCTGTTACATCCTCCGCTGGCCACTGTCAGAGTTTCTGTTCATGCCAGGAAGGGGTTCACAGTGATGCCCCATTCCATCCATCCCTGACCCAACAGGCGCAGATTTAGGGCAGCGTGACCAGTTCTGCCACATGGGGCACTGAGCCAAGGGGGCGCTGCAGGGCATCGCTGTTGGGATACTGCCGGGGAGACAGGGGCATCAGACAGGCCCCCAGCTGGTTCCAGCCACCGGCCGGCAGCTGGACGATCACCCGTCTCCCTTGGAACAGCATCAATCAGTGACACGAGCCTCCGATACTTTTAGAGACCTGTGCACGCTCTATCAGCATAGTGAATAAATCTTCTCACAGCAGAAGAGGCAGACAGAGGTTGAATCCTGACAAGACAGAAGTACTTTATTGGGGGGACAGGAGATGGGCGGGTGTGGAGGACTCCCTGGTCCTGAATGGGGTAACTATGCCCCTGAAGGACCAGGTGTGCAGCCTGGGAGTCATTCTGGACTCACAGCTGTCCATGGAGGCGCAGGTCAATTCTGTGTCCAGGGCAGCTGTCTACCAACTCCACCTACTACGCAGGCTGAGACCCTAGCTGCCTGCGGACTGTCTCACCAGAGTGGTGCATGCTCTGGTTATCTCTCGCTTGGACTACTGCAGTGAGCTCTACGTGGGGCTACCTTGCAGGTGACCTGGAAACTACAACTAATCCAGAATGCTGCAGCTAGACTGGGGACTGGGGGCGGCCGCCGAGACCACATAACACCGGTCTTGAAAGACCTGCATTGGCTCCCAGTACGTTTCCGAGCACAATTCAAAGTGTTGGTGTTGTTCTTTAAAGCCCTAAACGGCCTCGGCCCAGTATACCTGAAGGAGCGTCTCCACCCCCATTGTTCTGCCCGGACACTGAAGTCCAGCACCAAGGGCCTTTTGGCGGTTCCCTCATTGCGAGAAGCAAAGCTACAGGGAACCAGGCAGAGGGCCTTCTCGGTAGTGGTGCCCGCACTGTGGAACGCCCTTCCAGCAGATGTCAAAGCAATAAACAACCACCTGACATTCAAAAGACATCTTAAGGCAGCCCTGTTCAGGGAAGTTTTTAATGTGTGACATTTTAGTGTATTTTTGGTCTCAGTGGAAGCCGCCCAGAGTGGCTGGGGAAAACCCAGCCAGATGGGCGGGGTACAAATATTAAATAATAATAATAATAATTATTATTATTATATTACAGCATTTTATTCAGCAGCAGGAACAAAGGAAAAAACATGTCTGCTTCCCTTCGTGTCCAGCAAAACAGCAGCAACAATGCAAAAGCTATATACAAACGGAACTTCCCAGCAAGCGCTGGAAGTAAACAGGCATGTGACACACAACAGTCATGCCTATTCCCTTTTAAGGTGGAACAGAACTATATCCTAACATTCTCCCCCTTTCCGTGTAACCTGTAGTACCTGTGGTTCAACCCAACTGCAACCTCTGTACATAAACCTTAAGTTGTTCTCTGTTAACAACCTTAGACAACAGATCTACAGGAATTTCATTTCCTGGCATGTAGGACACCTGTATGAGTCCTTTCTGAATACACTCCCTTGCACAATGTAACTTAATCTGCAAGTATTTGGTTCTTTGCTTGCAACTCTCTGAGTTCAGCAAAGCCAAACAGGATCTATTGTCTTGATACACTTGTATAGGACATTACACAGAAACCTTGATGTCCTGAAACTGTTACATCAACCATTCACAATCCATGAGCCAAAATGACGGGGCATTGAGTTCTGCTTCACAAGAACTTAAGTTTACTGTCGTCTGTTTTTTGCACAGCCATTCAAACAGACAGTGGTTGTACATGTAGCATACTCCAGAAGTGCTTGTACCATCTGTGGTGTCACTTCCAAAATTAGCATCTGCAAAGATTTCAAGACCTCCAGTCTTCTGACTTGTGAACCTCAGTCTGTAGTGCAAAGTCCCCTTCAATAATAATAATAATAATTTATTATTTATACCCCGCCCATCTGGCTGAGTTTCCCCAGCCACTCTGGGCGGCTCCCAATCAAGTATTAAAAACCATACAGCGTTAAATATTAAAAACTTCCCCGAACAGGGCTGCCTTCAGATGTCTTTTAAAGATAGAATAGCTACTTATTTCCTTCACATCTAAAGGGAGGGTGTTCCACAGGGCGGGCACCACTACCAAGAAGGCCCTTTGTCTGGTTCCCTGTAACCTCACTTCTCGCAATGAGGGAACTGCCAGAAGGCCCTCGGAGCTGGACCTCAGTGTCCGGGCTGAACGATGGGGATGGAGACGCTCCTTCAGGTATACAGGACCGAGGCTATTTAGGGCTTTAAAGGTCAGCACCAACACTTTGAATTGTGCTCGGAAACGTACTGGGAGCCAATGCAGACCTCTCCAATAGCGGGCTAGGAGCTTCAGAGCTTTCCAATCCTGAACAGTAGGATTGCTGGCATGTCACAATTGTGACACAGTGAATTGAGCGGAACAGAAAGCCACAGGGCAAGCCGGAGGGCGAATTTTACACAGGGCGCCGCTGAAATCTGAAAGCACAAAGTCTGCCCCTGAACCCAAACACCTTCTGAATCACCTGAGCCATCTCATTGAGGTTCTGGTCTTTTCTGTAAAAAGGTAGCTCCAGGTGGTGCTGCTTTGCAGGTGCTGGGGGAAAAAGTTTGTTCCTTTGCATTCCCAGACTGGCTTCAAGCCAGGGTGGATTTGATTTAAATCAAATTAATTTAAATCATTATTTGAATCACAATTTAAATCACTAGTCAGTAAGACTTGATTTAAATCATTTATTTTACAGAAAGACTCATTCTTGCTGGTATAATCTTAATATATACAACCAGATGATGGTTTTGTTTTTGGAATAATAAATTTTCAGAGTAGTTTTTACAGCTATATAAAAAATTACTGATGTGGTTATACTATTAGAAATACATTGACAGATAATTATGAAATTATTGTGAGGTTTAATAAGTTGACTGTTTATATTTGGACAACTTTTCTGCTGTACTTTCTTGGAAGGAGAAAAATAATCATTTCCTTAATAACAGTTTAAACCATTTACAGGATTTAACTAAAACAATAACATTATAACATATGTATCCATGTTTGGTAACTGATGTGGTTAAACATTTTTTTTTAAAAAAAAATAACTTAGACTTGAGTTTTAGCACACATGAAAAACTTTAAACAAATCCTTATTCCCTGATGAATAGCCTTTGGACTATAAAGTAACTTAAGTAGAAAACTATGGTTAGAAAGATTTTCCCTTCAAAAGCATTTTATTTTTAAAAATCCACTTTAAATAAATAAATAAATCTGATTTTTTTTTAAAAAATATATATATAATCCATTTTTGTGGGGTTTTTTTTTTTTTAAAAAAAACCCCATTGATTTTTATCCACCTTGCTTCAAACTATGCCTGGACTCTCTTTTTTTTAAAAAAAAATTATTAACAATTTCAACATAACAATATATCAAAACATATCAAATTCATCATTTCCCCCCTTTCCCCCATTCCCCATCAAACCCTCCCTTTCCCTCCCCCGAGCTCCTCTCTCTGATTTCTCAGCACATGTTATTCTCTGCATATTATAAAATTATTTCAATCCTTATATTATCTATCTTCCATGTTATCAATCACTAAATTTGTGTATGTTTATTCAAAACCTACCAAGCAGTCCAATTCATTTTTTGTCTTTTGAAATACTTTGTGAAAAGTTCCCATTCTTCTTTGAAGTCACAGTTGTCCTTATCTCGCAGTTTGTATGTCAGTTTAGCCAATTCTGCATAGTTCATCAATTTTTCTTGTCACTGTTCCTTTGTCGGGGTTTCCTTATTCTTCCATCCTTGTGCTATCAAGCTAGGCCTGGACTCTCGATTATTTCAGTTGAGGTTGGTGACATCAGATGATTGGCAGGCGGGAAACCCCACCCAACTATCAAAGTGTTCTGCATCCAAACCAATGGTCCGGTCCATTTTCCTACCCCTGCCCTAAACCTTTTTTCCCCAGTCTAGTTTTGCTGCTTTTTTATTACACTGTAAGGTAAAGGGACCCCTGACCATTAGGTCCAGTCGTGGCCAACTCTGGGGTTGCGGCGCTCATCTCGCTTTATTGGCTGAGGGAGCCAGTGTACAGCTTCTGGGTCATGTGGCCAGCATGATTAAGCGGCTTCTGGTGAACAGAGCAGTGCACGGAAATGCCGTTTACCTTCCCGCTGGAGTGGTACCTATTTATC
The DNA here is from genome assembly GCF_964234715.1 of Podarcis melisellensis. Lineage (NCBI taxonomy): Eukaryota > Metazoa > Chordata > Lepidosauria > Squamata > Lacertidae > Podarcis > Podarcis melisellensis. The sequence goes on along the minus strand of NC_138545.1, from coordinate 43,090,901 downwards.
TACTTGCACTGGTGTGCTTTCAAACTGCTAAGTTGGCAGGAGCAGGGACTGAGCAACGGGAGCTCACCCCATCGTGGGGATTCGAACTGCCGACCTTCTGATCAGCAAGTCCTAGGCTCTGTGGTTTAACCCCCAGTGCCACCCGCGTCCCTTATGTTACACTGTAGTCCGTAACTATTGTTTTCCAATCTTTTTAGCAACTCTGCCTTAAGATAGAAGAGTGGGGTAAAGGTCCATGGAAATTATATTAACGTATATGTGCGTAACCTTCCCCCTGGTTTATCGGCCGTGCTCCGAAAGCACAGGAAATGAAGTGATGTCCCAAAAGTAGAATTACTGCACATCACTTGCATGCAATACAAGTGACGCACATTGTCTAGAATCACTTGAAGACACTGAAATTGTCAGCCCAAAGCTAATGACCAAACAGGAAGGCAAAAGATGATTCAGCAAATTCATCTTCAGCTTTCCAACATTTGTGTTTTCCCCCAAAGTGATTATTTCTGAGACCTCTGCGCTGCCTTTTGGAATCCACACACAACCACCCCCATCATGATTTAAGGGCTGAACTCTATGTTACATGCAGTTTGACGTTCTTTTAAGATAAGATTTCCAATGTTTCTTTTTAGAGAATTAGAAATATATGCAACGAGTGAGCAACTGGAAGAAAAAGAAAGGAGTGGAAGTTGGTTGAACAGAAGGGCTCATGTCACTTCCCCTATGAAAATCACCTCTAAGATGCTATTACCCTCGCTGGGGAAAAGATTGCAGCTATCCCATCCCAGTACAGTGGTACCTCAGGTTACAGACGCTTCAGGTTACAGACTCCGCTAACCCAGAAATAGTGCTTCAGGCTAAGAACTTTGCTTCAGAATAAGAACATAAATCGTGCTCCGGCGGCGCGGCAGCAGCAGGAGGCCCCATTAGCTAAAGTGGTGCTTCAGGTTAAGAACAGTTTCAAGTTAAGAACGGACCTCCGGAATGAATTAAGTACTTAACCCGAGGTACCACTGTAGTGATAAAAACTGTCTTGTGCAAATGAGAGCGCATCATAGATGCCCCCTGAATAATAATAATAATAATAATAATAATAATAATTTATTTATACCCCGCCCATCTGGCTGGGTTTCCCCAGCCACTCTGGGCGGCTTCCAACAAAACACTAAAATACAATAACCTATTAAGCATTAAAAGCTTCCCTAAACAGGGCTGCCTTCAGATGTCTTCTACAAGTTTGGTAGTTCTTTATCTCTTTGACATCTGGTGGGAGGGTGTTCCACAGGGCGGGTGCCACTACCGAAAAGGCCCTCTGGCTGGTTCCATGTAACTTGGCTTCTCGCAATGAGGGAACCGCCAGAAGGCCCTCGGCGCTGGACCTCAGTGTCCAGGCTGAATGATGGGGGTGGAGACGCTCCTTCAGGTATACTGGACCGAGGCCGTTTAGGGCTTTAAAGGTCAGCACCAACACTTTGAATTGTGCCCGGAAACATACTGGGAGCCAGTGTAGGTAGTACAGAGAATTACACACACACACCCCCAATCCATAGCATTAGTGAAAATGTTTGTGAACAATCAGCATCCCATGGATTGGGGATTCCATAACCGAGTTAAATCTTGCCTGTTTTTCTGACCCTTTGGAGGCAATATAGTTTGTGATTCAGAATCTTCAGTTTTTATTCTGCACTGCTGTTACTTTTGCCGTTCGATGAAGATTTTTTTAATATATTATAAACTGTTTGTGGGTTTTAGGAGATATGGGAAAACTCTCTGTGATCACTATATGTGCTGATGGACAGTCTGCAAATCCAGTAAATACAAAATCACATTTTTTAAAAAAATTATTTATGTACAGTGCTGTCCTGCCTCTTTTCTATCATGAAACCCAAGGCAGTATACATGTGATCCTGTGCATTGAACAGATCCAGGCCTGCCTAACTACATAAATGTGTTGGAAATGTAAATCAGATGAATATTTGAAGTAGATGAATAAATGAATAAATTAAGTTAATTTGGAATGTGCGGAAAATATAAAAAAAAATATTAAAGGAACCGCAGAAAGAGGGGAAGGAAGTTGAGTTTTGAAATGTTGAAATGATTGTGAAATTATTGAAATGTCTAAAACTGAAAATCATAAATAAGTAATAAAAAAGGCCGGACTAACTACAGCACCATGGCAGTCACACATGATTCGGACCATATTCACATGCAAGTGATAAGTGAAGATTATCTATCAAATATTATTCTATATGGGCCAGTTGTTTGGTCACACATGGAAAGAATTCACCATAATTGGGTATCAGCATTTTGTCACCTAGAAAAAAGAACTCCGCTGTCAAGAGAGAACATTTCAACTGAAAGCATCTGGGGTCTACAAACAGAAGGGGAAATAACCAAAGATAAATAACAAAAAGTGCTGGGGAGCACGTTGGAGTGTGATGGCCTGGGACTCGGGCTCAGACTTGGAACCAGAGGAGACTCAGTCTGCACCGGATCCTTTGCCTCAGGCATCATCTGAACCTAGCCTGGGGCCTGATCCTGAAGAGTCTGCACAGGTTCCCCTGCAACAAGCACCAGATGGGCCGAGTCAGGGGCCTGAGCCTGCCCTGGTTCCAGATGCGGGGATTACCTCGTTGTCTTCAGCTGGGCCATCACTTACAGCTGCTCCACTACCGGTTGGGTCAGGGGAGGCTGAGGCGGCCCCTGGGTCTAGTAACCCACCGACGTCTCCCGAGCTGCAGAAAGTAAGGTCTGAGAGAAGGAGAGACCTGAGTACTTGCAGGAGGAGTGCTCACCTTCGGGAGAAACAGGGAGGTGGGTCGTCGGGGGATCAGGACCGGCCGATACCCTGACAAAGATAAAAGGCTGTCGGACCCAGCCCCAGGTTGTTGGAGCAACATTGCTGTATGCTAGATACTGCCTGAGATCCTGTGCCTGTCCTTGCCTCGTGTCCTGCCTTGGCCCTGTCGGACTGACTCCTAGTGGAAGCTTCAGATTCTGGACCGGTCATGGACCGCGTTTCACGGGTTACCCCCAGGCCCAGAACAAGCAGGAAGAAGGGTAGAGAGGTGCAACAAAAACCCTGTGCAGGCATTCACTATGGGTGGGTACCTAATGCATGAAGTGGTTTCTGAAGTGGTCAACTAGGCCTGCTCCCCAGCGATGCACAATTGATGCACTGTTTGAAGGAACATATACATCTGTACCAAACCACTGAAGAGGGCTGAAGAATAACTGCAACAGAGCAGACCAAGTTTAGGATGGGCTGTGTTTGTGTACTCCAGGCTTCCTCAACCTTGACCCTCCAGATGTTTTTGGCCAACAACAACAATTTCTTATTTATACCCCGCCCATCTGGCTGGGTTTCCCCAGACACTCTGGGCGGCTTTCAACAGAATATTAAAATACAATAATCTATTAAACATTAAGAGCTTCCCTAAACAGGGCTGCCTTCAGATGTCTTCTAAAAGTCTGGTAGTTGTTGTTCTCTTTGACATCTGGTGAGAGGGTGTTCCACAGGGCGGGGGCCACCACCAAGAAGGTCCTCTGCCTGGTTCCCTGTAACCCCACTTCTCGCAGGGAGGGAACCGCCAGAAGGCCTCAGAGCTGGACCTCAGTGTCCAGACTGAACAATGGGGGTGGAGATGCTCCTTCAGATATACTGGGCCGAGGCCATTTAGGGCTTTAAAGGTCAGCACCAACACTTTGAATTGTGCTCAAAAACATACTGATGGGGTGGGGGCAAAAAGCACTGGAGGGAAAGCATGAACAGGGCTTTATTCTGAAGCAGGTCCTAACATTGTAAGATACTGCTTTGGAATAAACAGGTTCTACACTGTAGCCAAGGTTCAAGAACACTGGAGAGCAAAGACATGGGCCTGTGGCCCTATAATAAATGACGGAGTGATTGTGCAAACAAAATTCAGTTACAGTGGTACCTCGGGTTACATACGCTTCAGGTTACAGACTCCACTAACCCAGAAATAGTGCTTCAGGTTAAGAACTTTGCTTCAGGATGAGAACAGAAATTGTGCTCCGGCAGCGTAGCGGCAGCAGGAGGCTAAAGTGGTGCTTCAGGTTAAGAACAGTTTCAGGTTAAGAACGGACCTCCGGAATGAATTAAGTACTTAACCCGAGGTACCACTGTATTTCATTGGTTTTAATTCTGTGCTAGAGCATGAGGCCATAAACACAACTGGAGTTCTCTACAGACAGTTTTAAACACATTGATAAGGGATTCTGTTACTGTGCTGTGCTGCCCAGCTCACTGCTTGTCTGAACAGCCTCAGGAGATCTCAGGGTCTCACAGCCTGTGTATGTATGTGTGTCTATCTATCTATCATCTATCTATCTATCTATCTATCTATCTATCTATCTATCTATCTATCTATCTATCATCTATCTATCTATCTATCTACACACACACACATACACACACACACACACACCACATTTTTCCCTGTCAGGGACTCAAGGAGACGAACAGATAAAACAAGAACAGCTAAAAACGTGGGGGACAATAATTTTTTTTAAAAAAACCCCACAACTAAACAAATAAAGAAAAATACCACAATTCTCCTGGGAGATTTCAACATCATAATCACATATGAATAGCTTGCTGGATCAGGTCAATTGCCCATCTAGTCCTGCTTCCTGTTTTCACAGTGGCCAATCAAATACCTGTGGGAAACCAGAGGGCATAACATGCGCACAAGGGCACTCTCGCTCGTATTCAGAAGCATTGCTGCCTCCAACTGTGGTGACTACTGGTGACCACTGATAGTCCTCCCTTCTTCAATTAATTTGTCCAGTCCTCTTTCAAAGCCATCCCTGCCTCCTGGGAGAGTGAGTTCCATGGTTGAACTGTGTGCTGCGCATCCTTTATCGGCCTTCAATCTTCCAACGTTCAGCTTCCTTAGATGTCCTCCTCGGTCACGTCAGGTCCAGCTCAAGATTCTGTGGTCTCTCATGCAGAGAGGTGGCCCTGCACTTCTGAACGGGTGGTAATACCAAACTGGAGTTTTGTACTGGGCAGGAGGGAGCAGGGACTGAGAAGGTCCTCTTGTCATCAGAGACGGGTGCCATATGTGGTGAGGTGCAGCCTCACAGCATCTTCTTGCAATCGTAGCTCTTCCCTGACCTTCCTTGGGCTGGCTACTGAGGACCTCTGTGTGACCTGAAGGAAGGCCAGGCCAGGAAGCACATTCCGTTGGCTCCTGACAGAGCCATAGGTGACCTAATGGAACTGCTGTAAAAGCCTTTCATCCTGCCTTCTCCTGGGGCTACTGAAGACCTCCATGTGACCTGAGAAAAGGTGGCAGCTACGAAACCCAGGTCAGGGAGCTTGTGCTAACAGCTCCCCAGACAGCCTGAGAGGACTCTACCTTTCTACCTTTTCTACCTGCTATTCTACCTTTTCTGATGTTCATATCTTGTTTGTTGCAATGATGCAACAAATGAACACATAATAATAAAGCTCCATGGGCATGAGGGACAATTCGGATTGGTCCATCAAGGTTGGTGGAGATGATCAAAATTCAGACAGCTCTGAAGGACTTTCCTGCTGACATGGCTGGTGGTGCTGTCGTTGCCTTGGTCACCCTCTGGTATCAGAAGATTATTCAGGAAGTTGGTGCCAACGCTCCATCTCCCATCATGCATCTGGCACCATGTTTTCGCCTAAGAGCTGAGGCTGAGTAAATGGATGGTTTAAAGGTAAAGCTAAAGGGACCCCTGACCATTAGGTCCAGTTGTGACCAACTCTGGGGTTGCGGCGCTCATCTCGCTTTATTGGCCGAGGGAGCCGGCGTACAGCTTCTGGGTCATGTGGCCAGCATGACTAAGCTGCTTCTGGTGAACCAGAGCAGCACATGGAAACGCTGTTTATCTTCCCGCTGGAGTAGTATCTGTTTATCTACTTGTGCTTTGACGTGCATTCGAACTGCTAGGTTGGCAGGAGCAGGGACCGAGCAACAGGAGCTCACCCTGTCGCAGGGATTTGAACCACCGACCTTCTGATAGGCAAGTCCTAGGCTCAGTGGTTTAACCCACAGCGCCACCCACATCCCTAAAAATGGATGGTTTAGATAGTTATAAATATAGTTGCATTAAAAAAAGATGAAGTATGGGTATCATGACTGAGGTTCACAGATGATTAAATCCAAACTTGAAAAAAATAGGCAGTTTCATTTCAGTTTTGTCCCCACATGGGGTTTTAGTTGAACTAAGCATATCTAGTTTATTAATTTCCATGTTGTTAGGCAGGTATTTTCAACATTTTCATGTTTTCATATTTTTTCCAGATGCGTGAGCTCTTCCACATAGATTTGTATGGAAGTGGCTAGGATTGAGCAGGGCTATCCCCATCACGATTCGAGAAATAGTTCCCCTGAAATGAGCCACATAGAATAAGTTCAGACCCCACACACCAAAACAGGTTGGAGTGCAATGGAGTTCAACCTCCTACTTCACACTCAGCCCTGTAAACATCTAGGGTCCTCCATAAGCTTTCCTCCCCCTGAAGATACAGAGAAACCTCCCTCCGACCTTCCTCTTTCCACCTTTCTCCCTTCTGCAGTTAGCATAGAATAGCATAGCAGCAGCAATAACCAGGTCAGTATCCACATCACACATTTAAAGCCCATCCCTTTCCCCCCAAAGAATCATGGGAACCTTAGTTTGTTAAGGGTACTTGGAATTGCAGTTCTGGTCCCAGGAATCTTTGAGGAAGGCATAGATCTTTAATGGGTGGTGTGGATGTGAGCACAATTCAAAGTGTTGGTGCTGACCTTTAAAGCCCTAAACGGCCTTGGTCAAGTACAGTGGTACCTCGGGTTAAGTACTTAATTCGTTCCGGAGGTCCGTTCTTAACCTGAAACTGTTCTTAACCTGAAGCACCACTTTAGCTAATGGGGCCTCCTGCTGCTGCCGTGCCACTAGAGCACGATTACTGTTCTCATCCTGAAGCCAAGTTCTTAACCTGAAGCACTTTTTCTGGGTTAGCGGAGTCTGTAACCTGAAGCGTAAGTCACCTGAAACCTATGTAACCTGAAGCGTATGTAACCCGAGGTACCACTCTATACCTAAAGGAGCATCTCCACCTTCATCATTCTGCCCAGACACTGAGGTCCAGCGCCGAGGGCCTTCTGGCGGTTCTCTTGCTGCGAGAAGCCAAGTTACAGGGAACCAGGCAGAGGGCCTTCTCGGTGGTGGCACCCGCCCTGTGGAACACCCTCCCACCAGACGTCAAAGAGAACAACAACTACCAAACTTTTAGAAGACATCTGAAGCCAGCCCTGTTTAGGGAAACTTTTAATGTTTAATAGGTTATTGTATTTTAGTGTTTTGTTGGAAGCCGCCCAGAGTGGCTGGGGAAACCCAGCCAGATGGGCGGGGTATAAGTAATAAATTATTATTATTATTGTTATTATTGTTGTTATTATTATTATTATTAATATTATCATTATTGAATTGCCTCTAGTTTTGATTAACGCTGCTGCCTAATTTTTGCTAGTAAGGCTGCCATCAAGGGATGTATGTTCACGTCTTTCTGGCTTTACAAGTTGCCTCCCTCTGCACATCAAAGGATTTCTTTTTTTATGCCATCACACATCTCTGTATGCTTGGAGTGCTGTTGCGAGTCAAGGATTTCCTGGTGATGCAGATCATTTTCGGCAAAGCATCACCTTGCGCCGAAACTAGTTGCCAGCTGAAGCCTTCTTCCTGCTTTCCTGCACCTCTTTTGCAGCACTCATACGATACAAACACTCACCTGCCACCTCACGTTTGCTTTGGCCCTCCCAATACAAAGGAAATTCCCTTTGGTGTTACCATTTACAGGAAAACCCTTCCTGCTCGGGATCTCCTCTTCCTTATAGCCTCTTGCTGGGTTGACTCTTTGCCAGGCTAATCAGAGCTTTCAATGCAGCCTGTGGCTCATGCAGAGATTTATTTCTTTGACAGCAGGCACAATGGCATTTCTGTGGCAAGGGAGGGCGGGGAAAAGTTTCTTCCGCTCGCTCTCTGAGGGCACTTTCAGACTGGCAGCTCCCGTCCCTGCTCAGCAGTGCTGGCCCACCCATGAGGCAGACTGAGGCAGTTGCCTCGAGCAGCAGAATCTGAGGGGCATCTCTGTGGGCACACACACAAAGCCGGAAGTGGCTGTGGCTGTTTCCGGGTTCTGGCAAGATCTCGTGAGAGCCCCTCAAGATCTCGCGGGAGGCCTCCACATGATTTTGCAGGGCTCTTGGGAGATCTTGTGGGCAGCCACAGCTGTGCACCCCCAGTATGGGACAGGGGCTTTGGCAGGGGCAGCAAGGGAGCCACCAGCACACAGGGTGGCACTTTCCCATTTTCGCCTCAGGCAGCAAAATGGGCCAGGCCGGCCCTGCTACTCCCTTACTGTTGTTCTGCTGTAAACTACATCTGCAGGGACATCACCTTGTCAACAAAGGTCCATATAGTTAAAGCCATTGTTTTCCCAGTAGTGATGTATGGAAGTGAGAGCTGGACCATAAAGAAGGCTGATCGCCGAATAATGGATGCTTCTGAATTATGGTGTTGGAGGAGACTCTTGAGAGTCCCATGGACTGCAAGAAGATCAAACCTATCGATTCTGAAGGAAATCAGCCCTGAGTGCTCACTGGAAGGACAGATCGTGAAGCTGAGGCTCCAATACTTTGGCCACCTCATGAGAAGAGAAGACTCCCTGGAAAAGACCCTGATGTTGGGAAAGATAGAGGGCACAAGGAGAAGGGGACGACAGAGGACAAGATGGTTGGACAGTGTTCTTGAAGCTACCAGCATGAGTTTGACCAAACTGCGGGAGGCAGTGGAAGACAGGAGTGCCTGGCGTGCTGTGGTCCATGGGGTCACGAAGAGTCGGACACGACTAAACGACTAAACAACAACAACATCTGCTAGGGTTGCCATATTTCAGAAAGTGAAAATCCAGACAGAAAAGTTGAGAAATGCATGTATCTCAGTGCAGGTGGTAAACAGGACCATCTCTGAGGTTCAGAGATGCATTTCAGTCAAGCCCCCTGCCATTCCCTAGTGTTATAAGAATTTTAAGGTCTCAAATATAGAATAAATATTCATAAATGCACACATATCTAAATATATAAACCATGTGTCTGAAATAGTACAGGAGAGCAATCCTGAAGCCATTTGGACTCTAACAGTGACCTCAAATATTCCTCTGCAGTAAGAGTGGCAAATGGGGAAAGCCTTCCCATTGTTGTTTCACTTAGAAATCCTGTCTTGAGGGCGTGAATAGGGTGAGTCTGTGACCTGGATTCAGGAACTAAAGTATTAACCATCACCACAGAATGGCCAGGCTGCCCAGGTAATGCAATCAGTGACTATTATCAGGTATCCTGGCAGGCAGGATTTCTGCTGTAGACTGCCTCCTATGATGTATGTACAGTGGTACATCAGGTTAAGTACTTAATTCGTTCCGGAGGTCCGTTCTTAACCTGAAACTGTTCTTAACCTGAAGCACCACTTTAGCTAATGGGGCCTCCTGCTGCTGCCACGCTGCTGGAGCACGATTTCTGTTCTCATCCTGAAGCACTATTTCTGGGTTAGCGGAGTCTGTAACCTGAAGCGTATGTAACCCGAGATACCACTGTATGATGGTTTTGGGGTGGTCTTTGGCTAAGGATGCAGGTGGCGCTGTGGGTAAAATCTCAGTGCCTAGGACTTGCCGATCATATGGTCGGCGGTTTGAATCCCCGCGGCGGGGTGAGCTCCCGTCTTTCGGTCCCACCTCCTGCCCACCTAGCAGTTCGAAAGCACCCCTAAGTGCAAGTAGATAAATAGGTACCGCTTTATAGCGGGAAGGTAAACGGCGTTTCCGTGTGCTGCGCTGGTGCTGGCTCGCCAGAGCAGCTTCATCACACTGGCCACGTGACCCGGAAGTGTCTGCGGACAGCGCTGGCCCCCGGCCTCTTAAGTGAGATGAGCGCACAATCCTAGAGTCGGACACGACTGGCCCGTTACCTTTACCTTTGGCTAAGGGGGTTGGACAATGTCAAAAGTCTTTAATGGTTCCTGCACACTTTTGTTCAGGGTCTCTCCCTCCTTGGAAGGAAGGAAGGGAACTCTGTTGCAGCAGAAAAATAAAGATCTGCCTTTCTTTCCACTGGATCCTTCCTCCATCCATTTTTCTCTGACCGATCATGGACTTAGGGGACTCTGAGTCCCATGGGGAGTTGGGCAGCAAAAGCCAAACCCCAATTTTTACATCACTAGCCAAATTATTCAAAGACGCAGCAATATCAGTCACAGACCCAGAGGGAGGGAAGAGACTTCATTCAGCCTCCCCCACCAAAAAGTAACCACTGCAGGGTCCAACTTAGACACTGCAGCCATTGCTGCTTCCATGTGGCCATTTTTCCCCCAAGTCAGAAAATAAATGGAATTAAAGGAAACATGTACCAAGACCTAGAAACTAGAGGGGTGGTGGTGAACCTTTTAGAGACCGAGTGTCCGAACTGCAGTGCAAAACCCACCGCAATTTACCATATTTTTTCTGGGCATAACACACTCCCTGTTTGGGGGGAATCCTAAAGCCCTATGTGGCCTAGGACCCTTGTACCTACGGGACCGCCTCTCCTGGTATGCCCCGCGGAGGACCTTAAGATCCACAGATGACAACATTTTGGAGGTCCCAAGTCGCAAGGTGGTTAGATTGGTCGCAACTAGGGTCAGGGCCTTTTCAGTGCTGGCCCCGACTTGGTGGAACGCTCTGTCACAAGAGAGTAGGGCCCTGTGGGACTTGACATCTTTCCGCAGGGCCTGCAAGACAGAGCTGTTCCGCCTGGCCTTTGGTTTGGACTCAGTCTGACCCTTTATGGTTTTGATCTATGGGCTACTTTTAAAATGAGGCTGCATTTTAAATTGCATTTTAACCTGTATTTTAAATTGGGTTTTTTTCCTGTTATGTTTTTACTGTAATTTTACGGGTGTTAGCCACCCTGAGCCCAGCTATGGCCAGGGAGGGCGGGGTATAAATAAAATTTTATTTTTATTATTATTATTATTATTATTATTATTATTATTATTATTATTATTATTATTATTAAATTAAGATCATGAGGGAGATTGCCCAGAGTAGTTGAGCTTTTTTGGGGTGCCAGTGCCCATCTGATCTAGATCTCACATATGTTCCACTACGCACGCTCACAGAGAGTGGTTAAGAGCAGTAGATTCGTAATCTGGGTTTACGTCTCCGCTCCTCCACATGCAGCTGCTGGGTGACCTTGGGCCAGTCACACTTCTCTGAAGTCTCTCAGCCCCACTCACCTCACAGAGTGTTTGTTGTGGGGGAGGAAGGGAAAGGAGATTGTTAGCCGCTTTGAGACTCCTTAAAAGGTAAAGGCACCCCTGCCCGTACGGGCCAGTCTTGACAGACTCTGGGGTTGTGCGCCCATCTCACTTAAGAGGCCAGGGGCCAGCGCTGTCCGCAGACACTTCCGGGTCACGTGGCCAGCGTGACATCGCTGCTCTGGCGAGCCAGAGCCGCACACGGAAACGCCGTTTACCTTCCCGCTGGTAAGCGGTCCCTATTTATCTACTTGCACCCGGAGGTGCTTTCGAACTGCTAGGTTGGCAGGCGCTGGGACCGAGCAGCGGGAGCGCACCCCGCCGCAGGGATTCGAACCGCCGACCTTTCGATCAGCAAGTCCTAGGCGCTGAGGCTTTAACCCACAGCGCCACCTGCGTCCCATTGAGACTCCTTAGGGTAGTGATAAAGTCGGATATCAAATCCAAACTCTTCTTCCTCTTCTCTGGCACACGTGCCATAGATTCACCACCACTGAACTAGAGGATACGTACATATGAATTGCGGCTAACATCAAATGTACGTGGCTTCATGGGCTGGGGAAAAAAGCAGCGGGTTCACAGCTTGGGTGAAGGAGCCATTCCCATAACTCCCAGGGCGTTGCTGCTCAATAGGCCAGGAATCATATTTCAGCACAGTTTCACTCTCCCTTTCAAATCTTCAAATTCTTTTTACGCCCAATTAACTCCCTTGTCGCCCTTTCTTTTTGTTCTTCGTAGATTTCTTTCCCTATCTAGTCCCCTTTTCCACTCAATGTTCTCCATTTATTTCCTCATATTATTAGTATTAGCTTTATTATTCACCCTCCGCCAGAAGGTCCTAACAATGTAAAATACAACACTAAAAGAAATTCGAATCACAAGTAGAGTGCGGCATCTATGTCTAAGTCTACATCAGCACTATATATAGAAGATATAGGCAATGCTTTTTTTAAAAAATAATAATTAGGGTACTCTCATTTTCCTACTCTTATTGAAATTCTGCCCCTCAATGAGGCCAAACTTAGATTCACAAAATGTTTAGGGGTATGCGTACCCCTGCGTCACCCCAGAAAAAAGCACTGGATATAGGCACTATAGATATGGATATTGATATTATATAGGAATTATTATTATTATTATTATTATTATTATTATTATTATTATTATTTATACCTCAACCCTCTGCCTGGATTTCCCCAGCCACTCTGGGTGGCTTACAGCACATAAAAAATTGCAAAACATTAGGCATTAAAAAAAAAATCCCGAAATAGTGCTTCAGGTTAAGAACTTTGCTTCAGGATGAGAACAGAAATCGTGCTCCAGCGGCGTGGCGGCAGCAGGAGGCCCCATTAGCTAAAGTTAAGAACAGTTTCAGGTTAAGTACGGACCTCCAGAACGAATTAAGTACTTAACCTGAGGTACCACTGTAGTTGTTTATTTCCTTGGTTTCTGATGGGAGGGTGTTCCACAGGGACTATCAAGTGTCTAAGACCAGGGTAAAGAGGTAGGTCTTCAGCATAAGATGAAATCTGTATAGCAAATGTGCCCGATGCACAAAATTTAGGGGCTGCCAAGAGAATGTCCTCTCCTCTCTGCTGATCTTAACACCCTCGCAGAGAGTGTTTAGGGAAGAAGACAGTCTTTTGGGTACCTGGAGCCTAAGTAGTTTAGAAAACAGAAGCCGCAGTTAAGCCGGGTTGTCTACATTTGGTAGCAGTGCTGCGCATGCGCCGAATGGCAGCTTCAGTGACCTAGAGTTTGACGCACAGAAATGAATGAGGTTATGTGCATCAGGTGATACATCCTTGACCCCTCTCTGATGTGTACAGTGGGATAAGAATGTGACGTGAAAGGCCACACAAGGGAATGACCTTGCTGAGTTTCAAGAAGCTAATAAACTCAGTCCCATTGTTTGAAAGGTAAGTAACCTCAAGGCTAGATTGCTGCAATGCGTTATATGTAGGGCTGCCCCTGAAGATGGTTCGGAAACTTCAGCTGGTGCAGAATTCAGTGGCCAGGTTGCTCACTGGACCAAGATGGTTTGAGCATACAGTCATACCTCATGATACGTTTTTTCGAGAGCCAGTGTGGTGTAGTGGTTAAGAGCGGTAGACTCGTAATCTGGGGAACCGGGTTCGCGTCTCCGCTCCTCCACATGCAGCTGCTGGGTGACCTTGGGCCAGTCACACTTCTCTGAAGTCTCTCAGCCCCACTCACCTCACAGAGTGTTTGTTGTGGGGAAGGAAGGGAAAGGAAAACTTTAGCCGCTTTGAGACTCCTAAAGGGGAGTGAAAGGCGGGATATCAAATCCAAACTCTTCTTCTTCTTCTCTTCTTTTTCGGGTTGCGTCCCGCGGCGACCCGGAAGTACCGGAAAGGGTTACTTCCGGGTTTCGTCGCTCTTCGCCACTCACGCATGCGCAGATGCGCAAAATAATGTCACGTGCATGCGCAGAAGCAGCAAATTGCAACCCACGCGTGCGCAGACGCGCCGCTGCGGGTTGTGTTCTGCTCATGTTGCGAACGGACCTCCGGAACGGATCCTGTTTGCAACCAGAGGTACCACTGTATTACACCAATCCTAGTCCGACTGCATTAGTTACCAATTAGTTTCTGGGCCCAATGCTCTTTTTGACCTATAAAGCCGTAAATGGCTCAGGGGCACAATATCTCAAGGACCACCTCTTTCCATATGAACCTACCCGGACCCTGAGATCATCTTCTGAGGCCCTCCTTCGTGTGTCTCCTCCTCAAGAGGTCTGGAGGGTGGCAACACAAGAACGGGGCCTTCTCTGCAGTGGCCCCATCTGTGGAATGCTCTCCCCAGGGAAATCCACCTTTAGGCACCAGGCAAAAACGTTCATATTTTTTTGCAAAATATAGTCCAGCCCCCCACATGGTCTGAGGGACGGTGGACCGGCCCACGGCTGAAAAAGGTTGCTGACCCCTGCCCTACCACAAGAGAGCCACCCACCCTAGATAAGAGTCAAGATGTTGTTCCTTAACACATCCTACTAGGGTTTTTTTTGGGGGGGGGCAATGTTTAGGATAGAGTGAAGACTGCTGACGTGTTTTGTCAGGCAAATGGTTAATGGCCCACAATGGCCTGTGGGTGTTTACCCAACAGCGGGAAATAATCTGAAACTTCATCGATGGTTTTTCAAAGGGTAGGTGGCTACAGATAATATAATCTAGGCAGGTGTGCAAGAGAAGCAGCAATTTGTTGCAGACAGAAAAGAAAGGTGGACAGTGTGACCTTTGCAATCCAAAAGGCAATGCACTATAAATGAGGCACGATCTCTCCTCCCAATGAGAATCAAACCCCTGGAGCATCTCACCACCTGGTAAAATATGATGTAAAGGTAAAGGGACCCCTGACCATTAGGTCCAGTCATGACTGACTCTGGGGTTGCGGCGCTCATCTCGCTTTATTGGCCGAGGGAGCCGGCGTACAGCTTCCGGGTCATGTGGCCAGCATGACTAAGCCACTTCTGGCGAACCAGAGCAGCACACGGAAACACCGTTTACCTTCCCTATTTATCTACTTGCACTTTGACGTGTTTTCGAACTGCTAGGTTGGCAGGAGCAGGGACCGAGCAACGGGAGCTCACCCCGTCGTGGGGATTCGAACCGCCGACCTTCTGATCAGCAAGCCCTAGGCTCTGTGGTTTAACCCACAGCGCCACCTGCGTCCCCTGAAATATGATGTGCGTAACACCAAAAAATGAAGCTGCCAAAATAAAGAATCTGTATGATGTCAAAACTCGCTGTGCAGCAAGGAGGTTGTGAGTCCGATCTGCTGCAGTTACTGTTTCACTTTTAAATTTAACAGTCCATGAAAGGGGGTTGCATATACACCGTGTCTTTAAAGCACATTTAAAGCACCTTTCAACTGTAGTTTGTTAAGGGTGCTGAGAACGGTAGCTTTGTGGGGAATGTGCTTTAAATATGCTTTAAATGTGTGGTGTGTATGTAGACAGGGAGAATAACTCAGTGACCCTGGAGGAAGGGAGAGCTACCAGGAAGTGACTCAGAGATGGAACATGGCCATTTGAGAACTGTGTGTACAGCAACAGTGGGTTTGCGTGCTCATCCTTCTTCTACTGACACAGAAGAGGTGGAAAGGCTGCAGAGAGAATTTGATATTTGTCCCCCAAGGGCAACACAACACTGCCAGTTTGACTGCATTAGGGGGTGATTCACCCCCCCCCACACATTTAGACTAACTTGACTTATCTTCAATCAATAACTTCACCAATGAAATCTCCTGTGCCTTCTCTGCAAGAGCTCTCAGTCAGGCACCTCTCCACTAGGAATTGAGGGTTGGACATGTTGTGACAATTACCGGTAGCCATGTTAACTGGGTCATTAGACTTGTTGCAATGTGCTTAACTGAAGATCGGGAACATGCCCAATCATTGTGACATGTCCAAACCCTAGTGGAGATACTTGAGCAGTGGCGTAGCGTGGGTTATCAGCACCCGGGGCAAGGCAAGTAACTTGCGCCCCCTAACCCCCAGATGTTGCGCCCGGTGCGGCCGGCCCCCCCCCTGCACCCCCCACGCTACGCCACTGTACTTGAGAGCTCCTTTAGATGAGGCACAGGCTATTTCATCTGAGCCATTTTTCCTTCCCTGATTCTGCGGGAATGAATGAATCTTTATTTGCCTCAGCCGTCGGCCACAGCAATAAAACAACAATACGATATACAAAGAATAGAAATAAAAAGTCAATTATATAAAATGCTTTTTAGGGTTTTGAATCAATAGTCAAATACAGTGGTACCTTGGGTTACATATGCTTCAGGTTACATACGCTTCAGGTTACAGACTCCGCTAACCCAGAAATAGTGCTTCAGGTTAAGAACTTTGCTTCAGGATGAGAACACAAATCGTGCAGCAGCGATGCAGCAGCAGCAGGAGGCCCCATTAGCTAAAGTGGTGCTTCAGGTTAAGAACAGTTTCAGGTTAAGTATGGACCTCCGGAACGAATTAAGTACTTAACCCGAGGTACCACTGTAGTGGATCTTATTCTAATTGCCCCAGCTAAAAACCTTGCAACCTTTGCTGTCACCTGCTCATCTTGATCTGCCAAGAGAAAGGACACTGTGGCAGTGGCTGGACGACCCAGAATGGACAATAAAAGAGGGGTGGTAATCTCATTCCTCACGTCTTTATAAAGAGTGCAAGCCAGAAGGGCATGCGCCACCGATTCGGTACTGTCATCTCCACAGGGACATAAGCGTTTTTCGTGTGGAATCTGTTGGAATCGTCCCTCAAGTACAGCCGAGGGCAATACACTCAATCTTGCGAGAGTAAAAGCGCGTCTATATTTTAGAATTGCTAGGTTATGCAGACAGTGTGCCAGAGAGTCAAAATAGGAAGGTGGAAATTAGCCATACCACGGGCAAAATTTCCTTATTGTGGCCAAGTTGTTCTGCCGCTCGGTATCATTTAAAAAAGTAAAGGTAAAGGGACCCCTGACCATTAGGTCCAGTCGTGGCCGACTCTAGGGTTGCAGCACTTATCTTGCCTTATTGGCCGAGGGAGCCGGCGTACAGCTTCTGGGTCATGTGGCCAGCATGACTAAGCCGCTTCTGGCGAACCAGAGCAGCGCACAGAAACGCCGTTTACCTTCCCACTGGAGTGGTACCTATTTATCTACTTGCACTTTGACATGCTTTCGAACTGCTAGGTTGGCAGGAGCAGGGACCGAGCAACAGGAGCTCACCCCATCACGAACCGCCAACCTTCGAACCGCCAACCTTCTGATCGGCAAGTACTAGGTTCTGCGGTTTAACCCACAGCGCCACCGGCGTCCCTTCAGTATCATTTAGGCGCTGACAAATTAGACTGTTTGCTTTGCTAAAACCCAAAGTGATTCTGTGGGACCTCCGGTTAGCTTTCAGTCTTGGAGCAGAGTTGGGTCTGCTCCAAAAGTGTGTCAAGAGTAGCACAGTAGCATCATCACCACTCAGTCAATGAGTAGTAGGCCCCAGGAGCATTCCTGACAGCCCATCTGATGAGCGCCCATATTTTTAGAGATTTTTTTTCAAGATCTGCTTGTATGAGCTTGCTAAGCATTTGGGAAACAGCATGACACAAGAGAAGAAAGCTGGCATGTGGGGGGAAATGTGTAATTGCACGCGAGATAGCTCCTTAGTCACCAGGGATGGATAAATCGGTTAAGTTGGGCTTCTCTCAGTTTCTCATTTTAACAGTCTTCAGTTCTTCTTTCATAACATCCATTTCCACATCCGTTTTACAAATTTCTCCCAATGCACACGTTTGTATGCAATTTTGCCTAGTAGACACATTCTTGCAAAGTATTTTCCACATGTTTGTATGCAATTTTGCCTTGTTGTTTAGTCGTGTCCGACTCTTCGTGACCCCCTGGACCAGAGCATGCCAGGCACTCCTGTCTTCCACTGCCTCCCGCAGTTTGGTCAAACTCATGCTGGTAGCTTCGAGAACACTGTCCAACCATCTCGTCCTCTGTCGTCCCCTTCTCCTTGTGCCCTCCATCTTTCCCAACATCAGGGTCTTTTCCAGGGAGACTTCTCTTCTCATGAGGGGGCCAAAGTACTGGAGCCTCAGCTTCACAATCTGTCCTTCCAGTGAGCACTCAGGGTTGATTTCCTTCAGTATGGAGAGGTTTGATCTTCTTGCAGTCCATGGGACTCTCAAGAGTCTCCTCCAGCACCATAATTCAAAAGCATCAATTCTTCGGCGATCAGCCTTCTTGATGGTCCAGCTCTCACTTCCATACATCACTACTGGGAAAACCATAACTATAAGGAACCTTTGTTGGCAAGGTGATGTCTCTGCTTTTTAAGATGCTGTCTAGGTTTGTCTAACACACACATTTTGCCTAACACACACATTTTTGCAAAGCAATTTTGCCTAATATAATACATTTTCCCCAAGTTGTTTCACTAACATATGCCTTTTAATAAACGCTTTCACTGCGTATATGCTTTTTGGGAAATGTTGATCGTTTCGAGAACCTCGTTGCAAAGTTCAGAGACGTGCGAATTTCGAAGCATGGCTGCGTTTTGGTTCTCACGTTGTTTCTGGAGGCTCAAATTAAGTATGTTCACGCCATCAAATGTGGACTAAATCTAATTTCTCCCCCATTTCTATTAGTCACATTCTCATTAGAAATGTAATCTTAATCACCAGCTGAGATGAGTTAAAATCCCAGGGTGGTGTCTAACTAAATAGCTAGCTCTTGAGTCAGAATATCCCGGTTTAATAACTGGAGTTGGAATTGAATTTAAAAGATTTGATGGCACAAGGACTTTTGGCTGTGTGGCAGAACTTCCTTCTCCTCCCCTTCTTTCCCTAAGTGCCCTCCCAAATCTGCCCCAGAAGTTTGGGAGAACTACCAGGGTGTGCAGGATGTGTGCATGGCCATTCTGACTCAAGATCCAACAAATTAAATCTTTATTCCATTCATTTGTATACCACTTAATCCCAGCTGCCTCTAAGACCCAGTGCAGTAAGACTAAAAATAAAAGTTAAAAGGATAAAATCAGAAATCAATTTAAAAGCCTGCTGGAATAATAATTTTAAAATGGTCAGTATGTATTATGTTTGCAAGGATAAAAAAGAAAATATTCTGCACCACGAGTGCACTCATTCCTCTTATGAATCCTCTTTTTCCATATAGTAGGCTAATCTTAGGCCTCCTCCCTTTTCCATCTGACCTACTCATTCAAGTGAATATAGCTATTTTATTTTATTATTTTATTGCTAATCTGCCTCTTTACCCTGACCTTTGGCAGTGTTTTGTTTTGTGGAATACATCATTTTAAAAACTGAATTTATACTACCCTGCTCCATTTGGAATGGTTTTGCTAATTTTATCATTGTTTCATATATATATAGTCTCTTATAATGTCGTAGCAACCTGCCCTGAGAGTTTATGGTGAAGGGCCGATAAGAAATTTTATACAGAAGTCAGCTGGAGAGAGAGATGTCCACACTATTCCTGTACACTGAGTAGTGGGCAAGATAATCTAGAAGCAAGCAGTGCTACATGAAAACAGAGTCCTGGCTAAGCTCCAGTGAATCCAGTAAGACTTACCGTTGAATAGGCATGGTGAATACTAAGGGCTTGTTTTCAGTTTGGTTTGATTACAACCAAGATAAATTAAATCACCATTAGCAACAACAGCGCTTAGCCGTTGTGGTTGCGAGACAACAGCATTCCCTGGCCTCCCATCACCAGTGTTGCTGTTGCTTACTGGAAGACAGGGAGGGGTGAGGTGGTGGCGAGGGCAGCATGGTGCAAACTTATCAGCAGAGTTCCTGCTGGTGTGTTCGAACCACACTGACCCCTCCCAGTAAGCTGCAGTGATGCTTGTGACCAGGGACGGATTTAGGTTTGATGAGGCCCTAAGCTACTGAAGGTAATGGGGCCCTTTATATGTCCAGCTGCCCTTTGTCAACAACTTTTGTCCCTGTTTTTTGTGTTGAATATATGCTATATGGTAATTTTGTCAGCATCGCCCTTGAGCCAGTGCCACCAACTGGACTCACACACTTCAGCCCCGACTGGGCTAGGCGAGCTGGGTAGCACTTCCAGAAACCACCTTCTGGACAGGAACAGGTCAAAGTGCTGTGGACTCACAGCTTAGAGTTGTGAGCACCGGATTCACTCCCACAAGAAGACAGTCGTCGCACACAGTGGCGTAGCGTGGGGGGTGCAGGGGGGGCTGGCCACACCGGGCGCAACATCTGGGGGTTAGGGTTAGGGGGCGCAAATCCACAGGTTAGGGGGCGCAAATTACTTGCCTTGCCCCGGGTGCTGACAACCAACGCTACGCCACTGGTCGCACAGCAGAGTATAGCAGAGCATAAACGACTCGGAGAGTAGCTCTGTAGAATATCTTCTTTTATTCTATCTACAACTATAATACACAACTATGTACAGAGCTGAATGAGGTCTAAACGAAAATGCTGAACTGCACTGAGTGTCTGCAGCTGCTCTTAGCAGCAACCTTATCTATACACACGATCTCTCTGTAACACTCAGTCTCTCTCTCTTTGATGTGAGGCTGGAGCGGAATAAGTAGAGAGCAGAAACCGCCCCCTCTTCTCTGGAGAATCAGCAGAGAACATCAGCAGATTCCTGGATATGGGAGGGGTGAAATCTCCTCAAATTTATGGACCTAATAGGTATCTAAAGCCATTTGCATATGCGGAATGTAGGCACCCTATATACAGAAATGAGCAAACCAGTGATATTTTAGGGAGCAGGCTAGCAGGCGGGGCCCATGACTTACATCATAGGAGCCTACACAACACAAAACACTGTTGCTGTGTGTAGGTTTTTCTGTTGATACTTGCAGACATCCTAGCATTGCTCTGCCTCATTTTCCAAGTCCTAAAAATGGGCAGTTCCAGGTAGGAACTACCGGTATGTTTGATCTCTTATAATGTGGTTTATTGTTAATGCAGTTGATGCATTGATTTCAATTCCATTCCCATTTAACATGATGTCAAACAGACTCAAACTGATGAAAGTGTCCCTTGTGAAAGCCATTTCCTGCCTAATGGCTTGGCCACTAACAAAAAGCGTTGACTAATGGGCCACCCAGTTCACTTAGAAATGTGGGTCAAACTGTGGCTGTGAAACACTCGCCCATCAAAGGACACCCAAAGCACATTCTGTAGTTTGTTGTGGGATGCTGGGCATTACAACTCTGTGAGGGATAAACTACAGTGCCCAGAATTCTCTGAGGAATGTGCTCTGAATGAGCTTTCAAGATATAATGTGTACACGCAGCCTGTGTGTGCAACATGTGGGGGATAGTAGTTTGCATTTGTCCAGAGCAAGGGTCAGCAACCTTTTTCAGACATGGGTCAGTCCACCATCCCTCAGACCGTGTGGTGGGCTAGACTATATTTTTTTGGGGGGAGGGAATGAACGAATTCCTATGCACCACAAATAACCCAGAGATGCATTTTAAATAAAAGCACACATTCTACTCATGTAAAAACACCAGGCAGGCCCCACAAATCACCCAGAGATGCATTTTTAATAAAAAGACACTTTCTACTCATGTAAAAAGACCCTGATTCCCGGACCGTCCGCGGGCCGGATTGAGAAGGCAATTGGGCCTCATCCAGACCCCGGGCCTTAGGTTGCCTACCCCTGGTCCAGAGAAACAGAAAAGGCCGCCTGAGGCAAGAAGGGCCTGGGAGAGGTGGGAAGGGTTGCCATATGTCCTCTTTTTCCAGGACATATCCAGGTGTATTTTTTAAATTTGCCAAAATGTCTCTGGTTACACTTTCTGGATGAGACACAGATATAACTGGTGGCTGAAAACTTGCTTTTTTCTTCTCTTCCCCTGCCTCCCCCTCAGCAATCACAGCTTCTACAGCCTGCATATAGTAGGGGTATTTAAAATGAGTCGTATAGTGTCCTCTTTTTTCGCTCTTCAAAATATGGCAACCCTAACTATGGGGGGACCAATAGTGGTGCAGAGTGACGTTACCTTTCTGAGTGCTTGCCTGCACATCTGTGCTTAAATAAGCAGATACAGTGGTACCTCAGGTTAAGAACTTAATTCGTTCTGGAGGTCCCTTCTTAACCTGAAAATGTTCTTAACCTGAAGCACCACTTTAGCTAATGGGGCCTCCTGCTGCTGCTGCGCTGCTGGAGCACAATTTCTGTTCTCATCCTGAGGCAAAGTTCTTAACCCGAGGTACTATTTCTGGGTTAGCAGAGTCTGTAACCTGAAGCGTATGTAACCCGAGGCACCACTGTATTGCCAGTGCCTTGGGGAGTAATAGTCTGTTGGGAGTAAAAGGTAAGAAATGTATGGAGATCTGCTCAAATGGCATTTTCAAGTACCACTTCCCCCCCCCCGCCGCATGACCCCCCTCTCTAAATCTCAATACAGTAGAGTTGTTGCCTGCTACTCACTGTTATAAGTATGGAACATGTTCAGGACTGCAATACCTCAAGGACCGCCTCTTTCCAAATGAACCTACCCTGACCCTGAGATCATCTTCTGAGGCCCCCCTTCATTTGTATCTTCCTCAAGAGGTCCGGAGGGTGGCAACATGAGAACGGGGCCTTCTCTGCAGTGGCTCCCCGTCTGTGGAATGCTCTCCCCAGGGAAGTTCACCTGGTGCCTTCATTATACACCTTTAGGCGCCAGGCAAAAATGTTCCTTTTTAACCAGGCCTTTGGTTGCTCTAATTTACATCCTATGACCTTTTTAAATGTGTGGGGGGTTTCTTTGGGGGGGGGCTATTGAGTTGTTGTTTGTTTGTTTTTATTATGTACTTTGTGGTTTTATATCTTGATTATATTCTGTGAACTGCCCTGAGACCTCCAGGTATAGGACGGTATATAAATTCAATGAGAGCCACTTAAAATTTCATGTTTAGTAGCAGTGAGTTGAAGAGCAAAGTAGCATCTAAAGAGCCCCCTGTGTGGTCTTTTCAAGGGGAGCACCGAAGACAGTTGGTACATCTGTATTGTTAAATTGCCGAAGAATGGATGCTTTTGAATTATGGTGCTGGAGGAGACTCTTGAGAGTCCCATGGACTGCAAGAAGATCAAACCTATCCATTCTGAAGGAAATCAGTCCTGAGTGCTCACTGGAAGGACAGATCCTGAAGCTGAGGCTCCAATACTTTGGCCACCTCATGAGAAGAGAAGACTCCCTGGAAAAGACCCTGATGTTGGGAAAGACGGAGGGCACAAGGAGAAGGGGACGACAGAGAACGAGATGGTTGGACAGTGTTCTTGAAGCTACCAGCATGAGTTTGACCAAACTGCGGGAGGCAGTGGAAGACTGAAGTGCCTGGCGTGCTCTGGTCCATGGTGTCATGAAGAGTTGGACACGACTAAACGACTAAACAACAACAACATTGTTAAATTAAACGTCTGATGCCCCAGTTGCGGTTTTTGAGGTTTCTTGAAGCCCGTTGGGAAATATCGCAAGACACATCATTTGTCCAAATCTGCTTTGCACAGGTTCGCCTGGCAGCACGTCAGTGAGTAAGTTTTCATCTGCATGCTTGATTGATGACTGTCTGCCCACCCTCCTGAGAAAGCTTCCTTTCCAACTCGCATTACACAACCAGCAGGATGTGTGGCATTTAAATTAGCCACAACGAGCGGCACTGTTCACCTTTAGCTTTCCCCAAGCTCTGGCCAGATGTGTAAAGTCACGAATTTGCAGACCTATCCTACCCAATGCTCCATGTACAGCCCTGTGGCTATTTCCCAGTACTTAACACGCAGACTTCTGAGCAGTTCTAAGCTTCACTAGGTGTCAGGAGAGTTTGTGCAGCCTCTACTGATAAAGGAGCATGACTCACAAGAAGACAGCAGTCACTCAAATGCTATGTGGTTTTCAGCAGCAATTAAGACTGCTGGGAAGCAGGAGCACGCAATGGACAGGCTCATAATCTTTGGGGATATGAAATCCAGCTGGTACCCTTCTGTCTCCATCCTAAGGAGAAATACATAGGCCCTTTGGGAGATGAGAAGCAGAAAAAAAGAAGCTAGGCAGTTACTATACAGTGGTACCTTGGGTTACGGATGCTTCAGGTTACAGACGCTTCAGGTTACAGACTCCCCTAACCCAGAAATAGTACCTCGGGTTAAGAACTTTGCTTCAGGATGAGAACAGAAATCGTACGCAACACCATCAGGAGGCCCTATTAGCTAAAGTGGTACGTCAGGTTAAGAACAGTTTCAGGTTAAGAACAGACCTCCGGAACAAATTAAGTTCTTAACCCGAGGTACCACTGTATTAGCGTAAAAAAAGGTAAAGGAACCCTGATAGTTAAGTCCAGTTGCAGACGACTCTGGGGTTGTGGCGCTCATCTTGCTTTACAGGCCAAGGGAGCCGGTGTTTGTCCGCAGACAGTTTTTCTGGGTCATGTGGCCAGCATGACTAAGCCGCTTCTGGTGAAACCAGAGCAGTGTACGGAAACGCCGTTTACCTTCCCACCAGAGCGGTACCTATTAATCTACTTGCACTTTGACGTGCTTTCGAACTGCTAGGTTGGCAGGAGCAGGGACCGAGCAACGGGAGCTCATCCTGTCGCGGGGATTCGAACAGCCGACCTTCTGATCGGCAAGCCCAAGAGGCTCAGTGGTTTAGACCACAGCACTACCCATGTCCCTACTATACAGTGGTACCTCGGGTTATATACGCTTCAGGTTACATACGCTTCAGGTTACAGACTCCGCTAACCCAGAAATAGTGCTTCAGGTTAAGAACTTTGCTTCAGGATGAGAACAGAAAGCGTGCTCTGGCGGCGCGGCAGCAGTAGGAGGCCCCATTAGCTAAAGTGGTGCTTCAGGTTAAGAACAGTTTCAGGTTAAGTACGGACCTCCGTACTTAACCCGAGGTACCACTGTATTAGCACAGCTGGAGGTTACCGTAATTTTAGGTGGTGCACTGGGTTTAAAAATAGTAATTAGAAATCACGTTGGGTTGCTTTCTAATTATAGGGCATGTTCCCTCAGAGAATAAATTCCTATCTTCAGGCAGTATGAGGCTGTTTATGCACTGAGCCCTTAAAGCACATTTGAAGTACATACTTTCCCTCCAAAAATTCTGGCCACTGCAATTAATAAAAGGTTGCTTACTCTGTAAGACGTAAACTGCAGTGCCCAGAATTCTTTGAGGGAAAGAATGGGTTTCAAATGTGCTTTAAAGGTATAGGGTGTACACAGCTTTAAGATTCTCTTTCTTCAGTTTAGGCTCCCATTGTTGAATGGCTAAATTCAGAATTCTCCAAGTCACATTAATTCAGCATATGAATCAACCTCCAGCTTTGCTAAAATAAAAACCACCTAGTTCCTCTTTAGTCCTGTTTTTCCTCACCCATCAGCTTTGCATCTAAGCTGATGAAGAGTTCTGGAGAAAGAGCAAGACTATTTTGTATATTCTAAACGTATCAGGATCAGTCAAGCCACAGTTTGCTAGCATAAATATCACATTTTACTTACATTCTTCTGCAGAAAATGGAGACAGAAAGTGATCAAAGGCTTAAATGACTCATCTCCAGTTTAAAGATCTGGACTTTCATATGAATATTTTCTATCGGTAACCATGCCCAGAAAATCAATCAAGGATTTTCTCTTTATCCTATTACCTTGTAATTACAGTATTTTGCATTGAAGAAGTACAGTGGTACCTCGGGTTACATACGCTTCAGGTTACAGACTCCGCTAACCCAGAAATAGTGCTTCAGGTTAAGAACTTTGCTTCAGGATGAGAACAGAAATCGGGCTCCGGCGGTGCGGCAGCAGTAGGAGGCCCCATTAGCGAAAGTGGTGCTTCAGGTTAAGAACAGTTTCAGGTTAAGAATGGACCTCCAGAACGAATTAAGTACTTAACCTGAGGTACCACTGTATCTGTACTGTGCGAGAGAGAGAGAGAGAGAGAGAGAGAGAGAAGAAAGGGAGGTGAGGAGCAGAGTTTATCTGCATGTGGCAACGCAACCTTGGTGAAAGCCAGAGGCCCCAAGGATTGTGAAAATATATCCTAGGAATTAAGGAGTGCCTGGGAACACCCAGGGCACCAAAAGTTCTAGATGCTTTACTCTTGCGAAGTGCGAAAGACAAACTCACTGCCCCCCATTGCTGATTATGAGTGGTCACTGGGGCGTTGCACCACCCCTTCTCCCAACCTTTGACCCTGCACCAAAGCTGCAAGCGGCAACCCTGGGGACACCCAAAGCAGAGTCTGTGGGTCTTGCAAAAGACTGGCCGTCCACAAGACACAGGAAATAGTACTGCAGGTATGGTGGAACAGAACGAGCCATCCGGTCTGGCCCCCTGCAGGAAACATTTGCTGACTCCTGGCTTAGACACTGGTACCTTGGTTGTCAAACGGCTTAGTTGTTGAACAAATCGGCTCCCGAATGCCGCAAACTCGGAAGTGAGTGTTCCAGTTTGCGAGCGTTTTTTGGAAGCCAAACATCCGACGCAGCTTCCGTGGCTTCCGATTGGCTGCAGGACACTCCTGCAGCCAATCGGAAACCGTGCCTTGGTTTTCGAACCATTTCAGGAATTGAACCGACTCCCAGAACGGATTAAGTTCGACAACCAAGGTATCACTGTACTCACTGTCTCCTCCTAAGTCAGGCATAGGCAAACTCAGCCCTCCAGATGTTTTGGGACCACAACTCCCATGATCCCTAGCTAACAGGACCAGTGGTCAGGGATGATGGGAATTGTAGTCCGAAAACATCTGGAGGGCCGAGTTTGCCTATGCCTGTCCTAAGTTGCTGTAGATAAACACCATTATTTTTCAAGAAGGATGTAAAATATTATAAACCAGCTACCAAAAATTAAATAGATGTATCTCAGTGGTTATGTCACAGCTCTTCACAAGTTAAAATGCAGGTGTTACCAGCTGTTGGGTTATTGTTTGTTTTAAATCTTTTGTGTACCATATGTATGTACATAAAACCAGCCATCCCCCTTGACTGACTTCTTCTCTGATATTTCTTCCATGAACTCTTCCGCTGCTGCTTCAAATACGTCTTCTTCTACAAGTCCTTTCTCCGCATGGGAAAAATGCTAATTAAAACTCACTGCCAAACCAAGCATCAATTTCATCCAATATTTGTTGAGGGAGGATACTCCCGAAACTACCAAGATTGTCTCGGGGTACTTAGCCAAGATCTTTAAAGCTAAATCTAAAGTTGCTTAATTTATTCAATGGTGGCTATCTACTCTTTTATATATTGTATGTGTTTGGATTATCCATGTATTTGGGTGACTCTGTATAATTTTATGATTTTACTGTTTTAACTTATGCCAATAAAGGGTTACAAGTTTTAGCTGCTCGTATTATTCGTCCCATGATTTTTATTTATTTACTTAGTCAATTCATACACTGCCCTTCTTCTGAAGATCACAGGGCAGTTTACAACATAAAAATACAAAATGAGAACACAAAATACATAATAGAACAACAAGAACAAACCAGCAACCCCCACCTTACAAACACATTTAAAAGGCCATAATGTTAATCAGCCAAAGGCCTGGTTGAAGAGGAACGTTTTCACCTGGTACCTAAAGATATGTAGTGAAGGGACCAGGCAAGCCTCCTTGGGGAGAGCATTCCACAAATGGGGTGCCACCAACAGAAAAGGCCTGTTCTTGTGTTGCCATCCACTCATGAAGAAGGGTATCAGATGATGGTTGCAGGGTCCAGGTTGGTTTATTGACTCGGCCACAAATTCCCTTTCAGGGTTAAAGATTCATGGAGTTAAATACAGGCTATTATCAGGTCTGGCGTGAATATTAGCTGAGAGGAAACCATTTAATATGAGAACCAAGTGGCTTCAATAATTGACAATTAAATACTTTTGGAGTTTGCCAACAGCTCTGGTTGTGATTATTATAAAAAGACTGTATTCATCCATCGGAGGAAGAAGGAGTCAGTTGTTGACTTTGTAAATCAAGAAAGCCAAAAAGACCCAAGTCAGGAAAGGTAATGAAAAGACATAGCAGATGGTCTTCTTTGTACTGTATTTTATTGGGCGGGTATGTTTTTTGTTTTGTTTTGTTTTGTCTTCTCTCTCTCTCCGTTTTAAATATTTACATTTGTTAAAATCCCAAGTGAAATGAATATTGGACTATTATCTAGAATGATAGGTAAGTTAACCAATGCCTGAGATTTTGTGGCAGAGTAAACTCCACTTATCTGAAATCCTGCCTGCTGGATTTTCAGTGTACAGATGAACTGCTTAATGGTGCAGGCATTCTTTTGACTAAAAATGGGGAAAGTATTTACAAGAATAACTGTGTAGAAAATATTCTCAAAGCTACATCAACAAGTTGAAAAACAGGAACGTTTATATTTGGCTCTTTGAAAGCAAAAAAAGAAAGCAGGGAACAATCGCTGCAATTAAGATGGCTATGCTTTCTTAATTTATTTTCTCAAATGCTACCACCGAGGAGGATGGTTTCAGAACATGGCAGAAACTAATATCCCAATTAGTTACTGATGAACACCAAACACGTCTGACTGTTCCTCACCTAAAGAAAGGATTTGTCATCCAAGCTGAGTATGAAAAACAAGTCACCTGAGACGTAAAATATAAAAAAAACTACGACGGACTTTCCCCGACACCTACCCTAGACATTCCATCCCCAACCACTCAAACCTCAATCTCCCCCTTCCTCAGTCCTCACCGACCCATAAATCATGCATGTTGATACTGCAAAAAGTCCCTGGATTTAGCCCAACCACTGATTTGACACAGTGAAGTTTCATATTTGCAATTGAAGCGCTCGGACTATATTTGCAGCGATCGTTAATTGTCTTGAACTAAGCTCAGGTTTTAGCTCCTTTTATTTAACCAGCTTCCTTTTCCCCATCAGAAACTGGCTGCTGGTTGCAGTTTTTAGAATGAGCCTAGCTCAGTAAACCCCTCTTATAGCACGCCCATTCGCTCAAAGAATTCTGGGCACTGTAGGGTGTTAAACGTTGCTGTGAATTGCGGCTGTGAGGGGCATTGTAACTTCAGTGCCCAGAATCCGTTGACAGGAAAAGCAGGCTTCAGAAATTCTTTAAAGCAGGGGTCAGCAATCTTTTTCAGCAGGGGGCCGGTCCACTGTCCCTCAGAACTTGTGGGGGGCCGGACTATATATTTTTGGGGGGCGGGAAAATGAACGAATTCCTTTGCCCCACAAATAACCCAGAGATGCATTTTAAATAAAAGCACACATTCTACTCATGTAAAAAGATGCTGATTCCTGGACCGTCCGCAGGCCGGATTTAGAAGGTGATTGGGCCGGATCCAGCCCCCGGGCCTTAGTTTGCCTACTCATGCTTTAAAGCATAGTGCGTGCACATTCATAGACGATCGGAAGCAAGGAAGTGAAACTACAAGCTAGAGTTTTGCATGTTGTTGGCCACAATCATCAGGTGTCACCTTGATGCCAAATTCCCCAGTCTCAAGGGAGTGTTACATTAAAATTGTATATCAAAATTGTACATTCCGATAAATACATGTAGGATTCCAAGCACGCATGCATACCAACATGTCCATCCATGTGAAGTGTGTGTTTCTGTGTAAAAGAACAAAAGAAACATCTCGTATTTCATCGTAAAAATCCAGATAGCCTGGTTTATTATTTCTACTTGTGAATGTAACCGCCCATGCCAGTCTTGGTTTGGTTTAGTTTACTTCTTACATGTTTCTTTCATGAAGTTCTATTTTGCTATTTGGTTTATATGGGTAGAATTCAATAAAAATACTTAAGGAAGGAAGGAAGATAAAGTAAGCATTAACCACTGCACGGTATCTGTCTTAACACTCTGCAAAAGAGCTTTAAAAAGCGGAAATAAGAACATTGTTTCTTTTCCTTGTCATAATTCTGTTTCAGTCTGTTTATTTGACATCCAGCCCATCCCTCTATTTATATAAATGAGAACAGTTGCTGAATGCCATTGTTCTTGCTTAATCATCATTGGGCAGTATTTGATTTCAATGTTTACAAAGAAATAATCCTGCCTCTTGAGCTCCTATTATGTGTCATAAGAATGAATCTAGAACCTTGGTTTTGGCAAGAGGTGAACTTGTTTCCCAGCTTATAAACACACTACGGACAACCGCTACAGCTATCCTGTGACTTTTCTGCCCTCTTTATGCCCTTGTGCTTGTTCTCTCTCACCACCAGAACTGTTAAGAATCGACATCTCCAGTAGCCTGGAGGAAAGTTGTTTGTTCTACCACAGATCACTGAACAGAAATGGTTTCCCACAGAGAGTGAGTCAAAGCAGCCAAAATGTTCCTACTATTGTTTTAAGTGATGTGTTGTTTTGATGGGATTGCTTTACGGCATTAGATAGTTCTATTTTAATCGGGTCATTTTAATCAGGTTTAAGGTGCTGGTTTTAACCTTTAAAGCCCTATACTGCCTAGGACCCTCGTACCTATGGGACCGCCTCTCCTGGTATGTCCCACGGAGGACCTTACATTCTTCAAACAAAAACATCTTGGAAGTCCCGGGCCACAGGGAGGTTAGGCTGGCCTCAACCAGAGCCAGGGCTTTTTCGGCTGTGGCTCTGATCTGGTGGAACGCTCTGTCACAAGAGACTAGGGCTCTGCGGGACTTGACATCTTTCCGCAGGGCCTGCAAGACAGAGCTGTTCCACCAGGCCTTTGGCCAAGGCATAGCCCAATGGTTGCCATTAATTTGATCTGAACTGATTTTATAATGAATTGATTTTAGAATGCTGTATTATTTTACTGTTGTTAGCTGCTCTGAGCCCGGCTTTGGCTGGGGAGGGCGGGATATAAATAATTTATTATTATTATTATTATTGGGAACAGAAGAGTAAGAGGCAGATAGATACCTTTGATGGTTGACTCGCAGAACAACATCCCGCAAAAATATCTTGGCTACTCCTGCATAACTTATGTAAACTGAACTGTTCATGACAACATTGAAGGGATGCAGCCAGTTCACAGCGAAAGATGAACAACCCAGATATAACT
Source organism: Podarcis melisellensis (assembly GCF_964234715.1). Taxonomy (NCBI): domain Eukaryota; kingdom Metazoa; phylum Chordata; class Lepidosauria; order Squamata; family Lacertidae; genus Podarcis; species Podarcis melisellensis. The sequence continues at coordinate 43,060,075 of NC_138545.1, read as the reverse complement.
GACTACTGTTTGGTTGATTGATGGCTCTTTAGCCAGGTTATTGCAAAACCTGTCCTTGTGAACTTCCCCGTTCAGTAGCTTTTTGGCATTATTTCAGCAACCCCCGGAAGCTGACTCAAAAAGCTGTTGTTGTTTCAGATAGGCAAGGCGCCTACCAGTTTGAGTCCTCTCCCACAGCCTTGTGTTAATCTCACACGTCTGAAAGGCAGGTGATGAAAGCCTGTTGGTCTTTTGGCCTGGGCAAGATTGTCTAGGGCTGGGGGTAGCTAACGTGGTTCCATATTGATGTTGTTGAACTCAGTTCCCACCAGGCCCAGCCACCGTGGCCCGTGGTCAGCAATGATGGGTGCTGTACCCAGAGACGTTTGGAAGGCTCTCCATTGGCAATGCCTGTTGTATTTGTCCATGGAGTTTTCTTGGCAGGGATACTGGAGTGGCTTGCCGGTTCCTACTCCAGGTGGATCACGTGTGGTCAAAACTCTCCACTATGACCTGTCCATCTTGGGTGGCCCTGCACGGCATAGCTCATAGCTTCTCTGAGTTATTCAAGCCCCTTTGCCAAGGCAAGGCAGTGAAGCTCAACATCAAAAAACCTAAGATCATGGCTGCTGGGCCCATCACCTCCTGGCAAATAGAAGGGGAAGAAATGGAGGCAGTGAGAGATTTTACTTTCTTGAGCTCCATGATCACTGCAGATGGTGACAGCAGTTACGAAATTAAAAGACGCCTGCTTCTTGGGAGGAAAACAATGACAAACCTAGACAGCATCTTAAAAAGCAGAGACATCACCTTGCCCACAAAGGTCCGTATAGTTAAAGCTATGGTTTTCCCAGTCGTGATGTATGGAAGTGAGAGCTGGACCATAAAGAAGGCTGATCGCTGAAGAATTGATGCTTTTGAATTATGGTGCTGGAGGAGACTCTTGAGAGTCCCATGGACTGCAAGAAGATCAAACCCATCCATTCTGAAGGAAATCAGCCCTGAGTGCTCACTGGAAGGACTGATCCTGAAGCCGAGGCTCCAATACTTTGGCCACCTCATGAGAAGAGAAGACTCCTTGGAAAAGACCCTGATGTTGGGAAAGATGGAGGGCACAAGGAGAATGGGATGACAGAGGATGAGACAGTTGGACAGTGTTCTCAAAGCTACGAACATGAGTAACATGAGTTTGACCAAGTTGCAGGAGGCAGTAGAAGACAGGAGTGCCTGGCATGCTCTGATGCATGGGATTCCAAAGAGTCGGACACGACTAAATGACTAAACAACATTGGCAATCCCTGCTTGAAGGCCTCTTTAATTTTACTTTTAGCGTTGTAGAGCAGAGATTCTGCAGCTCCTTCTCACAATACTCAGTAACATCAGAAACCTCTTAAAAAAAATTTTTTTAAAATTGTCCAGTAGCACCTTAGAGACCAACTAAGTTTGTTCTTGGTACACTGTGTGTATCTGAAGAAGTGTGCATGCACATGAAAGCTGATACCAAGAACAAACTTAGTTGGTCTCTAAGGTGCTACTGGACAATTTTTTTGTTTTGTTTTGTTTTTCTATATATTTCTACTGCGTCAGACCAACACGGCTACCTACCTGGATCAGAAATCTCTGTTCATATGAGAGTCCACACTCACTGTTCCACACAAAGTCATAGCTGTCAACCTCCCCCTTTTTTTGCGGGAAATTCCCTTATTCCAGCGCCGTTTCCCGCTGCTATCCCAGATTGTTAGACATCCCGTAGACTGTCCCCGGGACAGGTGAGGCTGCTGATCCCTTATTTTCAAATCTGAACGTTGACAGCTAGGCAATGTTTGTAGGAGGGTGAGTCTGGCATGGGTAAGTGAAGTGACGTAGACGTTCCCTTGCGCGACTGCACATTTCTGATGTTCAAGCAATGCAGAACGGATTCACTTTAGCTCTTGCACTGCTAAAGAAAGCATGGGGAAGGATTCTTCTTATTCTTTACAGCAGCCAAGTTCTCAAGTGATCTGCCATGCAACTGGAAAGAACAATAAGGCTTTTCTCGAAGCCTTCAATGCTTTCAAACCCCAGCGCACACCTTTAACCCTGAGAGCCCCCCATTTTTACATATTTACCATATTTGTTCATCTTTCTCTTTCAGACACTCAGCTGTTTCTGGACACGAGTTCGTTGTGGAATTGGTGCTGCTCAGGCCTGCAAGCATTTCACAGAATCCGCACAATGTCACCATCCTCAAAATGTCAGCCCAGACTTTTGGTTGCGTCGTATCTGGATTTCCACTTATTGCAGAAAGTCTGACAAGCAGGGCCGGCCCACCCATGGGGCAAGTTGAGGTGGCTGCCTCGGGCAGCGGGATTCATAGGGGCAGCAGATCTGGCCTCCAAGGAATGCATCATTCACTGCAACAACAACTGTGATGCACTTCTTGGAGGCTGGATCTGCCACCTCCTCAGCTGCCCCCACCCTCAAATTCTGCCTCTACAGCAACGTATTGACCAATAGGAGGCACTCCTGGTCTCCACCCACCCCTAGGCACGAAATGGCAGTGGGTGCCTTCTACCCGAGGACCATAGCTGTCAACTTACAGATTTGAAAATAAGGGACCAGCAGCCTCAAAAATAAGGGATCAGCAGCCAAAATAAGGGATTTTGCTTAGCTTATACAGAATTCCACCACTGATGGAGCCATGCTGCTTTGGCTGCGACTGACTGTGTTTTGCAGGGGGTTGGGCTACATGATCCTAAGGGTCTAGAACTCTGACAAAAGAAGAGTGGCAGACAAAACAAATGAACGACGTCGAGATGGCAAAGCTTACAGGCAGAATTAGAAACCAGGAAGAGGACCTCTTTAAAAAAGAATGGGGAAAGTTGATAATTTAGTTGAAAAGCTAATGGAAAGAGTAACATACATTGGTAGGATTGACAGAAAACCTGTAGTAAAAATGTGAACTATGGATGGACAAATGATTTATAAAAATAGAGTTATGAAAGGGATGCAGAGGGGAAAATCACTACATTAAGATGCTGCACTGGTTGGAGGGGATGCTAAGCAGCATGTCGGGGCTGCCGCTGTCCTGGCGCGAGGAGTTCCATTGGCTCTTCCCTGCCCGAGAAAGAGGGGGGAGGGAGAGAGACTCTCACCCATGCTGCCCGCGAGCCTGGCATGAAGTGGTTGTGGCGCTGTGGCGGCCGCTGAAGCACCTCCCTTCTGTCCTCTTCCTCCTCCCTCAGGCCACCTCCTCAGCCGCCGCTGCCACCTCCGGCTTCCCCTGGCAGTGCAGCAGAAGTCTCTCAAGAGAGGGGCTGCCTGCCCACCCACCGCCACCTGTCTCCTCACGACGCACCCCTGAGGGGGAAAAAGGAGAGACGGAAACGCGGCAGCTCATGCGCGCGCTCTCTCTCACGGCGGAGGACCCCGAGCTGCTGCTTCCCTCCCGAGCCAGGCGAGCATGAAACACGGGAAATTTAAGGGACATCATCAATAAGGGACAGCAGTGGGACACAGCACTGGGATAAGGGAGTTTCCCGCCAAATAAGGGACGGTTGACAGCTATGCCGAGGACATGTATAATATAGACCCTCCAGATACATTCAGTGAAGGTTGTTTCACTGTTGGGGATGGCAAATGGCAGGAAATTGTGACTAAAAAAAAATAGAGAAGGGTGGAAGCTAATGCGCAAAACACAAACATGGGAAAACTGGATCCGAACAACTCATTTGTGATCAAAGGTCCCCATCTGGAAGCAACCTTGGCTCCGTTCAAATAAAATCATGGCACCACTGGTGTAATTGTGGTTGCAAAGACATTAAAGGAAGGACTATCCTTAAGAGGTCTGGAGGGTGGCAACATGAGAACAGGGCCTTCTCTGCAGTGCCCCCCATTTGTGGAATGCTCTCCCCAGGGAAGTTCTCCTGGTGCCTTCATCTTTAGGCGCCAGGCAAAAATGCTCCTTTTTAACCAGGCCTTTGGTTGATCTGATTTATATCCTATGCCCTTATAAAATGCCTTTTTCTGTGGGTGGTGGTGGTAGGGCTACTGGGTTGTTGTTTTAATTTTTATTATGTATTTTGTGGTTTTATATCTTGATTTTATTCTGTGAACCGCCCTGAGACCCCTGGGTATAGGGTGATGTATTAATAATAATAATAATATCCTCATCAGTCAGGAGTGAAAGCTGTTCACAGAATAAGGATCTTCCCAAGGGCACAGACGGTCAGAGATCAGGTTCTTACAGAAGCAGGCTGAGCTCACCAGATACAATGAGGAACTGAGAATGAGCTCTAGGAAACCCAGTGAAGCTGACTCAGCTAAGAGGCTACCTAACAGCCACAATGGCAGAAGCAGTCGGAGGACCAGGAGATTGAAATGACTAAGCCCTGGTGTGTGTGGAAGTCATGGATGTCGTGAAGGTTGTGCAGATACCCTGTGAAAATTGAGTGAAGGAAACATCGCTCTTCCCTAGCAAATGCTTAGTCTGCTGAAGCAAGCTTGGATGCACTGGAGTTTGACCCACATTACGTACAGAAGCTCCTTTTTTGTACTTCATGCTGGCCACGCCTGCTCAACCCAGGATCTCCTTGGCTTGGATGGAGATTTTTCTCTTCTTCTCATTCGCACTTTTTTTTTAATTATAATTTTTATTAATTTTCAAACATAATAATTGTCATACCTTCCACAAAATTTCATCTCTTATACAATCTTTTTGGACTTCCATCAGCACCTCTGGTGATCTGCCATTTTTATAATTTATTCTGCATTTCTTAAATTCATATTGCTTTAATTATCCTAACTAACCTCACCTTCTTCGTTCAAAAAGGCAATAGTTCCGATTATTTCCCTTACAAAACTTCCTGCAAACCTACAAATGTAATCTGGTCATCACAACTACTTTTTAAATAGTCTGTAAATTTGCGCCAATCTTCTGTGAACCTCCGGTCCCGCCGGTTTCGAATTCTTCGCGTTAGTTTGTCTAGTTCTGCATAGTCCATCAGTTTCATCCTCCAATCTTTTTTCGTCGGTAGTTCTTCTTGCTTCCATCTTTGTGCCAATAATATTCTTGCTGCCGTCACTGCATAGAGAAACAGCTTACAATCACTTCTATTTATATCATCCCTCTTGTCTTCTTCTCATTCTCTGCTGGGATGGAAGAGAGGGGAAAAGAAAGCATGAGAGGAAATCATTGCGGAAGGAAAATGATGTCATCATGGAAGCTTAGACCAAGAACTGTTCCACCACCCTCGGCATAATGGCTGCGAAAATGAAAAGTATCTCAGAGTCCACAAAGGCCAACGCTGAAAACCAGAAGACTCAACATCGCAGAGGCTTAGCTAATTTCAGGGAAGGGATTCTTAAAATTCCGGCAAGAGAAAGATAAAGCCTGGTGACAGGTGGGCTGTGCATGTTTTGTGGAGCCTGTAACCATGACTGTTCCCTCAGAGGCAATAGATGAGAGATTGCTGCAGATAAAAGGATTCAGCGAAGGCTTAGAACCAGAGATTGTGGCTTAGTTGAACCCTATAAAAGAAATGACTCGTGGAATTTATAAAAGAGGAATGGCAGAGGAAGCTTGTACAGTGGTACCTCGGGTTACATACGCTTCAGGTTACAGACTCCGCTAACTCAGAAATATTACCTTGGGTTAAGAACTTTGCTTCAGGATAAGAACAGAAATCGTGCTCCGGCGGCACGGCAGCAGCAGGCCCCATTAGCTAAAGTGGTACCTCAGGTTAAGAACAGTTTCAGGTTAAGAACAGACCTCCGGAACGAATTAAGCACTTAACCCGAGGTACCACTGTAGTTTATTTGTTTGTTTGTTTATTTAGGAAAATTTATAGACCAGTTAATCTGAAAAACCTCTAGGAGGTGGACACCATAAGATAGTTAACAATGCAGATAAAATCAGCATATACATATACACAAAATGACCTATTATATCTTCTAGAAAGCTGTTTGTTCACTACACATATGGACACCTCTTAAGATATCGTAACCAAGTTTTGCATGACGGTTCCTGAGATCAAGGAGCAGGTTTTGTCTATGTTTGGTCACAATTGGACGCCATTTTCAATTATGATGGCAGGCCGAACCTTTCAAGACAGCACTGATTTTCACGACTGATTTCAAAATGGCACTGATCTTTTAAAGTTTCTTAGAATTCCCAAACAACACTGGTTACAAGCCTTGTAATTATCCGTAAAACACAGACAAAATTAGCAAGGTTTTAAAATAATTTTCAACAGAACATGGATATAACCAGCAGAAGTAATATGGTCACTGAGAGCAGTAGGAAAAAATAAAATTCTGAGGGAGGAATCTGACAAGTAAATTGAATGTTTTTGGTAATTGGTTGTGCTAGAATAAGTGAAGGTTTATATCAGGAGAGCTGAATTTGTGGCCTTCCAGATATTGTTGGACTATGGTGCTCATCTTTCCGGACCATTGGACCACAATACCTCAAGGATCCCCTCTCCCCCTATGAACTGAAGCGAACCCTGTGATCATCATCTGAGGCCCTTCTTCAGGTGCCTCACCAGTGAGAGATCTAGAGGGCGGCAACACAAGAACAGGCCTTTTCTGTGGTGATTCCCCATTTGTGGAATGCTCTCCCCAGAGAGACTCACCTGGCACCTTCATTAGATATCTTTAGGCTATCTACAAGCGCCAGACAAAAACATTCCTTTGGCTGATTAACATTCTCTGGCCATTTAAATGTGTTTGTGAGGTGGAGGTTATTGGTTTGTTTTTGTTTTTGTTCTATTTTGTATTTTGTGTTCTTATTTCATATTTGTATGTTGTAAACCGCCCTGGTTCATCTTCAGATGAAGGGCCATCTCCAACTCCTCAAAAGATTCCATCAACGGTGTCCCCGAAAAATTTTACACATCACTTTAAACTTCTTTTGTTGACCATCAACATTACACTTTCCATTTTAATGTGAAGACAGGTGAACTAATACCAGTGTACTGGAAGAAGCAAAGATCACCAGTGTTGAAGCAATGGTTCTTCAACATCAACTTCGTTGGACTGGTCATGTTGTGTGGATGCCTGATGATCGTCTTCCAAAGCAACTACTCTATTCCGAACATTAAAATGGAAAGCAAATGTCAACAAAAGAGGTTTAAAGACTCTCTCAAGGCAAATCTTTAAAAATGTACTATAAACACTGAGAACTGGGAAACACTGGCCTGCAAACACTCCAGTTGGAGAACAGCCTTTACCAAAGGTGTCATGGACTTTGAAGATGCTCAAACTCAGGACAAAAGGGAGAAACGTGCTAAGAGGAAGGCATGCTTGGCAAACCCTCACTGTGATCAACTCCCGCCCGGAAACCTATGTCCCCACTGTGGAAGGATGTGTGAATCCAGAATTGGCCTCTATAGTCACTTACGGACTCACTGTTAAGACCATGTTCATGGAAGACAATCTTACTCAGCTATGAGTGATAGAAGAAGAAGAAGAAGAAGAAGAAGAAGAAGAAGAAGAAGAAGAAGCCCTACTTACACACAGATCCAAATCCTTTTGGCTACAGCAGTTGCAAATTTGGCTTTTCCTTCCCTCTACTCCATTGGGAACCTATGCCCCTTGAGATGTTGCTGGACACCCATCAACCCAAGCCAGCATGACCAACAGACAGGGATGATGGGATGTGTAGTTCAACAACATCTGGAGGACCACATATCCCCATTCCTGCTTTATGTAGCATTGCAGCAACCCAAATAAGAAGCAACGTCGGCTGGATTTGAAAATGAAAAGTTTACTGAGCACATGATTCAGAACTGTAGGACTCTGAAGCAAAAGCATGAACAAAAGAGGAGATACGTGCTACTGTCCCTTTGTAGTTATACAAAACCCCTAGGCATTCGAATTCAAAGCAGCCCCTTCAACTTGCATTACAGATAGGATGGTTCTACTTTAAGGTATGTGGCTGGGAAACCACCCAAATGTGTAACATTCTTGGTGTGAACTAAGGGACACAGTTTGAAAGCCGCAATGCTGTATGATTTATTTTTTTTACGTATGATGTCACCCATGGAAGTTATTATACACCAGAATTTTGATTCAAGTTTGGGAAAGAACGGGCAAGAGACTTCCTCTGACACTGTTTCCTAATTCTCTTTGTGAAAAGATGACTTAGCATTGCTCTGATGATTATGCATTTTTTAAAATAAAAAAACCCCTTAGTCATTCTGTGACACTTGCTTGTAACAATTCAACATATTAATTGCTTCACATGATTGTAGGGGAAAGGTTGATGAATGCCACAAATGACTCCTCTTCTGCAACTTTTTTTTAAAATTTGAGAAAATTAAGTAATAGCCTGGCAAAGAGAAGGGGAAGAAATGGAGGCAGTGAGAGATTTTACTTTCTTGGGCTCCATGATCACTGCAGATGGTGACAGCAGCCACAAAATTAAGAGACGCCTGCTTCTTGGGAGGAAAGCAATGACAAACCTAGACAGCATCTTAAAAAGCAGAGACATCCCCTTGCCGACAAAGGTCCGTATAGTTAAAGCTATGGTTTTCCCAGTCGTGATGTATGGAAGTGAGAGCTGGACCATCAAGAAGGCTGATCGCCAAAGAATTGATGCTTTTGAATTATGGTGCTGGAGGAGACACTTGAGAGTCCCATGGACTGCAAGAAGATCAAACCTATGCATGCTGAAGGAAATCAGCCATGCCTTCCCTCCTTTCCAATTCGTAGCGATTAATATTCTTGCAGCTGCCATGGCATACAAGAATATTTCTCTCGCATTTTTAGCTCATTATAAATTACATCCCAAAATTCCTTTATTTTTTTTACAGGTCCACCACATATGTAACACTGAGCCTTTGGCTCATCTTCTTTCTGCCGCACTGGGCAGGACAGCATTGCTGTGTGTTCGAATATTACAGGTCAGGTACAGTGGTACCTCGGGTTAGGTACTTAATTCGTTCCGGAAATCCGTTCTTAACTTGAAACTTTTCTTAACCTGAAGCACCACTTTAGCTAATGGGGCCTCCTGCTGCTGACACGCTGCCGGAGCACAATTTCTGTTCTCAACCTGAAGCAAAGTTCTTAACCCGAGGTACTATTTCTGGGTTAGCGGAGTCTGTAACCTGAAGCGTATGTAACCCGAGGTACCACTGTATGCATCCTCACTCCTCTAGCTTGCAAAGCTTCTACACTGCCTTGCATGAACTCGCTCAGTGAATCACTGTTTGGGCCACCAAAGTTTGCATAAGAATGGAATACTGAAACCTTGTCATCACAACGTGAGGCTGAGGTCACTGGTGTGGTTACTGAGGTTTACATTTGGTGAATTGAGCATCGCTACTGTACTTCTCTTCCCCTTCCTCTCCTGCCTTTTCTTCAGTAGTGCCACCTGCTGGGTCTTGAGCAGTATTGCAATAAAAATTCCTTCTCTTTCTCTCCCCCGCTCCCCGCCTTATTACTATTATTATTATATATAGGGATGTGCGTGGCGCTGTGGTCTAAACCACTGAGCCTCTTGGGCTTGCCGATCGGAAGGTTGGCGGTTCGAATCCCTGCAACAAATCAATGATTGTTGTTGTTGTTTAAAAAAGGTGCTTACTCTATGAGGTAAATGTTGTTTCCTTTCCCCTTATTCTCAGGGGAGCTCAAAAACGGAGCCGAATGGAGATCTCTACCACATGTGGTGGAAATGAGGAAAGGTGAAGGGCTTTTGGGATTTAATTTATAATGAGCTTAAAAAAATCTTTAAGTATACTTTTCAAAAAAAAACCCTAAGCCTTTCTTTTGGGATTAGTGGGAAAGGAGGTTAAAAAGGATAAGAATTTATTTTTGTATGCCACAACGGCAGCAAGGATTGTGTTGGCCCAGAACTGGAAGACAAATGTAATACCAACTATTTCGGACTGGCAGGTTAAATTGATAAATTATGCGGAACTGGCTAGATTATCAGGGAGAATACGAGATCAGGAAGATCAGAAGTTTTCTGGAAATTGGAGTAAATATTTGGTGTATATAAGAGATAATTGTAAATCTTTAAAGACACTGGCAGGGTTTGATTAACTTCAACAGCATATGGTTAATTAGATAAACGAATAAAATACAAGTTGTAATGAAATTATAAGATACTTACCGAAGGGGGGGAAGGAAGTCTGAAGCTCGGCAGAGCTAAAGGTTTTATATGAGATTTATTTGTATAACAAATGTACATAAATGTATTCTGGTTGAAAATCAATAAAAATTTAATTTTTTAAAAAAAGAGCCGAATGTGAGGTGCTTCAATAAGGAAGTGAGGTTTCTATGCCCCTGCGCTGCAAAACAAGCTGTGTTCTGTTACCCCCATATCTCATGGCATGGGCGACTGTCCCCTTTAAGAACCACAAGAATCTTACCCAGCCATAAACCGTTGCTTTTGCACAGCGCTCTTTAATGTGAGATGACCCCAGGCAAGGAACTTGCTGAAACCCCACTCTGCTTCTGGAAAAGGGAAGCCGGTGGCGCTGTGGTCTAAACCACTGCGCCTCTTGGGCTTGCCGATCAGAAGGTCGTCAGTTTGAAACCCCGTGACAGAGTGAGCTCTTGTTACTCCGCCCCAGCTCCTGCAAACCTAGCAGTCCGAAAGCACACCAGTGCAAGTAGATAAACAGGTACCGCTCCGGCGGGAAGGTAAACAACGTTTCTATGCGCTCTGGCTTCCGTCCCGGTGTCCCGTTGCGCCAGAAGTGGTTTAGTCCTGCTGGCCACATGACCCGGAAAGCTGTCTGTGGACGAACACTGGCTCCCTCGGCCTGAAAGTGAGGAGAGTGCCGCACCCCATAGTCACCTTTGACTGGACTTAACCACCCAGGAGTCCTTTACCTTTACCTATTATTATATATTTATCTATATCCCGCCTTTGGAACAAGGAGGTCTTCACTTGCCAGCAGAATGACAAGAAGGCGGAACCCTGTCTAGCTTCTCTGGGAAGTGCCCAAATCTGGGAGCAGCCACTGAGAAGACCCTCTTCTGCTTTCCTAACAAACATGCCAGCAAAGGTGGTAGGACTGAGAGACGGGCCTCCCCCAAAGATCTCAAAACCAGGGCAGGTTCATAGGAGCAAATAGGGTCTATCAGATAGCCTGAACCTGAGCCATATTTAGCACAGTGTTTAAAGGGTAAAGGGACCCCTGACCATTAGGTCCAGTCGTGGCCAACTCTGCGGTTGTGGTGCTCATCTTACTTTATTGGCCGAGGGAGCCGGTGTACAACTTCTGGGTCATGTGGCCAGCATTACGAAGCCGCTTCTGGCGAACCAGAGCAGCACACGGAAACGCCATTTACCTTCCTGCCGGAGTGGTACCTATTTATCTACTTGCACTTTGACATGCTTTCAAACTGCTAGGTTGGCAGGAGCAGGGACCGAGCAACGGGAGCTCACCCCATTGCAGGGATTTGAACCACCAACCTTCTGATCGGCAAGTCCTCGGCTCTGTGGTTTAACCCACAGCGCCACCCACGTCCCTAGCACAGTGTTTACTTGAGCCTAATGCACCATCGAATCTTACGTGCACCTCAATTTTCAGAACCTTGAAACCAAAAAGATTATTTGCTGGCAAATGTAAATGTACCATCGAATCTAATGCGCACCTTAATTTTCGTAACATAATTTGACCCAAAAAGGTGTGCTTTAGATTCAAGTAAATATTGTAATTCTCTGGGTGTCGAGAACTCTCCTCGAGATCCTATCTCCCAGTTCTCAGGACTTTATTTATTTATTCCCTGCCTTTCCAATGCATGGACAGGATGGCTTCCCATAAAATATTATAAAATGCCCTATATGCATTAAAAGACACTAAAAACAGCAACTTTTACCAAAGTAGCATCCATTTTAACATCACTTCTAAAGAAAAGTTAAAAGCCTTTAAAAAATCCAGGGTGGGTGCATGGGTAATTGGGACAGCCAAAAGATATAAGACTTGATTGCATTGTAAGATTATGCCACCTGCAGGTACATTGAGAATGTCTGCAGATTCAGGATTACTACACTGATGCAACTGAAACCAGCTGGGTGTACGAAGTGCTTATTTAGGGCAGGCTCCCCGCCCCCCGCCCCATGGTGCCCTCTAAATGCTTTGGTCTCCAACTCCCATCCACTCCAGTTAGCACAACTAAGAACCTGGGATGAAGGGAGTTAATCGAATTGGTTGGGAGAGCTGACCTGGAGAGCATCCCTCCTCTTGCAGTGAAGACTGAAATTTGGTAATAAGTCAGTCTGTGACTCCACCTTGTGGGAAAGAGTTGTGTATGCACGGGAGTGGGGGGGGGGTGTTTTCTACGATCATAGGATCATAGAACAGATGCAGGTGGCGCTGTGGGTTAAACATCACAGCCTAGGGCTTGCCGATCAGAAGGTTGGCGGTTCGAATCCCCGCGATGGGGTGAGCAACGGGGAGAGCTCCCGTTGCTCACGACCTAGTGGTTCGAAAGCACACCAAAAAAGTGCAAGTAGATAAATAGGTACCGCTCCGGCGGGAAGGTGAACGGCATTTCTGTGCACTGCTCTGGTTCACCAGAAGCGGCTTAGTCATGCTGGCCACATTACCTGGAAGCTGTACACCGGCTCCCTTGGCCAGTAAAGCGAGATGAGCGTCGCAACCCCAGAGTCGGCCACGACTGACCTAATGTCAGGGGTCCTTTTACCCTTACCTTTTACCCCCCAAATGGTGCCCTCAAGATGCTTTGGTCTCCATGCCCATCAGCCCCAGTTAGCACAACCAAGGACCAGGAATGAAAGGAGTTAATCCAGTTGGCTGGAAGAGCATCTCTCCTCTTGCAGTGAAGATTGAACCTTGGTAATAAGTCAGTCCGCAACTCCACCTTGTGGAAAAGAGTTATGTAGGCACAGATCTTTTATTATTATTATTATTTTTGGTACGATCATAGGATCATAGAGTTGTAGAATCGGAAGAATCCCCAAGGGTAGTCTAATGCCCTGCGATGCAGTAATCTCAGCTCAGGCATCCATGACAGATGGCTAGCCAACCTCTGCTTAGAAACTTCCAAGGAAGGAGAGTCCACAACGTCTTGTGGGAATCTGCTCCACTGTTAAACAGCTCTTACTTTCAGAAAGTACCGTATTTTTTGCTCTATAAGACGCACCAGACCATAGGACGAACCTAGTTTTTGGAGGAGGAAAACAAGAAAAAAAATATTCTGAATCCCAGAAGCCAGAACAGCAAGAGGGATCTGGATTCTGGGATAGCCGCACAGCCTGCATTCACTCCATAAGACGCACACACATTTCCCCTTACTTTTAGGAGGGGAAAAGTGTGTCTTATAGAGCAAAAAAATACGGTACTTCCCGATGTTTAGTCGGAATCTTCTTTTTTAAAATTTGAATCCACTCGTTTGGGTCTTGCCCCTCCAAGGAGACATGACAGCCTTTTAGATACTGGAAGGTTGTTATCATATCTCCTCTCTCAGTCTCCTCCTATCCAAGCTAAACATACCCAACTCCTTCAGCTGTTCCTCATAAGGCTTAGTTTCCAGACCCTTGATCATCTCAGTTGCTTTCCTCATAAAACCTGGCTTTCTCCTGTCAACCACCATTGACTTGTGATGTAGCCGGAAACCTGGAACAGTATTTTACACACCTTATTTGCTGAAATCATCCTGTTAAAAGCACTTGAGCTTCCCATTCCTGGTTCCTAGGAAATCAGGGAAAGCAAACTGCAGGTTCCTCATCCCTATTCGAAAAAGCTGGGGGCTTCCCCCAAATGATCCTGGGAATTGTAGTTTGTTAGGGGTTCTGGGAACTGTAGTTCTGTGAGAGGGAAGCTGCAATGCTCCAGATCATTGGGGGGACGGCATGTGCTTTAAAGGGCCATTGGATAAACTTTTGATCATAGGATCATAGAATTGCAGAGTTGGGAGGGACCCCGAGGGACATTTAGCCCAACCCCCTGCAATGCAGGAATCTCAGCTAAAGCATCCATGGCTGATGGTCATCCGACCTCTGTGGGGAAAACCTCCAAGGAAGGAGAATCTACCGCCTTCCGAGGGATTCCTTCCCACTGTCAAGCAACTCTTCCTGTCACAAAGTTCTTCCTGAGATTGAGTCAGAATCTCCTGTAGCTTGAAGTCACAGTTTCAGGTCTTGAGGGCCACTAGAGCAGGAGAAAACAAGCTCCCCCCCCCCCTTCTCCCTGTGACGGCCCTTGAGATATTGACAGGGCTGCGTTTTGTGGCTCTCATATCAATGTCCTGAGAGAGAGAGAGCAAAATGTTTCTCTCCCCTCTTTCTCCACCCCAGGCAGAATCGCAAGGGGTCAGTGCATCTGGCTGGGAAGAAGATGGTCGGAGTTTGGAGCCCAGCCAGGGCTGGCTGTGGGCAGGATCCTGGCATTGCCGGGGTTGGACTAGATGACCCTTGGGATCTCTTCCAACTCTGTCATGCTATGATTCTATCAAGCAGCTAAAGGAAGGGGCAGGGGAGCAAGATGCAGAACCAGGGGAGGCACAAACAAACATCCCAATGGCACCCTCTGGCCTGACCCATGGTGGCCTCATCCCAGCACACTTTGACCCCCCTGGTTTTATTCTTCTTAATTCAGCTGCCTGGCAACCCAGCAGCCTGGCCCCTGTTTGTCATCTGATGTCACAAAGTGCCACTTTGCAAGGAAGCCCTATAATGCCCTGCAAGAGGGATGCCTGTCAGATGATGGTGAGAGACTTGGCAAGACAGTTGTGCCCATCAGCGATGAGGAGATGGAACTGTGACGGTAGGAGGAGCCTGAGGCTCAGAGGAGATGAGTGGCACAGAATTATTATTATTATTATTATTATTATTATTATTATTATTATTATTAGCGTCACTGGTACATGTGGCTTGGCTCCCTGGCTTGACTTGTCCACAGCTGTTGATAGCTTGGCAGGTCCTCCAGAGGATATTTTCTGTTGTGAATATCTGGCTGGTTGAACCATATGGCCTTTCCATGCCTCTGTTCTCTTTATTTTCACACCCTGAAGTCACAGGATCATTCCATTAAATGTCAACCTACAGACCCATTGTTCCTAAACATGTTCTAGATCATTTTCAAGAGAATTTCCCAAAGTTTCACGATCTTGCCACTGTGTGGGGTGGGTTTTAATAGGTAGGAGAGTATATGTTAATTGAAATTTATCCCTCCAGATACCCACAGATGTGAGATGAACAGTTTTAAAATCCCCTCGACAGTAAACTGAAACCTTAGGAGTTAGGCTGTGAAACCTTGTTTTGAGCAAGCCCAGCTATGAAGGAAAATGCCCACTTCAGAAACAATCAGGCAGCAAGCTGAGAAGTTTAAAAATACTTTATTCTCATACATCAGTTCGTACCAACAGTAGCAGTAAATACTATGCCAGCAAAATACTGTTATTGATTTGCAGAGGACACCCCTAAACCCTAGAGATTAATAAATGGTAGGGTTTTGATGATTTAGAATATTGAAAGGAAGATTGGAAGTCAGTGGAAAAGTAGTGGCTCAGATTTCTTTCCAAGCCAGGGCCTCACCTGAGATAGAGACAGGAACATGCCCAAAGGGGTTGGTGGCCCATTCACAGGCCCAGAACAGAACTGGGCTGAAGTGTTCAGCCAACCTGCTTATATAGAGCTCAACTACAAAGCAACAGTAACAACTTTCTGTAACTATCCAATCACTGAACGTCACTTTCAATTCCTTTTTTGCATATGTGGACCTGAGTGAAAACTATCTACAGTGTCCCCCTACTGGCCCAGGGTGAGAACTTCAATACATAACACCTTCGACTCCAGGGCTCCCCTGCTGTGGGGGACAAGCCCTTCTTGACAGGACCCTGCTCCATCCATGCAGACGGAAAGTGCAAATGGGTGAACGCGAAGTGCAATATGCTCCTTTCTCTCCAGGAGAGCAGGGAAAAGGGCCTCACACAGAGCTCTCTCTGTCAGTTGTATTTCTAAGGTCCGAGCCCCTGCCTCTTAGCAATGCAGCTGTGTGGACTGAGCCACTTTTCATGCTGCAAGAGCCCCAAATGGATCATGGGTACACATCCTTTGGTTTTAAGGGAAAGGCGTCTGGCGGGCTTCATCTTGCATGGGGTGGCAGGCTAGTGAGATTTCTTTTGTATTCTTTCTTTGCACCATGTCAACCTACAGACTCATTGTTCCTAAACATGTTCTAGATCATTTTCAAGAGAATTTCCCAAAGTTTCACAATCTTGCCACTGTGTGGGATGGGTTTTAACAGGGAGTATACGTTAATTGCACAAGGAGAAGGGGACGACAGAGGACGAGATGGTTGGACACTGTTCTCGAAGCCACAAACATGAGTCTGACCAAACTGCGGGAGGCAGTGGAAGACAGGAGTGCCTGGCGTGCTCTGGTCCATGGGGTCACGAAGAGTTGGACACGACTAAATGACTAAACAACAACAACAAATACGTTGATTGAAATTGATCCCTCCAGATACCCACAGATGTGAGATGAACAGAGTTTTAAAAAACCCTTCTTGGCAGCAAAACTAAAAGTTTGGGAATTAGCCTGTGAAACCTTGTTTTGAGCAATTCCAGCTATGAAGTAAACTGCCTTCCCTCTTCCTTCCCAATTCAGAAAGAATCAGGAAGCAAACCGAGAAGTTTAAAAATAAGCCTGCGTGTGACCCATGAGAAAGAGGTCCCTGCCCAGAGGGGCTTACAATCTTTAATTTGACCCAGGGAGGGAACAGGGAAAGCTTGAGGTCCAGGGTGGATCCTGAGTCCTGCTGTGAGACATAAGGCAGGGTCTCGGAGTTTAGACTTTGGGATTCCCAGACATTTCCCATCTGTAACCTCTTTCTCTGTTTTTACTTTCCTTTCTGTCTCCCAGGTCATAAGAGGCTGCTGAGGCACCAGGAACACATGAGAGGCTGCCATACATAAAAATGACATTTTTGGAAGTTGTGTATGTTAATTCCATGGGGAATCCATTCCCCACATGTACCAGGAGGTAGCCCCTTTTTCATGCTGCAGGAGCCCCCAATAGATCGTGTTTTTAAGGGAAAGGCCTCTAGCGGGCTTCAGCTTGCATGGGGTAGGGGCGTAGTGAGATTTTTTTTGTATTCTTTCTTTGCACCATCGTTGCGTGTGACCCTTGAGAAAGCGGTCCCTGCCCCGAGGGGCTTCCAATCTTTAATTTGACCCAGAGAGAGAACAGTGAAAGCTTGAGGTCCAGGGTGGATCCTGCCCAGCTGTGAGACATAAGCCAGGGTCTCTGAGTTTAGACTTTGGGATTCCCATCTGTAACCTCTTCCTCTGTTTTTATTTTCCTTTCTGTCTCCCAGGTCCAAAGCCTGGTTGCGCACAGAGTCT
This sequence comes from Podarcis melisellensis, assembly GCF_964234715.1. Classification (NCBI taxonomy): domain Eukaryota; kingdom Metazoa; phylum Chordata; class Lepidosauria; order Squamata; family Lacertidae; genus Podarcis; species Podarcis melisellensis. The sequence continues at coordinate 43,042,792 of NC_138545.1, read as the reverse complement.
GCTGTGGCTCCGGAAGGAATGTGATGCAGACCTTGAAAATATGGGACGTTAATTCCATGGGGAATCCATTCCCCACATGTGCCAGGAGGTCTTGGCGCCAACTTGAGCGTAACAGGGCTGCGGTGGGGGGGGGGGCAACAGCCCTTCTCGCCCCAGCCCCTTGCCCCACTCCTACCAAGCCAGGGGTCAGGCCATCGTGTGCCCAGGCAGGATCAGTGAGTGTGGCGTTTGCCTCCTAGGATGAGTCAAGGAAAGGGTTAAAATGGGTGTGATGTGATTGGCCAGTGAGAATGCAAGAGGGGAGTAAATTAAAAGATAGAGTGGGAGGTTTTGAAAGTCAGTTGAGGTTTGGGAGTTGGCAGTTGAGGCTTGGGTGTTGGCGAAGAAAGAGGGTGGATTAGGAGTGGGTTGGAAGAGTTGTATTGTGAGAGAGTGAGAGGTTGAGTCAGATAGATAGTTGGGAATAATTCAGGTTGAAGTTGTTAGGAACTAAGATTTAAGAAACTGCCAAGAGAAATAAACGGAAACCATACGCTTGTTCCTGCATTTAAAAATAAACTTGATTATTTGTTTATGTTAACAACTGTCTGGACTCCGTGTGTCCCCGTGAGATGCGGGGTGGTGGCAGCGAAGAAAGCTAACGCAGTGATGGCGCAGGGTCAATAGACTGTGAAAGGTCCGGGGGCCCTGTGTTATCGCCACAGTGAGTCTTGGCAGCCAGTGGTGACGTGGGTATGGGCAGCATGGCAGGGGTGCTTGTTCTGCCTCCCTCCTTCCCTGGGTCAGCTGGCCAGGGACCCTCGCCAGTGCTCAGCCCATGTCCCTGCAGTAGTTTTGGGGCTGGACCCCCAGGGGCCCTATGTCCCCACTGCAGGAGGGCCCTGCCTCCACTGACTTGCCTTCCCCTGGGCTGCTGCTGGGCTGCTCTGTGCCACGAAGAAGGAGGGATGTGGCTGGGGGGATGGCAGCAGACTGAGGACGGCAGGGAGTTGAGAAGGCAGACGGGACATTGGTTTTAAGGGACAGGCCTCTAGCGGGCTCCAGCTTGCATGGGGTAGGAGCATAGTTAGATTTCTTTTGTATTCTTTCTTTGCACCATCGCTGCGTGTGACCCTTGAAAAAGAGGTCCCTGCCCCGAGAGGCTTACAATCTTTAATTTGACACAGAGAGAGAACAGGGAAAGCTTGAGGTCCAGGGTGGATCCTGCCCAGCTGTGAGACATAAGCCAGGGTCTCTGAGTTTCCATGGGGAATCCATTCCCCACATGTGCCAGGAGGTCTTGGCTCCAACCTGAGCGTAACAGGGCTGGGTTGGGGGGCAACAGCCCGTCTCCCCATGTGCCCAGGCAGGAGCAGCGAGCATTGGCATCCAGTGGTGATGTGGGCATGGGCAGCATGGCAGGGGTGTTTGTTCTGCCTCCCTCCCCTGTGTCAGCTGGGCAGGCACCCTCGCCAGTGCTCAGGCCATGTCCCTGCCGTAGATTTGGGGCTGGCCCTATGTCCCTACTGCAGGAGGGCCCTGCCTCTGCTGGCTTGCCTTCCCCTGCACTGCTGCTGGGCTGTTCTGTGTCAGGCAGAAAAAGCAGGGATGTGGCTGGGCGGCAGCGGCAGCAGACTGAGGATGTGACGGAGTTGGGAAGGAAGACGGGGGGGGGGATATTGAGGGGGCTGTGCCCCAGAAGAAAATCACCAGGGAGAGTCCTCAGGGCCCCATCCCCTAGAGCGGCTGGATACCCTGACGATTTTGAGGTATTTCTTCCTTCGCAGGATCATGGTTTGGGAAAGGCTCTGGCCAACCAGCAGCCCAGCGGTGCCATGATAAAACCCAAAATGTGCAGGGGAAGGGTTTCCCAGTCCTCTTGCCATCTGGAGGAGGAAGGGCTGATTTAGATCTTCCTATAGTTTTATGGGGAGGGTTTCTCTTCGGTCCACCTGAACACTCTCCCCACCAGTGGCTTCCAGCAAGAGATTGCATCCTCCTTAGGAGTGAGGCAGGCCAGAACAAGGGGGGAAAGGCTCACAGTTCAGGTAGGTGGAAATGCCACTTGACTGCCCAATGTTATAGGAATGCGTCCTTTCCATGTCCCCTGCCCTCATGCATCAGACTGGTGCTAGCATGGCTGGGAGACAGGCGTCTGCTGATGTCTCTGTTTTCTTTGCATGGAGCGAGCCTTTCCCCAACGTTTACTTCATTCTGGCGAAATCCCTAGAGAAACGTGATGACCCTCAGGTACTGGGGCAGATCTGTTAGCATGCTCTAACATGCATATACAATGGTAACCAGAAGGCGGGAGTTTGGAGCCCAACAAAGCTTGGCTGTTGGCAGGATCCTTTCATTTCTGGGGGTTGGACTAGATAACCTTTGGGATCCCTTCCAACTCTACCCTACTATGATTCTATCAAGCAGCTAAAGGAACGGGCAGAGGAGCAAGACGCAGAACCAGGGCAGGCACAACCACACACCCCACCAGCACCCTCTGGCCTGACCCACCGTGGCCTCATCCCAGCCCACTTTTACCCCCCTGATTTCATATTTCTTTATTCTTCATTCAAAGGCAGGCAGATCTGTTAGCATCTTGATAAAGATGCTCAAATGATAAAGGGTGCTATTATACCCCGCAAACGTCCCAGAAAAAGCTCCCAAGCTGATGGAGAAGAGAGCAGTTAAGTGGTCAGTGGGGCTCCAGGTTGCCGGTGCTGGATCCCACCACAGCCCTTCCAATTTGCAAAAATAAAAATAAAAATCAATGTCACAAGTTTTTTCCTCGCACCTCCTCCCCATGATCACTTCGTGGGGGCCTTCTCAGACATACGCTGTGTCTGAACCAGCAGATCCCACCAAACCAGTAATCGAGGACCCAGTCAGAAAAGGAGTGTGCGCAGTCATATCAGAAATAAGCAAAATAACTAAACAGGTTCTTCATCCCTGTTCTAAAAAGCAGATATCTTCCCCTAAACAATCCCAGGAACTGTCGTTTGTTAGCGGTTCTGGGAATTGTAGGTCTGTGAGAGGGAAGCCACAATGCCACGAATCATTTTGGGGGAAGTCATGGGCTTCAAAGGCACACTGGATGCTCTTTAAAACGTAGCATCATAGAATTGTAGAGTTGGAAGGGACCCTGAGGGTCATCTAGTCCAACCCCCTGCAAGGCAGGAATCTCAACTACATGATCTATGGCAGATGGGCATCCAAGCGCTGCGGGGAAACCTCCAAGGAAGGAGAGCCACTGCTTCAGCTCCTAAGGGCCTCTGGAGCAAGAGAAAACAAGCTGGCTCCCTGTGACAGCCCATTAAGGTATTGAAAGGGCTGCATGGTGCGGATCTCATATCAGTGCTATGATAGTGAAACCAACACATTTCTCTCCCCTCTGCAGAATTGCAGTGGTAACCAGAAGGCTGGAGTTTGGAGCCCAGCCAAGCTTGGCTGTGGGCAGGATCCTTTCATTTCTGAGGGTTGGACTAGATGACCTTTGGGATCCCGTCCAACTCCACCCTACTATGATTCAATCGAGCAGCTAAAGGAACGGGCAGAGAGAGACGCAGAACCAGGGGAGGCACAACCACACACCCCAACAGCACCCTATGGCCTGACCCACCGTGGCCTCATCCCAGCACACTTTGACCCCCAATTTTATATCCTCCTTCCCCCCTTTTCTTCCCAACCCTGTACTGCATATAACACCAGTGTCTCACAACAAATGTCACTGAAGAACCTGAAGACAGAGACAATGTGTGTGCTTTTGAAAACGAGGGGAAATTATTATTTTATTTTGAAAAATTAAAGGAGTGTGTGGCAGCCCCATATATTTAAAGAGCTCCACCCCTATTACATCATTAGAACCAGAACATAAACCTATGAATCTGGAAAAGAACAAAAAATATCCTCAGGGCCCAATGCCCTAGAGCGGCTGGATACCCCGACGATTTTGAGGTATTTCTTCCTTCGCAGGGCCATGGTTTGGGAAAGCTCTGGCCAAGCAGCAGCCCAGCGGTGCCATGATAAAAACCAAAATGTGCAGGTATGCTGTGACCTTCTGAGGCAGGGGAAGGGTTTCCCAGTCATCTTGCTATCTGGAAGAGGAAAGCCTGATTTAGATCTTCCTAGTTTTATGGGGAGGGTTTCTCTTTGGTCCCCCTGGGCAGGACAAGGGGTGTGGTTCTCTCCCATGCCAAAAGCACATCCCAAGGTTGGGCCAGGGCAGTTTTAGGATGGCATGACCAGTGCGCTCACACTGGGCACCAAAACCATGCTGAAGAACAAGAGGGAGGGGTGCCAAATTCTAGCATTTCACAGGGCGCCACCCACATCCTTCCTAGAAAAAAGGAAAAAATATCAATGTTTGGTACAGAACCTAGGTACTACGCCCTCACTAAAGGAGATTGTATGGATGATTCACTAAATGATTGTTGGATGACATGTGTACCTGAGCTAATGGCCTCAAATTCTCTTTCTCTGTGAGACAGAGTTGTTCCGCCTGGCCTTTGGCTTGGAGCCAATTTGATACCCCCCCCTCTTCCTTTTTCCTTTTCTCCTCCTGTGATGAGGCTGCATTTTAATATTTCAATATTTGAATGGTGCATTTTAATCTTGTTTTTAAGTTGTATTCATTCAACTTGTTTTTATTATTGCTTGTTAGCCGCCCTGAGCCCGGCCTTGGCCGGGGAGGGCGGGGTATAAATAAAGTAAAGGTAAAGGTACCCCTGCCCGTAGGGGCCAGTCTTGACAGACTCTGGGGTTGTGCGCCCATCTCACTTAAGAGGCCAGGGGCCAGCGCTGTCCAGAGACACTTCCGGGTCACGTGGCCAGCGTGACATCGCTGCTCTGGCGAGCCAGAGCCGCACACGGAAACGCCGTTTACCTTCCCGCTGGTAAGCGGTCCCTATTTATCTACTTGCACCCGGAGGTGCTTTCGAACTGCTAGGTTGGCAGGCGCTGGGACCGAGCAGCGGGAGCGCACCCCGCCGCAGGGATTCGAACCGCCAACCTTTCGATCAGCAAGTCCTAGGCGCTGAGGCTTTAACCCACAGCGCCACCTGCGTCCCTGGGGTATAAATAGAAATTATTATTCTTATTAATCTTATATGCTGCTTTATTACAAAAATCATGACTAGACCTCTGATCCTAAACTGAATAGTTAGATGCCTAACCCTGCTTCACGCCCCCCACCAAGTCCCACCCCCTCCAGAACCCACTGCTCTCAACTGACTCTCAACTGCCTGGCATTCAAACTCCTTTTCAAATCCTCATCCAATCATCACTCACCCCCAGAATTCCACACTCTCCCCCTGCCTCCCGCCTTAACATTCCCATAGTAATTCTAATACTACTAACCCTATTACATTCTTTTTTATATAAGTTTCTTTTGTTCAAAATTAAAACAAAACATATTATCCAAAAACACATCATCCTTGTTTTTCCCCCATTTCTCCCTCCTCTCCCCACCCTCCCACACAAAATCTACCCCCCCCCCTCGACTTCCCTCAGTTCCAGTCTATGATTTCTCTAAAAATGCTGTTTTCTGCATGTTACAAAGTGGTATAGCTCCTCAAACTATTGTGCTGATTATTATCAATAAAACGTTTGTGAATGTTTATTCAAAACCTTGCTCCCTGCCACAGCCCTTGAAGGTATTGACAGGGCTGCATTTTGTGGCTCTCATATCCATGTCCTGAGAGAGAGAGCAAAACGTTTCTCTCTCCCCTTTCTCCAGCCCAGGCAGAATCGCAAGGGGTCAGTGCATCTGGCTGGAAAGAAGATGGTCGGAGTTTGGAGCCCAGACAGGGCTGGCTGTGGGCAAGATCCTGGTGTAGCCTTTTCAGGCTTTGCCCTGGAGCGGGAAGAGCATTGCACCCAGGCAGAGGGAAATGGGAGTCAAACAGACACTCAAGGGATAATTTCAGAGAAAGAGCTTTATTTCTACCATCCGGGCTTGGTAGAAGTAGCTAGTGTGATAATTTCACAAACAAGCACAAGCACAGCCATTTGCACAGAGCATATATTCCCCTCCAGTTCCCTCCCCTTTTCCCCCCTCCTCAGGAGCCCTGCCTCATGATGAGTTTCCTGAGCATGAACAGAAAGCTCCTGTCTTTGGGACTCTTGGCGCCCTTCCCAGGAAAGGGGGATGACAAGCCAAAAGGGTTGAGGAGCCTTGCGGTTCAGCGTGTCCAAGATGTGCTGCAACCGAATGAGATAAGAGTCAGTTCCCAGGCCTGAGTATTCTTGGCATTGACAGAGTCTATTCATTAGCCTTTTTGAAGCTCTCTCGTACTGATAAAAGTCACAGTTTGCCTATACAGCAGCATCTTGTGAGAGAGCAGAGAAAAGCTAAAGCTGTGCTTTTTTAGAAGAGAGAAAGGGGAAATTTGGTTTTGAGGCCTAGGGTGACTTTGGGGGCACCTGTCCTCACCTCCTTCATGGGCATTGCCCGGGGTTGGACTAGATGACCCCTGGGATCCCTTCCAACTCCACCCTACTATGATTCTATCAAGCAGCTAAAGGAACAGGCAGAGGGGCAAGACGCAGAACCAGGGGAGGCAAAACCACACACCCCAACAGCACCCTCTGGCCTGACCCACCGTGGCCTCATCCCACCCCACTTTGACCCCCCTGATTTTATTTGTCTTAATGCAGCAGCCTGACAGCCCAGCAGCCTGGCCCCTGTTTCCAAGCTGATGTCACAAAGTGTTGTTTTGCAAGCAAGGCGTCCTTCTGAAACATTTGAGAGTCATAGGAACACTCTCCCCACCAGTGGCTTCCAGGAGCTTGCATCTTCCTTGGGAGAGAGGCAGGCCAGAACAAGGGGGGAAAGGCTCACAGTTCAGGTAGGTGGAAATGCCCATTGAGTGCCCCATATTATAGGAATGCTTCCTTCCCGTGTGTGTGTCCCCTCCCATGCACCAGTCTGGTGCTAGCATGGCTGGGAGCCAGGCGCCTACTAATGTCTCCATTTTCTTTGCAGTGAGGGAGCCTTTCCCCTTTGTTCTGGTGAAATCCCTGGAGAGAGGTGAGGACCCTCAGGTACTGGGGCAGAGGGAAGGAAGGTGTCATCCTGAAATACCTTTTGGGGTTCATAGGAACACTCTCCCTACCTGTGGCTTTGTAATAGGAATTTTATGGTCTTAGATATATGGTAATGTTCATAAGTGTACCCACCAAGCACATACAAAATCAGCACAGGAAGGCCAACCCGGAACCATTTTGATTCCTAAACTGACCAAATCTTTTCTCTGCAAGGTCAAAATGGAAAAGCCTCCCCATTGTCTTTCCCTTCACAAATCCTGTCTGTGTTTGAATAGGGTGTGAGCCTGTGACTGGCCCAGGAACTAAGTATTTATCGTTACAAAAGACTGGCCAGGCTACCCAGGAAATCCAATCAAGTAACCTGCCAGACAGGAGATAAACAAGGACAAGAGAAAAACAACATTTAAATTTCTGTGGTGTAGGTATGATGTATCCGAGGGGTGGTCTTAGGTTACACCCCTTCTGTGATGTATGTATGATGTTTCTGGGGGTGGTCTTGATCTACAGGGTGGCAATTTCAAAAGTCTTTATAGGGCCTTGCGCACCATTTTTCTGGGTCCTCCTCCTTTCCTGCGTGTGAGGGGAGCACCCTGTTGCAACAGATCAATAAAGATCAAGCTTACTAGCTGCTTATTAGCTCTGTTATTTTCTCCTACCAATAGGGTACCGATGTAAGGACTCTATATGGGCTCTTGGATACCCCATAAGGGAAAAGGGCTATTTTTGTTTACAACAGCTTCCAGGAAGTGCTTTTCAGAAGCATTCTGGACCGTCCAGAGGGGCTGGGAGCTGGGGGCACTGTTATACAGTGGTTCCGCTCCTTCTTCCTGGGCCATGTTCAGAAAATGGTGGGGGATGAGTGTTCAGACCCCTGGGCTCTCACTTGTGGGGTGCCTCAGGGTTCTGTCCTCTCCATGCTTTTCAACATGCAGCCACTGGGAGAGATCATCATGGGGTTTGGGCTGGGTGTTCATCAGTATGCAGATGACACCCAGCTCTACCTCTTTTTCAAATTGAAACCAATGAAGGCGGTGAAGGTCCTGTGTGAGTGTCTGGAGGTGGTTGGAGGATGGATGTTGGCTAACAGATTGAGGTTGAATCCTGACAAGACAGAAGTACTGTTTTGGGGGGACAGGAGGCAGGCAGGTGTGGAAGACTCCCTGGTCCTGAATGGGGCAACTGTGCCCCTGAAGGACCAGGTGCGCAGCCTGGGAGTCATTCTGGACTCGCAGCTGTCCATGGAGGCACAGGTCAATTCTGTGTCCAGGGCAGCTGTTTACCAGCTCCACCTGCCCGGACACTGAGGTCCAGCGCCTAGGGTCTTCTGGCGGATCCCTCACTACGAGAAGCCAAGTTACAGGGAACCAGGCAGAAGGCCTTCTTCATAGTGGCACCTGCCCTGTGGAATGCCCTCCCACCAGATGTCAAAGAGAAAAATAACTACCAAACTTTTAGAAGACATCTGAAGGCAGCCCTGTTTAGGGAAGCTTTTAATGTTTAATAGGTTATTGTATTTTAGTGTTGGAAGGCATGCAGAAACAGCTTGCTCCTCACGCCTCTTCTCCAGCACCCCTTCTCTGTGTGGGCATAGGAACGGATAAGGGAGCTGGGCATGTTTAGCCTGGAGAAGAGGAGGTTAAGGGGTGATATGATAGCCATGTTCAAATATATGAAAGGATGTCACATAGAGGAGGGAGAAAGGTTGTTTTCTGCTGCTCCAGAGAAGCGGACACGGAGCAATGGATCCAAACTACAAGAAAGAAGATTCCACCTAAACATTAGGAAGAACTTCCTGACAGTAAGAGCTGTTTGACAGTGGAATTTGCTGCCAAGGAGTGTGGTGGAGTCTCCTTTGGAGGTCTTTAAGCAGAGGCTTGACAACCATATGTCAGGAGTGCTCTGACGGTGTTTCCTGCTTGGCAGGGGGTTGGACTCGATGGCCCTTGTGGTCTCTTCCAACTCTATGATTCTATGATTCTATTCTATGATTCTATGATCCTTCTCGGCCTTTGGCTGCCAGATCTTTGGTGCAGAAGCAACAGCCAAAGCTTCCTCTGATTAAGACTGCTGCTCAGCTAATTTCTAAGAAAGAGAAGACTTTGGCTGCTGCTTCTGAGCTAGGCTGGCCGGGTCAGAGATGATAATACAACAAAACAACACCACCACAAACTGGCTTATAAGTATAAAACCAAATTTACTAGAATAATAGCTAGAATAGAGGTAGACTTATAACCATTCAGACAACAAACATACTGAAATATGAAAAAGTTTTTCAAAGCTATTTTTCAAAGATTGAACTGGATGAGATATTCGTCAACGGGTCTTGAGTTGGAAACACAAAGCCGTATGCATGGATCAATCACGGGAAGGCAAATCAAAGCCACCACTCTGGTGAGAATAATGCAAGTGAGCCGAAGGAGACCTGTTCTCCAGATATATTACAGATTTCCCGTGATTTCATATTCTCCAGTGTGCTACCCTTGCCGCTGTGGCAGCACGGGGTTGCCGTTTTGTGATTGGACTTACGCTACTTGTTGAACGGTTCATTTATCCAGTCTGTATAACGTTTACGGCACATGTAACTTGTTAAGATAGAGTTGTACATTTATCCACTCCATGTTTACAGTATCTCCAGGCTTTGTCTTGCACATGGCACCTTAGTATGTTTGTTGTTTGAATGGTTACAAGTCTATATCTATTCTAGTTAACTTGGTTTTATACTTATAAGCCAGTTTGTGGTTTTGTTGTTTTGTTGTATTATTATTACTGTCACCACATTTGATAGTTTGTGTAAATACGGGGCAGAGATGAGACACTCATACAGAAGGCCAAGTGGGGAAAGCTTGTAGGATCAGGTAGGAGGAAATGCCCCCTTCCCAGATCCCCCAGCCTCCTGCCCCAGACCGGAGCTAGCGTGGCTGGGAGCCAGACGCCTGCTGATGTCTCCATTTGTTTTGCAGTGTGGGAAAGATTCAGCCTGGAAGCCATTGCATCCTGGGAGGGACTGGAGCCCAGATGAAGGACTGTTGCCTCAGAGGTAATGGAATGGGGGAAGGAGGGGGCAGGGGCGAAGGAAGGCTAACCGCCACCCGGTGTCAGGGGCGGGGCAAACTGCCCAGCGGCACATGGGTGGCACCGCTACGTACGGTGGATGCACGGTGCCACTGTGTATGGAGCACAGGCATGCACCGTACGTAATGGCACCGGACGGTTTGCCGACATAACCGCTCAAGCGCTATACAGACGGCAGCAGGATCCTCCAATCACGGCTGCAGCGGCAGTGGAGTGGTCCTGCGCTTGCAGTGGCAGCAGCGGCAGCAGAGATTCTCCACTCACGGCTGCAGCGGCGGTGGCAGGGATCTTCCACACACAGCTGTGATGGCGCAATGGTGGTGGCTCGCGTTGCCATTTCTGGGGGTTGCAGAATGAGGCCCCTGCAGAGTGCCTTCTTGTCACCCCCCTCAGAGATGGCACCTGGGGGCAGACTGCGCTCCCCCACTCCCTCTTCCTGCGCCACTGGGAGGAGGGTGGCCTTAAGAAACACACTAGAAGGGCCTACAGGATCAGGCCAAGGGCTCACCTGGTCCAGTCTCTTCTTCTGCCAGGGGCCACCCAGATGCCACTGGGAAAGCCACAAACAGGATCCGAGCCCAAGAGCCTTCTGCCCACCTGGGACTTCCTGCAACGGCTTTTCTGAAGCATTCTTTCCTCCATCAGGACTAGTAGTCTTTGACCGCCCCCTCCTCCATTCATTCGCCTAATCCTCTTTTAAAGCCAGGCAGTCAGAGGTGCTCTTCAGCTGCATCTCCTGGTCATCTGATGCTTCTTGTGAGCTCCGCAGTGGGATCTGCTTTAAGTCCCTGGGGTGGGTGGGACAGCTGGATGGGCATCTGAGGGGACATTCTGTCCCTGGTGTTCGGTCTGTGACAGCCCTTTCACATGTTCAGGGATTCCTCTCTCGAAGCAGCCCTTAGCGTCGAGTTCTCCCCTGCTTCAAGGACACCTTCTTTCTTTCAGGATCTCCTGTCTGCACTGCTGTGGCTGCTGCCCAAACCACCATGTAAATAGAACAGGTAAGAGGAAGGGGAAATTTGCATGAAGCGGGGAGAACACCCTACCAGTTGAGCGTACATCTTCATGCTGTGGGGGCATTTCTGGAAAAAAAGGCTTACACTATTAAGACAGATTTAGGAACTGGGGGACAAGTCCCATTGTCCTTGACCAGAGTACAACTGCGAAGATTACAAAAGTCAGTGGTTTTATGCCCTGCGAATTTGCACAGCAGCATGGTGCGGTAAAGGTAAAGGGACCCCTGACCATTAGGGCCAGTCGTGACTGGCTCTGGGATTGCGGCGCACATCTCGCTTTATTGGCCGAGGGAGCTGGTGCACAGCCAGCATGACTAAGCCGCTTCTGGCGAACCAGAGCAGCGCATGGAAACGCTGTTTACCTTCCCGCTGGAGCGGTACCTATTTATCTACTTGTACTTAGACGTGCTTTCGAACTGCTAGGTTGGCAGGAGCAGGGACCGAGCAACGGGAGCTCACCCCGTCACGGGGATTCGAACCACCGACCTTCTGATCGGCAAGTCCTAGGCTCTGTGGTTTAACCCACAGTGCCACCCACCTCCCTTGGTGCATGGCGTGACAGGGCGATAATTGGGGAATCTGCTGACAGAGCCCATTCACATGAGAGCCCATACGATATCCTGTTTCCTTCACAGAGTCATGATTCCAGGGATGAGGCTCCAACTCCAGCTCCCGAGATAAAGGACCAGAGGACATCCCTGTGGTTCCTGGTTGCCATCCCTCACGCCTCTTCCCCACTGCCCCTTCTCTGTGGGCATGGCTCAGTCTCGGCCCTGTTTGGCGCAGAAGCAGCAGCCAAAGTTTCTTCTCATGCTGGGAACAGCATCTCTGCTCATTTCTGAGACTTCGGCTGCTGCTTCTGAGCTAGGCCGGCCGGGACAGAGCCAAGACACCCGTACAGAGGCCAAGTGGGAAGAGCTGGTAAGATCAGGTAGGAGGAAATGCCCCCTTCCCAGGTCCCCCACCCTCCTGCCCCAGACTGGGGCTAGCGTGGCTGGGAGCCAGGTGCTGGCTGAGGTCTCCAATTGTTTTGCAGAGAGGGAAAGACTCAGCCTGGGAGCTGCCCACATCCTGGGAGGGACTGGAGCCCAGACGAAGGCCTCTCACATCAGAGGTAATGGGACAAGGGGAAGGAGGGGGGCCTTAGGAAACATACAAGAAGGGCCTGCAGGATCAGGCCAAGGGCTCACCTGGTCCAGCCTCCTCTTCTCCCAGGGGCCACATTCTGTCCCTGGTGTTCGGTCTGTGACAGCCCATTCACATGTTCAGGGATTCTTCCCTCAAAGCAGCCCTTAGCGTCGAGTTCTCCCTTGCTTCAAAGATCCCTTCTTTCATGCAGGATCTCCTTTGTGGACCACTGTGGCTGCTGCCATAGCCTCCCACAAAAAGAACAGGTAAGAGGAAGGGAGGTTTTGCATGGGATGGGGAGAACACCCTACAGGGGTCAGCAAACTTTTTCAGCAGGGGTCCAGTCCACTGTCCCTCAGACCTTCTGGGGGGCCGAACTATATTTTGAAAAAAAATAATAATGAACAAATTCCTATGCCTCACAAATAACCCAGAGATGCATTTTAAATAAAAGCACACATTCTGCTCATGTACAAACACTAGGCAGGCCCCACAAATAACCCAGAGATGCATTTTAAATAAAAGCACACATTCTACTCATGTAAAAACACGCTGATTCCCGGACCGTCCGCGGGCCAGATTGAGAAGGCAATTGTGCTGGATCCGGCCCCCGGGCCTTAGTTTGCCTACCCATGAAGTTGAGCGTACGTGTTCATGCTGTGGATGCGTTTCTGGGAAAAGTTGGACACTAATATTGCAGGTTTGGTAACTGGGGCCCTCCTACAAGTGATGCTTGATTACAACTCCCATGGTCCTTGACCATTGTCCTTTTCTCCTGCTTTTCAGCCAGACACCCAGGTGGGTGGTGTTAAAAGTGCAAATTCCCTTTAATATAGTCTGGTTCCTTTAGCGAAATGGAACACCGTACAGAGTGCATTTGACGATACTTAGATTGTCGTGTTTTAGACAGTGTATACAAAAGGGCTGAACAGATTCCTGTTTTTTCCTCTGTTTACTGATGGCTATGTATTGTTTGTTTTCTAATTTGCAGGAAGGCTTTGAGTGATGCCTGGGGCGGATCGATAAGAGAGGAAATGAAGACAGGATTTGGGTGTTTTTCCTCTACTTTGCATATATAGGTGTGATTCAGGTAGGTCGCCGTGTTGGTCTGACGCAGTCCAAATATATATATATATATATATATTAAAAAATTATCCGGTAGCACCTTAGAGACTAACAATCCCATTGTCCTTGACCATTGTCGTTTTTCTCCTGCTTTTCAGCCAAACAACCAGGTGGCCACGCTGCAGGCTGAAGTTCTGGCACCTTCCAAACCAAGGCTCAGTCTTAGAACCAGTTTCTTTTGTTTGTTTCTTTGTTTGAAATAATTTTCAATAAACGTTTTCTTGGTTTACGAAAGTATGTTCATTGTCTCTTTTTTCAAGTCGTGTTTTCTACAAATTGATGTTCGGCATTTATGTGTGGCGCTTTCCATCCTCGGCACTCACAGACTGAACAAAATTGCAATGTATCTCAACAGAATTAGAATGTTATGCAAATGGGGGGGGGGCTATGTTTCCAAGCACAATTCAAAGTGTTGGTGCTGACCTTTAAAGCCCTAAACAGCCTCGGTCCAGTATACCTGAAGGAGCGTCTCCACCCCCATCGTTCTGCCTGGACACTGAGGTCCAGCTCCAAGGGCCTTCTGGCGGTTCCCTCACTGCGAGAAGCCAAGTTACAGGGAACCAGGCAGAGGGCCTTCTCGGTAGTGGCACCCGCCCTGTGGAATGCCCTCCCAGCAGATGTCAAAGAGAAAAATAACTACCAAACTACCAAGACATCTGAAGGAAGCCCTGTTTAGGGAAGCTCTTAATGTTTAATAGGTTATTGTATTTTAGTGTTTTGTTGGAAGCCGCCCAGAGTGGCTGGGGACAACCAGCCAGATGGGCGGGATATAAATAAATAAATAAATAAATAAATAAATAAATAAATAAAATAATTACTATTGTAGATGGGCTCCTTTGCATCTCAAGCAATCTTTTCCTGTCATTGGTAGGGCTGCACTTGGAAAAGATGGAGAGATTGGTGATGGGAAATGCTTAGAGAGCACATACAGAAACAAAGGAGACATGGTGTTAAATGCAAAATGTAACTTTAAAAAATGCAAGAAAATTATCAGGCTCACAGCAGATGGGAAGGAAGTCTCCCCTGTTTCAGTTGCAAGGAAAATTCCCCCTTTGAAACTACTATTGGCATTGGGATTCAAAAGCTACCATCGGGGCCCAAGGGAGTTTTCCTCTCAACCAAAGGGTTAAGCTGCTCGCACAGGTTGTCCCATATATTGGAGGACAGGAAGGGATTCCTCTCAGATCAGATTGGCTCATGCATATCTGAGAGGAGCTAGCAGATGTAGCAACAGCTGGACCAGGAACTGGGAGCAGCTGCTGAGACCATATAAAACCTAAAGGATCTACAGTTTGTGAACACCATTCAAAGTGTGAGTCCTGTATACCTGAAGTAGGATTGCCACCTGGTCCTTAAAAAACAGAGTTTTAAAATCCCATCCTTGAAAGCAAACTTAAAAGGACAGGAATTAGGCTGTGAAAACCTTGTTTTGAGCAAGTCCAACTATGAAGCTAGCTGCCTTCCCTCCCTTTGTCCCACTTAAGAAAGAATCAGGCATCAACTGGGGAACTTTAAAAACAAACTTTACTTACTTTATAAGCATGCATCAGTTCACAACAATTTGTTGTTGTCTAGTCGTTTAGTCATGTCCGACTCTTCATGACCCCATGGACCAGAGTACACCAGGCACCCCTGTCCTCCACCGCCTCCCGCAGCTTGGTCAAACTCATGCTGGTAGCTTCGAGAACACTGTCCAACCATCTCGTCCTCTGTCGTCCCCTTCTCCTTGTGCCCTCCATCTTTCCCAACATCAGGGTCTTTTCCAGGGAGTCTTCTCTTCTCATGAGGTGGCCAAAGTATTGGAGCCTCAGCTTCACGATCTGCCCTTCCAGTGAGCACTCAGGGCTGATTTCCTTCAGAATGGATCAGTTTGATCTTCTTGCAGTCCATGGGACTCTCAAGAGTCTCCTCCAGCACCATAATTCAAAAGCATCCATTCTTCGGCGATCAGCCTTCTTTATGGTCCAGCTCTCACTTCCATACATCACTACTGGGAAAACCAAAGCTTTAACTATATGGACCTTTGTTGGCAAGGTGACATCTCTGCTTTTTAAGATGCTGCCTAGGTTTTTCATTGCTCATAACAATAGTAGTATTAAAAACTATGCAGGAAAAATACTGTTGTACATTTGCAGGAGACCCTAAACACTAGAAATTGATCAGTGGTAGGATTTTGATTAATATGGATATCAATGAAATGAGAAGCTACTGGACTGTGCTGGACAAGGAATTCCTGGGCTGACTTTTGCAAACCAGGCTGGCCGGTCTAGCAAAGAGCAAATCTGTTAACACACCTGAGCTTGCTGGGCACACAACCATAGCTGTCAACCGTCCCTTATTTGGCGGGAAAGTCCCTTATCCCAGAGCCATGTCCCGCTGCTGTCCCTTATTGATGATGTCCCTTAAATTTCCCAGGTTTCAAAGGAAGCAGCCCCTCTCCCTCCCCCCCTGCCGGCCAGGGAGGAGGGAGGCTCCAACTGTGTTGCTTGGCTGCGTTGCTGACCCAATAAGCATTCTAAGAACGACCGGGGGGTGGAGCTTGCATGCCTTGTGCCGATCAAATCGGCCGCGTTGCCTGGGGACTCGCCTTTGCTCAGCGCTTCCCAGCGGAGAGGTGATGGTGGTTTTCCTTGCTGCATCCCCTTTGCCAGGTTGCTGCGCTGTGGGAACCACCGCTTGAGGCTTCGTTTGACCGCTGGCTGGGCTTTCTGCCTTTGGCTCGGAGGGGCTCAGAAGTTGAACATACCTGTGCTCGGAAAAATTCCTTATTTTGGCTGCTGATCCCTTATTTTTGAGGCTGCTTGTCCCTTATTTTCAAATATGTAAGTTGACAGCTATGCACACAACTCAAGGGGAACTGGGGATGAACCCCAAATGTATGGTGGGTACACAGCCTATGGCTTCAAGGAAAAGGTCTCTAGCAGGCTTTATCTCACACAGGGCAGGAGCGTAGTGAGATTAATTTTGTATTATTGGTTTGCACCATCACTGTGTGTGACCCTTTAAAAAGAGGTTACTGGAATAGACATTGACAGGAAAATAAACAGTGACCCCGTGTGGCCAGTACAGGAATAAACATCTCAAAGAACAGCACCATCTGGGGGGCAAAAATATAACTACAGGAATAATATTAAGGAAATTTTAAAATACAGAGGGGAGAACATATAACACAGAAATAGGGGTTTCCCTCCTCTTTTTTCCTTCAGCTCCTTTCTAATACCACCCTGGAAAGAAGGGGTGCAAAATATCAAATAATCCAGAAGGGAATGGACTTAGGTAAAGGTAAATGGACCCCTGACCATTAGGTCCATTCGTGGCCAACTCTGGGGTTGCGGCGCTCATCTTGCTTTATTGGCTAAGGGAGCCGGCGTACAGCTTCCAGTGTTGGGATACTGCCAGGGAGATAAAGTCCATCTGAGCCCCCAAGCCGGCTGCCGGACAATCCATCGACCTCCCGTAGATACAGTATCAGCAATTAGCGACACGAAGCCTAAGAAATAGCTTGCCACATTCTTGGGCTGGTGCACACTCTGTCAGCAGAATTCACACAGCAAAAGTTGCACTCAGGAGGGTATCATTTAGAATGTTTATTCAGCGTTGGTCAGAACAAAGAAAAACATGACCGCCTGCTAGCGTGTTCTGGCGCAGAGAGAGAGAAAACGAAAGCAATGGCAAACATAAACATCCTGAGAAACAGGAAATACGCAGACTCTGTGACTCACAAGCCTGCTCTCTCTTAAGGTGGAACGGAAATATTCTAACATCCAGGTCATGTGGCCAGCATGACTAAGCCGCTTCTGGTGAACCAGAGCAGTGCACGGAAATGCCATTTACCTTCCCGCCAGAGCGGTACCTATTTATCTACTTGCACTTTGACGTGCTTTCGAACTGCTAGGTTGGCAGGAGCAGGGACTGAGCAACGGGAGCTCACCCTGTCGCGGGGATTCGAACCACCGACCTTCTGATCGGCAAGTCCTAGGCTCTGTGGTTTAACCCACAGCGCCACCCGCGTCCCTGGAATGGACTTATAATTATTTATTTTAGGGGAGTTCCCTAGAAGTTATAAAACACCAAGAGACAACTGAAAAGGAAGAACGGAGGAGACAGAAATCCAATGGAATCAAAGAAAGCCCAACCAACAAGCAGATTTGCGACAGCCTTGAATCACCAACGAAGAGTCTCAATTATAGAAAGTGAAAGCAACATGGACTTGAAAGAACTTATAGCAGCAATGGAAAGAATGGAAAAAATTCTAGGTGAAAAAATGACAATATTGGATGGAAATATCAGGATATTAGATGGGGAAATGGAAAATATGGGAAGATTGGGAAAAAATTGAATTTAATAATGGAACTTTCTAACCAAGTAAACCAAATGACAATTGAACATAAAAGACTTAGAACCAACAGTCCAGGAAGTCAAAGTGAAGAGGCAGAAACAAGATGAAATTATAAAAAAAACCCCAAATAGATCAAAAAAGAGATAAAAAGGTATCTCTCGAACCAGAATTGCAAGGGGTCAGTGCATCTGGCTGGGAAGAAGATGGTCGGAGTTTGGAGCCCAGCCAGGGCTGGCTGTGGGCAGGATCCTGGCATTGCCGGGGTTGGACTAGATGACCCTTGGGATCTCTTCCAACTCTGTCATGCTATGGTTCTATCAAGCAGCTAAAGGAAGGGGTGGGGGAGCAAGATGCAGAACCAGGGGAGGCACAAACAAACATCCCAATGGCACCCTCTGGCCTGACCCATGGTGGCCTCATCCCAGCACATTTTGATCCCCCTGGTTTTATTCTTCTTAATTCAGCTGCCTGGCAACCCAGCAGCCTGGCCCCTGCTTGTCATCCGATGTCACAAAGTGCCACTTTGCAAGGAAGCCCTATAATGCCCTGCAAGAGGGATGCCTGTCAGATGATGGTGAGAGACTTGGCAAGACAGTTGTGCCCATCAGCGATGAGGAGAGGGAACTGTGACGGTAGGAGGAGCCTGAGGCTCAGAGGAGATGAGTGGCATAGAATATTATTATTATTAGCGTCACTGGTACATGTGGCTTGGCTCCCTGGCTTGACTTGTCCACAGCTGTTGATAGCTTGGCAGGTCCTCAGCTGTGGTCCCCAGATTATATTTTCTGTTGTGAATATCTGGCTGGTTTCCAGGTTGAACCATATGGCCTTTCCATGCCTCTATTTTCTGAACTCTAAGGCTGCATACACATCACACCCTGAAGTCACGGGATCATTCCATTAAAATGTCAACCTACAGACTCATTGTTCCTAAACATGTTCTAGATCATTTTCAAGAGAATTTCCCAAAGTTTCAAGATCCTGCCACTGTGTGGGGTGGGTTTTAATAGGTAGGAGAGTATACGTTAGTTGAAATTTATCCCTCTAGATATCCACATATGTGAGCTGCACAGAGTTTTAAAAAACCCTTCTTGACAGCAAAACTAAAAGTTTGGGAACTAACCTGCGAAACCTTGTTTTGAGCAATCCCAGCTATGAAGTAGTACTTCCGGAGGCAGCGCGAACGGCAATGGCTGCCCTCTTCTAACCGGGAGAGGGAAGCTCCGCTGAGAACGGGTCGTCCGCTGCGGCGAAGCGGAGACCCATCCCGAAAAACCACAGGCGGCAGAAGCCTGTGGTCTTGAGACCCGGCGGGCGCCAGGAGCAGCCCCCAAAACGTTGAAGGGACCCCGTAAGGGGCTCCGGATCGTGGAGGGGGCAGCGGCGCTGTGGGTCGTTTCGCAATCAACGGAGCGAAGCCGCGTTGCTGCTGCTGGTGAGCGCTGACCTTTCTTCTTGAAACTTTTGAATTTGGAAAGCAACAACCCGTGAGTAATAAGGACTTTACAAATTTTAAACTTTAAAATATTGAATTCGGCTGAAAGCAGATTGATGAAAAACAGGAAGTCCGTCTTCCGCTGACACTGAACTTGAAAAGGCAAAGAGCTGGAGGAGTGGAGACAAAGAGCAATGTTTTAATTAACTGATCTGGCACCTACTGAAATTATTTCTGAGTGGATTAAGGACTTTAAGCAATTGACTTTATGATTTCTATTGGGACAAGGATACCTTTCTTCTATTGGATTACAATTTAAGCAAGAAACCCAGGTGCTGGAGCTGCCTGAGTAACTGAGCAGTCAGTCTGCAGACTTGGATACTTTGAATTTAAACTTTGAAACATTCTGAGGGAGTTTGGACTTGCTACTCTGAAGCACCTTTTGTAATTCCAGTAAGCACTGTCAGAAACATTGTTGTTCTTTAAGTACCAACTCTGCTAAAATCTATCTTGGTGGAGGTCCCTGGACATTGAATTAGATTTTATTTATTTTATTGGATTTGATCTCTTCCCCAAAGACATTTTAAGCTCCCCCTTGAGGATTTTGGACTTACAGCAGTGACATTGTTTTACTTTCCTTTTCCCGGCCTCCTGTCTGACTGTTACCATCTGGGCTGCTGCTTTCTCATGGGAACAACTCAGCTTGACCTTGACTTTTAGATAACTTTGGAATGAGTGGTACAAGAAAGAGGGGAAGAACCAGACAAGCAACCTTAACAACTTTTTCTGCAGCCTCACAGCGTAGATCAGTGTTTCCCAACCTTTTTTGGGCAAAGGCACACTTGTTTCATGAAAAAAATCTCGAGGCACACCACCATGCCAGATGGGGAAAGGTCACTTTTTACTTATGTAAAAAAAAATAAAAAAATAGTAACAGCATAGAAGGTAATGTTTATCTCTTTGATGTCTGATGGGAGGGCATTCCACAGGGCGGGCACCACTACTGAGAAGGCCCTCTGCCTGGTTCCCTGTAACCTCACTTTTCACAGTGAGGGAATTGCCAGAAGGCCCTTGGCACTGGATCTCAGTGTCTGGGCTGAACGATGGTGGCGGAGACGCTACTTCAGGTATACTGGACCGAAACCGCTCAGGGCTTTAAAGGTCAGCACCAACACTTTGAATTGTGCTCGGAAAGGTACTGGGAGCCAATGTAGGTCTTTCAAGACTGTCATTACGTGGTCTCGGCGGCAGGTAGCAGCGCTCACAGCTTACGGACTGCACCGTGTAACAGGTGTCTGGCCCAGCAGCCTAAGGCGGACAAGCCACTGAAACAGGCATTCAGAATCCATTCATTTCATAAAACCTGCAGGGCTCAATCTCTGTGTTTGTGTATGTGTGTGTTTCTGTTTTGCCCAAGGGTCTGGGGGTGGGAGAGAGCTCTTTAGCATGATGCTTTTAAAACAATAAAATTATCAACAAACAAACCTGATGATACGAATAGCAACGTCAGGTGCTACTGGGGGGGGGCCTACTCGGAAGTAAATACTGCGTCCAGGCGCAATTAGCGCTGATTTAAGGTGCACCAAGACTGCCTAAAAACCTCAACAAAGATATGCAACAAAGCGCTTCGTTGCAGAGGGGAGAGTTTGTGCACCGTGGAGGCTGGAGGGCTTCTATTCTACATGCGGGGGTTGGGGGGGCAAGGAAAATGTGCTCCGTGGGGGGGTGGGGAAAGCAAGAAAAGGAGCTGAGCTCTAACTATAGGCTCCCACGCTTGAGCACGCCCGACTCGGTGGGGCGGACCACCCTCTCTCCTGGAGGAGGAGGAGGAAGAGGAGGAGGAGATTCCCATCCACGGCGTGGCCTCCCGCGCTCCTGAACGGGAAATCTCTGCAGCCCAAGACTCTCCGCGAGGCAGCTCCTCCCTTCCTGCCTTGAGCCGCCGCCAGCCGCGCCCCCCTCCCCAGTTATCTGCTGCCTGCCAAGCCCCACCCCTCTTCATTGTCCTCCCCTTCTGTTTATTCCCCTTCCTCCATCCCTCGCTTTTTTCCCTCTCTTTCCTTTTTTAAAAAAAAATATTTTCTCTTCCCCTTCTTTTTTCCCACCCTTTCTTTTTTCTCTTTCTCCCCCCCCCCGCCCTCCTGGGTTAAAGGATTTGAGCAATGGGTCTGGAGGTGGAGCTCGTCGGAGGATTAGCCCGACTCGCCCGCCTCCCTCCCACGGCACACTAGGCAACGTCCGGCGGCACACTAGTGTGCCGCGGAACACCGGTTGGGAAACACTGGCGTAGATCATCTGTGCCTACTTTGCCTTCCACTTTACCTCCTGAGGAAGAAGCGGCTTCCCTGCCACGGGCAGGGGAGGGAGAAACTGAGGAATTACAACTGGAAGATATGGCCTCAGGAGCAACTGGCTCTATTCTAGAGAAAATCTTTGAAAAATTGGAAGCCTTGGACAGAAAGGTGGACCAGCAAACAGCTAAAATTGATCAAAACACAGAATGCTTGAATAGATTAACTGGACAAATTGCACAGAATGTACAGGCTATAGGAGAATTGAAGGAAGCTGCAAATGAAAATCGGAAATTGGCTGAGGATACCAGCCAAAGACTGGGAGAGCTAGAAAAAGAGGTAAGACCACTCAGCAAACAAGTAGGAGAACATCAGATCTACCTCTCTATGACAGAACTGCGGAACAGGGAGACCAACTTGAGGATAAGGTCAATACCAGAGGTGGAGGAAGGTAACTTAGCTGAGTTTCTGACTAAAGAATTTACCAAGTTCTGGAACCTAGAGGAAAAAGACTTTAAAATTGTATCAGCTTTCAGGCTTGGAAGACTTATAAAGAAAGAGAAGCCCAGAGACTGCTTGATAATACTGAGATCAAAGGAGGAAAGGGACAAGATTTTGGGCCTGCACTACGGAAAGTCACTGGACATTCTGGACAAAAGAATTGAAATATACAAGGATATTCCTAAACAACTGTTGGACCTTAGATCTGACTACTCGGAACTAGTAAGACTGCTGAGGAGCAATTCAATCATCTTCAGGTGGGATTTTCCTCAAGGATTATCTTTCACTTTTAGAGGGAAGAAGATTAAAATCAGAACACCGGAAGACAGAGATAAGTTTTTTACTACATACAGAGAGGACCTTCACAAAGGACTTGAATTACCTCCAGGGCCTGAACCACCAGGGGAACCTGCACCTTCAGACCCTAAAGAACTGGAGAACAAAGTGCTACCCCAAGGAGAATAACCAGATTCATTCAGGATGTCTCTGCAACTTCTGAGTTGGAACATAAATGGCTGTAACATCCCGGAAAAAAGGAGAATTTTTTTTCACATATTAAAAAAGGAGCAACTGGACATTATTTGCTTACAAGAAACACATGTGACTAGGCTCCACAGAAAGGTGTTAATAAACAAAAGACTTGGTCAGGAATTTATATCTTCGGACATAGTAAAGGAGAGAGGTGTGGTGATATATGCAAGAGAGAGCCTGTCACCTAAATTTTTATTTAAAGGTGAACATGGAAGAATCTTGGCAATTGAAATACAACATCAGGGAGAGAAGACTTTGATATTAGGAATTTATGCGCCAAATGAAGGGAAATCGGAATTCTACAAGAAGTTGCATGAGATTATGCTGGACTATCTGGACTATGACAACATCATTATGATGGGAGACATGAATGGAGTTGTATCAACCAACATGGATAAGTCACAAAATCAGAATGTTACGAAAGATGGCAGACTACCAAAGACCTTTTTTGAAATGACAGACAATATGGATTGGATAGATATTTGGAGAATCAAAAACCCCTTGGGAAGAGAAGGAACATTTTTCTCCGAAGCCCAGCTGACTTGGACAAGAATTGACCAAATATGGATAACTAGAGGTCTGGCACCCAAGGTCAGAAGGGTGGAAATCTGCCCAAAGACCTGCTCCGACCATAACGCACTGAAAATGGATATGACATTACTACCAACCGGCTCCTTCAGATGGAAGATGAATGACAACCTGTTCAGAGATCAAGAGATTATTAAGAAGGCCCAAAAAGCTTTAAAGGACTATTTTGAGATTAACATGAACACTACGGTGGAAAAAAGAACTATCTGGGATGCAAGTAAGGCCGTGATGAGGGGGTTCCTGATACAACAGAATGCTGTAAAGAAAAGGACACAAAATGAGAGGAAAGATAAAATTTTGGAGAAAATTAAAGAATTAGAGAAGAAGTTAAGATCTAATCCGAAGTCACAGCCGATTCTGAGAGAAATAAAACTTTATCAAGCACAATATTCCAAATTGATAAACCAGGAAATAGAGTGGAAGATTAAATTAATGAAACAAAAAACTTTTGAATCGGCTAATAAATGTGGAAAACTGCTAGCTTGGCAGTTGAAGAGGAGACAAAAACTAAATACAGTGACAAACTTAGAGATTGAAGGAAGAAGTATCCAGAACCCCGTAGACATCAGAAAGTGTTTCCAGAGATATTTTAAAAAATTATATACTCAAGGGCCGCAAGATGAGACTGAGATTAAACAATTTTTGGAAAAAAATGGATTACCAAAACTGTCACAAGAAAACAGATCAATTCTGAACAGTAAAATAACACGACAAGAGATTGAACAGGCTATTCAGAACATGAAATTGGGCAAATCCCCAGGGCCAGTTGGGCTGACCTCCAAGTATTATAAGATACTGAAAGACTATTTGATACAACCATTGATGGAGGTCAGCAATGAAATTATGGAGGGGAAGAAGGCGTCGGAATCGTGGAAGGAAGCTTTTATCACATTGATACCAAAATCGGAAACTGAAAAGACACAACTCAAGAACTACCGTCCCATCTCCCTTTTAAATGTGGATTACAAAATATTTGCAGATGTTTTGGCAAGTAGATTTAAGAAGGTCTTAAATGAAGTAATTCATAAAGATCAGGCAGGCTTTCTCCCAGGTAGACATATGTTTGCTAATACAAGGAACATTATTGACATTTTGGAACTTTTGCAAACAGACATAAATACAAAAGCAGTTTTAATTTTTATAGATGCGGAGAAGGCCTTTGATAACATATCTTGGAAATTTATGAAGGGAAATTTAAAAGAAATGGGAGTGGGACGGGGGTTTGAGAATGGGATTGATGCAATATATTCAGAACAAAAGGCTAAATTGATAGTTAACAATGTGGTTACAGAAGAGTTTAAAATTGAAAAAGGAACACGACAAGGTTGCCCGATTTCCCCGTTGTTATTTATCTCGGTTCTGGAGGTGCTCCTGAATATGATCAGAGGGGACCGGTTGGTGGAAGGCATTCAGGTCGGAGCGAAACAATATAAACTTAAAGCCTTTGCAGATGACCTAGTTTTGACCTTGCAGGAGCCAGAACCTAGTACGAAAAGAGTATTACAATTGATTCAAGATTTTGGTCGAGTGGCGGGATTTAAGTTAAACAAACAAAAAACTAAGGTGTTGGGGAAAAACTTGACAGAGCTAGAGTCAGAACGGTTTCAGAGAGAGACTGAGCTAACGGTGGTTAAAAAAGTGAAATACCTAGGGGTAAACATAACTGCAAAAAATTTGAGCTTATTTAAGGACAATTATGAAAAATGTTGGTCTGAAATTAAGAGAGATTTGGACAGCTGGACAAGATTAAAACTTTCTTTGTTAGGCCGAATTGCTGCCATTAAGATGAATGTATTGCCAAAGATGCTGTTTTTGTTTCAAACATTACAAATTGTGGACAAGACAGAGTGCTTCCGGAAGTGGCAGAGAGACATCTCTAAGTTTGTCTGGCAGGGCAAAAAGCCCAGAATTAAGTTTAAGATACTAACTGATGCGAAAGAAAGAGGGGGCTTTGCCCTGCCAGACCTAAAATTGTATTATGAAGCCGCAGCTTTCTGCTGGCTAAAAGACTGGCTACTTCTCGAAGACACTGACGTACTGGATTTGGAAGGTTTTAACAATGCTTTTGGTTGGCATGCATACTTATGGTATGATAAAGTTAAGATCAACAAGGCCTTTAAGAACCATATTGTCAGGAAAGCTGTGTTTAATGTCTGGACAAAATATAAAGACTTATAGGAAAATAAAACTCCAAGGTGGCTTTCACCTCTGGAAGCTAAGGCCCGAAAAATACCCAATATGGAGGCCAAATGGCCAAAGTATTCGGAAATTCTAGAAAAAGATGGAGACAATTGGAAACTGCAGAGTTTGGAGAAAATGAAGGATAAAGTGCGAGACTGGTTACATTACGCTCAGATTAAGGAAGTTTTTAAAAATGATAAAAAGTTAGGGTTCCAGGTGGAGAAATCCAAGTTGGAAACAGAACTGTTAGAACCTAAGACTAAGGTACTTTCAAGAATGTATAACTTGCTGTTGAAATGGAATACACAAGACGAAATGGTTAAATCGGCTATGATAAAGTGGGCACAGGATATTGGGCATAACATTATGTTTGAAGACTGGGAAAGGTTGTGGACCACTGGGTTGAACTTCACTGCATGTAACGCTCTGAAGGAAAATATAATGAAAATGATATATAGATGGTACATGACCCCAGTTAAACTTGCCAAAATATACCATTTGTCTGACAATAAATGTTGGAAATGTAAAGAAAATGAAGGAACATTCTTTCACCTCTGGTGGACTTGCCCTAAAGTGAAGGCCTTCTGGGAAATGATATATAATGAGTTGAAAAAGGTATTTAAGTATACCTTCACCAAGAAACCAGAGGCCTTCCTTCTGGGCATTGTCGGCCAGAATGTGTTAAAGAAGGACCGAACATTTTTTATGTATGCAACAACGGCAGCAAGGATACTTATTGCTAAGAATTGGAAAACTCAAGATCTACCCACACTGGAAGAATGGCAGATGCAGCTGATGGACTATATGCAACTAGCTGAGATGACTGGCAGAATCCGAGACCTGGGAGAAGAGAGGGTTGAAGAAGACTGGAAGAAATTCAAGATATACCTACAAAAACATTGTAATTTGGTTGAATGTTAAGAAGGATGCTGATCATAACTAACTGTCCACCACTAAACTAGATTTTAATTTGATGATAAGTGAGATTAAGAAGATTACATATTCTCTTTTGTTAGAGAACTGTTAGATTGTATTAAAATGAAGGGATATAAGATTCTAAACAAGATGATAATTTGTTTGAAAAGATTTTATTTACGATATAAGTGGGTGCGGGAGCCGTGAGGGAGTCCAAATAAGTGATGAAAGTATGTTATGTAAATGAAGTTGGTTATTATTTATGCATTTGTATTTTTTTGAAAAAAAATCTTAATAAATTTTCTTTAAAAAAAAAATCCCAGCTATGAAGTAAGCTGCCTTCCCTCTTCCTTCCCAATTCAGAAAGAATCCGGAAGCAAACCGAGAAGTTTAAAAATAAGCCTGCATGTTACCCATGAGAAAGAGGTCCCTGCCCCGAGGGGCTTACAATCTTTATTTCGACACAGGGAGGCAAACGTGATAAGCTGAGTTCCAGGGTGAATCCTGAGTCCTGCTGTGAGACATAAGCCAGGGTCTCTGCGTTTAGAAGAAGGAAGAAGGAGAAACCGCCATGGAAGTTGTGGTAAATTAATTCCATGGGGAATCTATTCCCCACATGTGCCAGGAGTTCATGGCGAAACAGGACTGGGGTGGGGGAGGGAACAGGCCCGTCTCAACCCAGCCCCTCACCCCACTACTTCCGAGCCAGGGGTTGGGCTGTCATGTGCCCAGGCAGGAGCAGCGAGCGTCAGCAGTCAGTGGTGACATGGGCATGGGCACCATGACAAGGGTGCTTCTTCTGCCTCCCTCCTTCCCTGCGTCAGCTGGCCAGGCACCCTCACCAGCGCTCAGGCTGTCCCTGCCGTAGTTTGGGGGCTGGCCCCCAGGGGCCAGAGTGATGCATGCTCTAGTTATCTCTCGCTTGGACTACTGCAATGCGCTCTACGTGGGGCTACCTTTGAAGGTGACCCGGAAACTACAACTAATCCAGAATGCGGCAGCTAGACTGGTGACTGGGAGCGGCCGCCGAGACCATATAACACCGGTCTTGAAAGACCTACACTGGCTCCCAGTACGTTTCCGAGCACAATTCAAAGTGTTGGTGCTGACCTTTAAAGCCCTAAACGGCCTCAGTCCAGTATACCTAAAGGAGCATCTCCACCCCCATCATTCAGCCCGGACACTGAGGTCCAGCTCTGAGGGCCTTCTGGCGGTTCCCTCATTGCGAGAAGCAAAGCTACAGGGAACCAGGCAGAAGGCCTTCTCGGTAGTGGCGCCTGCCCTGTGGAACGCCCTCCCATCAGATGTCAAAGAGATAAACAACTACCTGACATTTAGAAGACATCTGAAGGCAGCCCTGTTCAGGGAAGTTTTTAATGTGTGACATTTTAATGTATTTTAATCTTTGTTGGAAGCCGCCCAGAGTGGCTGGGGGGGACCCACCCAGATGAGCGGGGTACGGGGGGGACCCACCCAGATGAGCGGGGTACAAATAAATTATTATTATTATTATTATTATTATTATTATTATTATTATTATTATATCTCCACCGCAGGAGGGCCCTGCCTCTGCTGTCTCGCTTTCCTCTGCGCTGTTTCTGGGCTGCTCTGTGCCACGCAGGAGAAGGAGGGATGTGGCTGTGGGGAGGCAGCAGACTGAGGATGGGAGGGAGCTGGAAAGGCAGACAGGAGTGGGGTGTGTGTGAGAAAATTGTGGGGGATGTGCCCCAAAAGAAAATCACTGGGGAGGGTCCACAGGACCCCTGTCCCCTAGACTGAATGCCTATGCCAGGAGAATGCAATGTCCTTCTTCCTTCACAGGGCCATGGTTTAAGAAAGGCTCTGGCCAAGCAGCAGCCCAGCGGTGCCATGATAAAACCCAAAATGTACAGGTATGCTGTGACCTTCTGAGGCAGGGGAAGGGTTTCCCAGTCATCTTGCTATCTGGAGGAGGAAAGCCTGACTTAGATATTCCGTATAGTTAAAGCTATGGTTTTCCCAGTACTGATGTATGGAAGTGAGAGCTGGACCATAAAGAAGGCTGATCGCTGAAAAATTGATGCTTTTGAATTATGGTGCTGGAGGAGACTCTTGAGAGTCCCATGGACTGCAAGAAATATTTCCTGGAGTTTTATAAAGAAAAACTTACAGGGGATGGGGGTTGGTCAAGGTTTTGAAAATGGTATAGGGGCAATTTATTCAGAACAAAAGGCAAAATTAATTGTGAACAATGTAGTGACGGAAGAATTCAAGATAGAGAAAGGAACACGACAAGGTTGCCCAATCTCTCCATTGCCTTTCATATCGGTCCTGGAGGTTCTTTTAAACATGATTAAAGGTAAAGGTAAAGGTACCCCTGCCCATACGGGCCAGTCTTGACAGACTCTGGGGTTGTGCGCCCATCTCACTTAAGAGGCCAGGGGCCAGCGCTGTCCGGAGACACTTCCGTGTCACATGGCCAGTGTGACATCGCTGCTCTGGCGAGCCAGAGCCGCACACGGAAACGCCGTTTACCTTCCCGCTGGTAAGCGGTCCCTATTTATCTACTTGCACCCGGAGGTGCTTTCGAACTGCTAGGTTGGCAGGCGCTGGGACCGAGCAGCGGGAGCGCACCCCGCAGCAGGGATTCGAACCGCCGACCTTTCGATTAGCAAGTCCTAGGCGCTGAGGCTTTAACCCACAGCGCCACCTGATTAGAAGGGACCAAACAGTTAAAGGTACACAAGTTGTAGCTAAACAGTACAAACTGAAAGCATTTGCTGAAGATTTGGTATTGACATTACAGGAGCCAGAATCTAGTACCAAAAGAGTACTGGAACTGATTCAAGAATTTGGACAAGTAGCGGGATTTAAGTTGAATAAGATGAAAACTAAAGTCTTAGAGAAAAATTTAGAGAAAAATTTAACAGTGATGGAGAGAGAAAGGTTTCAGAAGGCTAACACTGGTTAAGAAAGTGAAATACCTAGGGGTTAACATGACTGCCAAGAATGTGAATCTGTTTAAGGATAACTTTGAAAAATGTTGGATGGAAGTGAAGAAGGATTTAGAAATATGGTCAAACCTGAAGCTATCATTGCTAGGCCGAATTGCTGCGATAAAGATGAATGCATTGCCAAGGATGTTGTTTTTGTTTCAAACATTGCAAATTTTGGATAAAATGGAGTGTTTCAAGAAGTGGCAGAGAGATATCTCTAGATTTGTCTGGCAGGGCAAGAAACCTCGAATAAAATTTAAGATATTAACTGACGCTAAGGAAAGAGGTGGATTTGCCTTGTCAGACTTAAAACTTTATTATGAATCAGCCGCTTTTTGCTGGCTGAGAGAATGGATGCTTCTTGAGAACACTGATGTGTTGGATTTAGAAGGTTTTAACAACATTTTTGGGTGGCATGCATATTTGTGGTATGATAAGGTCAAAGCACACAAAGCGTTTAAAAACCATATTGTCAGAAAAGCACTGTTTAATGTTTGGATAAGATATAAGGATTTGCTTGAAAATAAAACCCCAAGGTGGTTGTCACCAATGGAAGCAAAGGCTCAGAAAAAGCTCAATATGGAGGCCAAATGGCCGAAATATTGGGAAATTTTGGAACAAGAGGGAGACAGATTAAAACTGCAGAGTTTTGAAAAATTAAAAAATAGAGTGTGAGATTGGCTTCACTATTATCAGATAATGGAGGCATATAATTTGGATAAAAAAATTGGCTTCCAGGTGGAAAAATCAAAATTGGAAACAGAACTGTTATATTCCATGTCAGGGAACTGCCATCGGAGAGTCAGGTGGTGGAAGGGCTCAAGGAGGCTAGGAGACCTTCGGATGCTGAGGAAGGAACCAGTAGGGGGAGAGGGAGAGTTCCTGCAGAAACTCAATCGGAGGAATGGCTCCAAGATGTTTCCAGTGAGAACAGCGGGGAGGGCTCAGGACCTCCGCTGGGGACGCCCACTCCGCGGAGGAAACTGTCACGCAGAGAATCCAAAAGGAGAGTTTCCGTCAAGGAACTCTTATGTTGGCGTAAATTCCGGAAACTGACGGATTCTGCCAGCGATTGAGGTGGCCATGCACCCATGGCTCCTCAGACTGGGAAAGTTTAGGCACTGATGGTAAAGCTTGGAGGACTTAAACGCTTACGCACGAGCAGCCCCCTTTTCCCATTACAGCAATCCGTCAGTCCTTGACGCTGCTTGTGCTAAGTAGAGGCATCATGAGCAACCCAACTGGAGCCGCAGGAGCAGGAGGAGCTGGAGGGGGACCAACTCTGGAGGAGAGAAACAGAGCTTTGGAGCACCAGCTGGCACTGCTAATGGCGCGGCTCGAGGAAAGGAGGGCGCAGGATGCACAGGGGAAACCCACCCCCATCGCAAGGAAGGTACCGGGGTTGGTACAGAAATTTGGGGGTGATCCAAGGAACTACCAAGCCTTTAAGACAGAGATGGAGTATGCACTGAACCTGCAACACGATGACTTTGCCGATGAGGAATTGAGAGTGGCTTTTGTGATTGGGCACCTCGAGGGAGGGGCAAGAGATTGGGTGAGGCCCCTGATGACGCCTTAAAAGACTTGAGGAAATTCTTTAGTGCGATGGACTTGATGTTTTCCAGCCAGATTGAACAGGGCGTGGTACGTAGCGTGCAATCAGGGAAATCAATCCGTCCGAGAGTATTGGACACAGTTTACCATGATTATACATAAATTGGGGTGGGATCTGTCTTCGGACCCGATACAAATGCTGTTTGAAGAAGGCCTAGCCCCAGCGGTGAAAGATGAACTTTCCCGCGCGCCCCGTCCGGAGTCCATGGATCAGCTGACCAAGGCAGCGCTTGCGATTGGAGCGCGCCAGGAGGCGAGAGCGCTGGAGAAGCGGGAAGGGAGAGGAGAGCGTTGGAATGATTTCCGCATTCCTGAGATGCCGGCGCAACCTTCCCCGCCAGTGGAACCGATGGAGATTGGAGGGGCGAGCGCGCGCGGAACTTCAAATGTTAATGAAGGGCAGAAGAAGGAAGGGAAGAGCGCCAAGAAATGTTTCCTTTGTCAACAGCCAGGACATTTTGCCAGGGTCTGCCCACAAAGGAAGGGATGGCAAGGAATGGTGGGGGCTGTTGGGAGTGAGGAGGAGGGGGTTAAGGAGCCAACGACAGGGCACAGCAGTCAGGCCAAGGATCAGTAAACGTGCCCAAGCCTGAACCCCCAAGAGCTGCTCTCGTCATAGAGGTGCTGCTAGAGCTACCCAACGGACATCCACTCACTATAAAAGCCCTCTTAGACTCAGGCAGCTCCTGCAATTTCATGAGTAAGGAGTTTGCGTCAGAGCACCAGATACAAACGCTGCCCTTAAGTCCTTCCTTGCAGGTGACAACGATTGATGGGAGGGAACTGCTGGGAGGGGAAGTGAACCAACAGACAGTCCCCATGACAATGAGAGTGGCAAGGCACACGGAAGTCATTGCATTTCATGTAGCCACACTAGCGGGACCTCCCATCATCTTGGGAATGAGCTGGCTGGCGCTACATGACCCGCTAGTGGGATGGCACCAGCGGACAGTCTCTTTTGGGTCAGCGCATTGCCTAGAGCACTGCAAGGGAAGAGAAATGCAGGGGCTGGCTAGGGCCAGTCTTGCAGGGATGGCGGTGGGGGAAAAGGGAGAAATACCCCGACAATACGCCGACCTGAGTGACGTCTTCAGTGAGAAGGAAGCAGATAGACTGCCCCCACATAGACCCTTTGACTGTCAAGTTAACCTACTCCCGGGAGCCCAGCTACCAGTGGGCAAGCTGTATGCCATGTCAGACAGGGAGATGCAGGAGTTAAGGGAGTTCATAGACAAGAACCTGAAACGAGGTTTCATCAGGGAGTCAAGAGCGGTGGGGGGCAGCCCAGTGTTTTTTGTGGACAAAAAAGACACTAATAAACCCAGGCTGGTCGTAGACTTCCGGGCCGTCAATGCAGTGTCAGAACCTGTGGCCTTTCCCATGCCCAGGATTGACGACATTCTGACCAGGGTGAGGAAGGGAAAGATTTTTACCAAGCTGGACCTGAGGGGGGCGTATAACCTGATACGGATGAGGATGGGGGATGAATGGAAAACTACCATGTTCACCCCCTTGGGGGGCCTTTGAGTATCTCGTTATGCCCTTCGGACTACAGGGGGGCTCAGCCTGCTTCCAATCATTCATGAATCACGTGCTGGGACCTTTGCTCTATAAGAACTGTGTGGCCTTCTTAGACGATGTGTTAGTCTACTCAGAGGACGAAGAGCAGCATGTCCGAGATGTCCGAGAGGTCCTAAGCTGGCTGCAAGCAAACCAGCTGTGGGTCAAACTGGAGAAGTGCCAGTTCCATACCAGAGAGGTGGAATTCCTGGGGTACCGTTTGTCAGACAAGGGATTGGCCATGGATCCTAGCAAGGTCCAAGCGGTACTGGAATGGAAGACACCCAGAACCAGGAAGGACGTGCAGAGATTCCTGGGGTTTGGAAACTTCTATCGGAAGTTCATCAAAAACTTTGCCCACTTAACGGCTCCCATCACCGATTGTCTCAGTAGTAAGAAGAAATTTGCATGGACGGAAGAGGCGCAGCGAGCGTTTGAAAAGCTAAAGAAAGCGTTCGCTTCGGAAGAACAGCTCTTGCACGTGGATCTACAGAAACCGATGAGGGTGGAAACAGATGCATCAGATCGAGCGGTAGGGGCGGTTCTGCTCCAGACGGGGAAGGATGCGTCGGACTGGAGACCGTGTGCCTTCTTCTTGCGGAAGTTGAATAAATCCGAAAGGAACTACACAGTGTATGACAGGGAACTGCTCGCCATTTATGAAGCATTTCGACGATGGCGGCACCTGCTAATAGGAGCGCAGCACAAGGTCCAGGTGTGCACGGACCACAAGAACCTGAAATATTGGCGAACGGCCAGAGTACTGAACCAGAGACAAGTGCGATGGGCACAGGAATTTTCCAAATTCCATTTTGAGATTCGCTACGTACCGGGACCAGGGAACGTAAGGGCGGACGCTCTTTCTTGAAAACCAGAGTATATGGAGGGGGAGGGAGCGCCCGAAGAGAGACATGTCATCCCCGAGGACCATTGGGTGTGTGGGGCAGCATTGGTGGGGCAACGAGAACTGGTAGAAAGGACAGAGAACGATGAATACGCCCAAGATAAGCTCAGAGGGCTCAGGAGAGCCGGGGAGATCACCGGGGGGGGGGGGTTGAAGAAAGGAATGGGGCGTTGTACTACAAGGGGGCCTTGTGCATACCAGAAGGGGAATTGAGGGGTAGGGTACTCAAACAACTGCACGACAGCCCCACCGCGGGGCACTTTGGGCAACACAAAACAATGTGGTTAGTTACCAGGCAATTCTGGTGGCCCAAGGTGAGGGAAGATGTACGAGAGTATGTAAGGGGGTGCGACCGCTGCCAGCGAGCAAAGGGGGAGAGGGCGGCACCAGCTGGGTTGCTGGAACCATTACCCACACCCGAACGGCCATGGGAGGCAGTTTCCATAGATTTCATGACGGATTTACCAAGATCCAAGGGGAAAACTGCGGTAATGGTAGTGGTAGACCTGTTAACCAAGATGTGCCACTTTATAGCTTGCTCACATGCGGTAACGGCGGAAGAAACAGCCAGGTTGTTTGTAAAACACGTTTTTAGGTTGCATGGTGCCCCCTTGAGGGTGGTCTCAGACCGAGGGAAACAATTTATGTCCAGGTTCTGGAGGAAGCTCATGAGCTTACTGCACGTGGAGGTCAATTTCTCAACCGCCAGACACCCAGAAACTAATGGGCAGGCGGAAAGGGCAAACAGTATTCTGCAACAATATCTGAGGTGTTATGTAAATGACAGAGAGAATGATTGGGTAGAGAAATTAGCCCTGGCCGAATTCGCGTACAATAATGCGGAAAATGTGTCCACGGGCATGAGTCCATTTATGGCTAATTATGGGTGTCACCCCAGGGCCTTTCCAGAGGAAGGAGGGGAAAGATGGAGCGTACCGGCAGCGGAACATTTTGTGGAAGAAATGGAAGCAATACACCAACAGCTCAAACTGAATTTGGATAGGGCCAAGGCAGAATACAAGAAGCAGGCAGATAGGAGCAGAAGGGAAGGAGAGACCATAAGGGTGGGGGACCGGGTGTGGTTGTCAACACAAGGGTTACCGTTCAAGGGGGGTTGCAAAAAATTGCAGCCAAAATGACTGGGACCCTTCGAGGTTATACAGCAGGTCAATACGGTGGCCTTTAAACTCAGGCTGCCAGACAACATGAAACTGCATCCAGTATTCCATAGGTCATTACTATCACCATACCGGGAGGGGCGGGAATTTGGGGAACGTGAAGGTGAGGTTCCCGCGGCACCGCAAGTAGAAGAGAGGGAGCGGAGCAGTCATGTAGCAGAAATACTCGACTCTCGGTGGAAGCGGAAACAGGTGGAGTACTTAGTGGCATGGGAAGGGGAACCGCAGTCTGAAAATACCTAGTTACCGGCAGAAACGGTCAAGGATGAGGTCTTAGTAGGAACGTTTCATTGCCGGTTCCCAAAGAAGCCCCAGCCCTTGGCTAGGTTCTGGGAGGAACACTTCGGCACCACTGATGAGGAAGAGGAGTTCGAGGGGTTCCCAGAATCAGGACAGGAAGAGGAAGAAGAATCAGATGTGGAAGAGTATGGGGGAAGAAGGGACAGTAGTAGGTGGAGAGCGGTTTTTGAGTCATCCGACGATGAGGAGGATTCTTTCAGGGGGTTCCCAGCCTCACCACCCAGAGAAGAGGGGGAAATGGGGGGTGAGGGGGGTCCTGGAGGGGAGGTGGATGTCAGGGAACTGCCATCAGAGAGTCAGGTGGTGGAAGGGCTCAAGGAGACCTTTGGATGCTGAGGAAGGAACCAGTAGGGGGAGAGGGAGAGTTCCTGCAGAAACTCAATCGGAGGAATGGCTCCAAGATGTTTCCAGTGAGAACAGCGGGGAGGGCTCAGGACCTCGGCTGGGGACGCCCACTCCGCGGAGGAAACTGTCACGCAGAGAATCCAAAAGGAGAGTTTCCGTCAAGGAACTCTTATGTTGGCGTAAATTCCGGAAATGCCCACTGAGGGATTCTGCCAGCTATTGAGGTGGCCATGCACCCATGGCTCCTCAGACTGGGAAAGTTTAGGCACTGATGGTAAAGCTTGGAGGACTTAAACGCTTACGCACGAGCAGCCCCCTTTTCCCATTACATTCCAAAGCTAAGAATTTGTCAAGAATGTATAACTTGCTGTTGGAATGGAATACTCAGGATGAAACGGTGAAATCTGCTATAATTAAATGGGCACAAGATGTTGGACACAACATTATGATGGCTGACTGGGAACAGTTATGGACCACAGGTATGAAGTTCACGGCATGAAATGCCTTAAGAGAGAATATAATGAGAATGATATACAGGTGGTACATGACACCAGTCAAGCTTGCGAAAATTTATCATTTGCCCGATAATAAATGTTGGAAATGTAAAGAGACTGAAGGTACATTCTTTCACCTTTGGTGGACGTGCCCAAGGAAATGACTGGCAGAATCTGAGACCAGGGAGAAGAGTCGGTGGAGGAAGATTGGAAGAAATTCAAAGACTATTTACAGAAACATTGCAAGATTAATGAATATTAGAATGATGTTGGAATGAATTTATGTGATTTTAGCAGAAATGCTGCAAAGATTTAGGAAAAATAGTCTGTTAATTGGTGAAAGGAGGGAAAGTAAAGTTATATTAATATAAAGATAAATTTAAAGGACAAAAATTTGAAAAGAGGGAAAGGATTTGCTGAAATGGATAATTGACTTAGAATACAAAAAAGGGAGGTGTGAGGAGGTCAGGGAAAAATGCTACCTTGAAAGGTTTGGCAATCGAAACAGAAAGTTATTTATCACAGGACAAGAAATCAGCCCTCAGCAACTTAACCGGTGGAAAAAGATTTTTTTGAAAAATCCCTAAGCCCCGGGGTCACAATTTCAGAAAAAATCCGACTTTTGGCAATTCACTCAAAAATGCTGCCAAACGCTTGCAAATGCTCCCCTGAAAGCTTTGGCGATGGAAACAGAAGGCTTTTTATCAAATTACAAGAAATCAGCCACCAACAACTTAACCGGCGGAAAAAGATTTTTTTGAAAAATCCCTAAGCCCCGGGGTCACAATTTCAGCAAAAATCTGACTTTTGGCAATTCACTCAAAAATGTTGCCAAACGCTTGCAAATGCTCCCCTGAAATGTTTGGCTGTCGAAACATGAGGCTTTTTATCACAGGACAAGAAATCAGCCCTTAGCAACTTAACCGGCGGAAAAAGATTTTTTTGAAAAATCCCTAAGCCCCGGGGTCACAATTTCAGAAAAAATCTGACTTTTGGCAATTCACTCAAAAATGGCGCCAAACGCTTGCAAATGCTCCCCTGAAATGTTTGGCAGTCGAAACAGAATGCTTTTTTTTCACAGGACAAGAAATCAGCCCTCAGCAACTTAACCGGCGGAAAAAGATTTTTTTGAAAAATCCCTAAGCCCCGGGGTCACAATTTCAGAAAAAATCTGACTTTTGGCAATTCACTCAAAAATGGTGCCAAACGCTTGCAAATGCTCCCCTGAAAGCTTTGGCGATGAAAACAGAAGGCTTTTTATCACAGGACAAGAAAACAGCACTCAGCAACTTAACCGGTGGAAAAAGATTTTTTTGAAAAATCCCTAAACCCGGGGTCACAATTTCAGCAAAAATCTGACTTTTGGCAATTCACTCAAAAATAGTGCCAAACGCTTGCAAATGCTCCCCTGAAAGCTTTGGCGATGGAAACAGAAGGCTTTTCATCACAGGACAAGAAATCAGCCCTCAGCAACTTAACCGGCGGAAAAAGATTTTTTTGAAAAATCCCTAAGCCCCGGGGTCACAATTTCAGAAAAGATCTGACTTTTGACAATTCACTCAAAAATGCTGCCAAACGCTTGCAAATGCTCCCCTGAAATGTTTGGCAGTGGAAACAGAATGCTTTTTATCACAGGACAAGAAATCAGCCACCAACAACTTAAACGGCGGAAAAAGATTTTTTTGAAAAATCCCTAAGCCCCGGGGTCACAATTTCAGAAAAAATCCGACTTTTGGCAATTGACTCAAAAATGGCGCCAAACGCTTGCAAATGCTACCCCTGAAATGTTTGGCTGTCGAAAGAGGAGGCTTTTATCACAGGACAGCAAATCAGCCCTCAGCAACTTAACCGGCGGAAAAAGATATTTGAAAAATCCCTAAGCCCCGGGGTCACAATTTCAGAAAAAAACTGAATTTTGGCAATTCACTCAAAAATGGTGCCAAACTCTGGCAAATGCTCCCCTGAAATGTTTGTCTGTCAAAACAGGAGGCTTTTTATCACAGGACAAGAAATCAGCCCTCAGCAACTTAACCATCGGAAAAAGAATTTTGAAAAATCCCTAAGCCCCGGGGTCACAATTTCAGGAAAAAATCTGACTTTTGGCAATTCACTCAAAAATGGTGCCAAACGCTTGCAAATGCTCCCCTGAAAGCTTTGGCGATGGAAACAGTAGGCTTTTTATAACATTACAAGAAATCAGCCCTCAGCAACTTAACCGGCAGAAAAAGATTTTTTTGAAAAATCCCTAAGGTCACAATTTCAGAAAAGATCTGACTTTTGGCAATTCACTCAAAAATGCTGCCAAACGCTGGAAAATGCTCCCCTGAAATGTTTGGCTGTCGAAACAGAAGGCTTTTTATCACAGGACAAGAAATAAGCCCTCAGCAACTTAACCGGCGGAAAAAGATTTTTTTAAAAAATCACTAAGCCCCGGGGTCAAAATTTCAGAAAAAATCTGACTTTTGGCAATTCACTCAAAAATGGTGCCAAACGCTTGCAAATGCTCCCCTGAAATGTTTGGCTGTCGAAACAGAAGGCTTTTTATCACAGGAGAAGAAATCAGCCCTCAGCAACTTAACCGGCGGAAATTTTTTTTTTGGAAAAATCCCTAAGCCCCGGGGTCTCAATTTCAGAAAAAATCCGACTTTTGGCAATTCAATCAAAAATGGTGCCAAACGCTTGCAAATGCTCCCCTGAAAGCTTTGGCGATGGAAACAGAAGGCTTTTTATCACATTACAAGAAATCAGCCCTCAGCCACTTAACCGGCGGAAAAAGATTTTTTTGAAAAATCCCTAAGCCCTGGGGTCACAATTTCAGAAAAAATCTGACTTTTGACAATTCACTCAAAAATGGCGCCAAACGCTTGCAAATGCTCCCCTGAAATGTTTGGCAGTCGAAACAGAATGTTTTTTTTTTTCACAGGACAAGAAATCAGCCCTCAGCAACTTAACCGGCGGAAAAAGATTTTTTTGAAAAATCCCTAAGCCCCGGGGTCACAATTTCAGAAAAAATCTGACTTTTGGCAATTCACTCAAAAATGTTGCCAAACGCTTGCAAATCCTCCCCTGAAATGTTTGGCTGTCGAAACAGGAGGCTTTTTATCACAAGACAGCAAATCAGCCCTCAGCAACTTAACCGGCGGAAAAAGATTTTTTGGAAAAATCCCTAAGCCCCGGGGTCACAATTTCAGAAAAAATCTGACTTTTGGCAATTCACTCAAAAATGGTGCCAACCGGTTGCAAATGCTCCCCTGAAAGCTTTGGCGATGGAAACAGAAGGCTTTTTATCACAGGAGAAGAAATCAGCCCTCAGAAAGTTAACCGGCGGAAAAAGATTTTTTTGAAAAATCCCTAAGCCCCGGGGTCACAATTTCAGCAAAAATCTGACTTTTGGCAATTCACTCAAAAATGTTGCCAAACGCTTGCAAATGCTCCCCTGAAATGTTTGGCTGTCGAAACAGAAGGCTTTTTATCACAGGACAAGAAATCAGCCCTCAGCAACTTAACCAGCGGAAAAAGATTTTTTTGAAAAATCCCTAAACCCGGGGTCACAATTTCAGAAAAAAATCTGACTTTTGGCAATTCACTCAAAAATGCTGCCAAACGCTTGCACATGCTCCCCTGAAATGTTTGGCAGTCAAAACAGGAGGCTTTTTATCACAGGACAAGAATTCAGTCCAGAGCAACTTAACCGGCGGAAAAAGATTTTTTTGAAAAATCCCTAAGCCCCGGGGTCACAATTTCAGAAAAAAATCTGACTTTTGGCAATTCACTCAAAAATGTTGCCAAACGCTTGCAAATGCTCCCCTGAAATGTTTGGCTGTCGAAACAGAAGGCTTTTTGTTACAGGAGAAGAAATCAGCCCTCAGCAACTTAACCGGCGGAAAAAGATTTTTTTGAAAAATCCCTAAGCCCCGGGGTCACAATTTCAGAAAAAATCCGACTTTTGGCAATTCACTCAAAAACGTTGCCGAACTCATGCAAATGCTCCCCTGAAATGTTTGGCTGTCAAAACAGAAGGCATTTTATCACAGGACAAGAAATCAGCCCTCAGCAACTTAAACATCGGAAAAAGATTTTTTTGAAAAATCCCTCAGCCCCGGGGTCACAATTTCAGAAAAAATCCGACTTTTGACAATTCACTCAAAAATGCTGCCAAACGCTTGCAAATGCTCCCCTGAAAGCTTATGCGATGGAAAAAGAAGGCTTTTTATCACATTACAAGAAATCAGCCCTCAGCAACTTAACCGGTGGAAAAAGATTTTTTTTAAAAATCCGTAAGCCTCGGGGTCACAATTTCAGAAAAAATCTGACTTTTGGCGATTCACTCAAAAATGGTGCTAACCGGTTGCAAATGCTCCCCTGAAAGCTTTGGCGATGGAAACAGAAGGCTTTTTATCACAGGACAAGAAAACAGCCCTCAGCAACTTAACCGGCGGAAAAAGATTTTTTTGAAAAATCCCTAAGCCCCGGGGTCACAGTTTCAGAAAAAATCTTACTTTTGGCAATTCATTCAAAAATGGCGCCAAACGCTTGTAAATGCTCCCCTGAAATGTATGGCTGTCGAAACAGAAGGCTTTTTGTTACAGGAGAAGAAATCAGCCCTCAGCAACTTTACCGGCGGAAAAAGATTTTTTTGAAAAATCCCTAAGCCCCGGGGTCACAATTTCAGAAAAAATCTGACTTTTGGCAATTCACTCAAAAATGGCGCCAAACGCTTGCAAATGCTCCCCTGAAATGTTTGGCTGTCGAAACAGGAGTCTTTTTATCACAGGACAAGAAATCAGCCCTCAGAAAGTTAACTGGCGGAAAAAGATATTTTTGAAAAATCCCTAAGCCCTGGGGTCACAATTTCAGCAAAAATCTAACTTTTGGCAATTCACTCAAAAATGTTGCCAAACGCTTCAAATGCTCCCCTGAAATGTTTGGCTGTCGAAACAGGAGGCTTTTTATCACAGGACAGCAAATCAGCCCTCAGCAACTTAACCGGCGGGAAAATATTTTTTTGAAAAATCCCTAAGCCCCGGGGTCACAATTTCAGAAAAGATCTGACTTTTGGCAATTCAATCAAAAATGTTGCCAAACGCTTGCAAATGCTCCCCTGAAAGCTTTGGCGATGGAAACAGAAGGCTTTTTATCACAGGAGAAGAAATCAGCCCTCAGAAAGTTAACCGGCGGAAAAAGATTTTTTTGGAAAATCCCTAAGCCCCGGGGTCACAATTTCAGAAAAAATCTGACTTTTGGCAATTCACAAAAAAATGGCGCCAAACGCTTGCAAATGCTCCCCTGAAATGTTTGGCTGTCGAAACAGAAGGCTTTTTATCACAGGACAAGAAATCAGCCCTCAGCAACTTAACCGGCGGAAAAATAATTTTTTGAAAAATCCCTAAGTCCCGGGATCACAATTTCAGAAAAAATCCGACTTTTGACAATTCACTCAAAAATGCTGCCAAACGCTTGCAAATGCTCCCCTGAAAGCTTTGGCGATGGAAACAGAAGGCTTTTTATCACATTACAAGAAATGAGCCCTCAGCCACTTAACCGGCGGAAAAAGATTTTTTTGAAAAATCCCTCAGCCCTGGGGTCACAATTTCAGAAAAAATCTGACTTTTGGCAATTCACTCAAAAATGGCGCCAAACGCTTGCAAATGCTCCCCTGAAATGTTTGGCAGTCGAAACAGAATGTTTTTTTTCCACAGGACAAGAAATCAGCCCTCAGCAACTTAACCGGCGGAAAAATATTTTTTTGAAAAATCCCTTAGCCCCGGGGTCACAATTTCAGAAAAAATCTGACTTTTGGCAATTCACTCAAAAATGTTGCCAAACGCTTGCAAATGCTCCCCTGAAAGCTTTGGCGATGGAAACAGAAGGCTTTTTATCACCGGACAAGAAATGAGCCACCAACAACTGAACCGGCAAAAAGATTTTTTTGAAAAATCCCTAAGCTCCGGGGTCACGATTTCAGAAAAGATCTGACTTTTGGCAATTCACTAAAAAATGTTGCCAAACGCTTGCAAATGCTCCCCTGAAATGTTTGGCTGTCGAAACAGAAGGCTTTTTATCACAGGACAAGAAATCAGCCCTCAGCAACTTAACCGGCGGAGAAAGATTTTTTTGAAAAATCCCTAAGCCCCGGGGTCACAATTTCAGAAAAAATCTGACTTTTGGCAATTCACTCAAAAATGGCGCCAAACGCTTGCAAATGCTCCCCTGAAATGTTTGGCAGTCGAAACAGAATGTTTTTTTTCCACAGGACAAGAAATCAGCCCTCAGCAACTTAACCGGCGGAAAAATATTTTTTTGAAAAATCCCTTAGCCCCGGGGTCACAATTTCAGAAAAAATCTGACTTTTGGCAATTCACTCAAAAATGTTGCCAAACGCTTGCAAATGCTCCCCTGAAAGCTTTGGCGATGGAAACAGAAGGCTTTTTATCACCGGACAAGAAATGAGCCACCAACAACTGAACCGGCGGAAAAAGATTTTTTTGAAAAATCCCTAAGCTCCGGGGTCACGATTTCAGAAAAGATCTGACTTTTGGCAATTCACTAAAAAATGTTGCCAAACGCTTGCAAATGCTCCCCTGAAATGTTTGGCTGTCGAAACAGAAGGCTTTTTATCACAGGACAAGAAATCAGCCCTCAGCAACTTAACCGGCGGAGAAAGATTTTTTTGAAAAATCCCTAAGCCCCGGGGTCACAATTTCAGAAAAAATCCGACTTTTGGCAATTCACTCAAAAATGCTGCCAAACGCTTGCAAATGCTCCCCTGAAATGTTTGGCTGTCGAAACAGGAGGCTTTTTATCACAATACAGCAAATCAGCCCTCAGCAACTTAACCGGCGGAAAAAGATTTTTTTGGAAAAACCCTAAGCCCCGGGGTCACAATTTCAGAAAAAATCCGTCTTTTGGCAATTCACTCAAAAATGGTGCCAACCGGTTGCAAATGCTCCCCTGAAAGCTTTGGCGATGGAAACAGAAGGCTTTTTATCACAGGAGAAGAAATCAGCCCTCAGAAAGTTAACCGGCTGTCAGGGGTTCAGGGAGAGAAGAGCAGATGAGGGAGGAGACAGAGAGCGAGGGGGAAGAATCCCAGAGCGACAAGGTAGAGGATGACAATGACCAAAGGTCGTCCATGAGTTTGTCCAGTGAGTCAGAGGATTCCCAAAAGGGAGCCCCCCTGGTCAGGCCAAGGGGAGCCCAAGGGGGGAGCAGTCAGGAACAGGGGAGCGAAGGGAGAGCCCCCAGTGGGAGTTGGAGATCGGGGCCGGCTTCTCCGCCGGAACGGAGTGAAGGGGGTGGAGTTACCAGTGTGTCAGAGGGAGCAGAGCAGGAAGCAGAGAGGGGAAGGAGATCGGGGCAAGACGTCCTGCCGGAAGGGGCGGAGAGTAGTACCGGCAGCAGTGTAGCGGTCGAGAGGAAGGTCAGGAGCAACGTACGCGCGCCAAGTTCAAATGTGGAGGCGCGCGGAAGTGAGGGAAGCCCTGGGGAGGAGCCTGGCCCCAAAGCGCGAAGGAGGGGGGAACAGGCGTCAGAGGAGTCAGCTTCTGAGGAGTCCCGACGGGAGGGAGCCCAGGGGGGCAGAAAGACCCTGCGGAAAAGGAAGGAGAGGAAGAGGTGGTCCAGGACAAGGCTCTTAAGCTGGTGCAGGGGCGGGACTGATTCAGAGGGGACTTCAGCGGTC
The DNA here is from genome assembly GCF_964234715.1 of Podarcis melisellensis. Taxonomy (NCBI): domain Eukaryota; kingdom Metazoa; phylum Chordata; class Lepidosauria; order Squamata; family Lacertidae; genus Podarcis; species Podarcis melisellensis. Next base: position 42,999,599 of record NC_138545.1, on the reverse strand, counting down.
TGATGTCACAGACGTAGAGCCACGGAGATGGAATGTAAAACCAGCAATGTTCTTCAATAAAGACTTTTGTATATAAACTGGATTGGACTTGGGTCTCTTGTGAGCTGGGACCACGGGTGGCTTTGACACTGGCGGAAAAAGATTTTTTTGAAAAATCCCTAAGCCCCGGGGTCACAATTTCAGCAAAAATCTGACTTTTGGCAATTCACTCAAAAATGTTGCCAAACGCTTGCAAATGCTCCCCTGAAAGCTTTGGCGATGGAAACAGAAGGCTTTTTATCACCGGACAAGAAATCAGCCACCAACAACTTAACCGGCGGGAAAAGATTTTTTTGAAAAATCCCTAAGCCCCGGGGTCACAATTTCAGAAAAAATCCGACTTTTGACAATTCACTCAAAAATGCTGCCAAACGCTTGCAAATGCTCCCCTGAAATGTTTGGCTGTCGAAACAGAAGGCTTTTTATCACAGGACAAGAAATCAGCCCTCAGCAACTTAACCGGCGGAAAAAGATTTTTTTGAAAAATCCCTAAGCCCCGGGGTCACAATTTCAGAAAAAATCCGACTTTTGACAATTCACTCAAAAATGCTGCCAAACGCTTGCAAATGCTCCCCTGAAAGCTTTGGCGATGGAAACAGAAGGCTTTTTATCACATTACAAGAAATGAGCCCTCAGCCACTTAACCGGCGGAAAAAGATTTTTTTGAAAAATCCCTAAGCCCTGGGGTCACAATTTCAGAAAAAATCTGACTTTTGGCAATTCACTCAAAAATGGCGCCAAACGCTTGCAAATGCTCCCCTGAAATGTTTGGCAGTCGAAACAGAATGTTTTTTTTCCCACAGGACAAGAAATCAGCCCTCAGCAACTTAACCGGCGAAAAAAGATTTTTTTGAAAAATCCCTAAGCCCCGGGGTCACAATTTCAGAAAAAATCTGACTTTTGGCAATTCACAAAAAAAGGCGCCAAACGCTTGCAAATGCTCCCCTGAAATGTTTGGCTGTCGAAACAGGAGGCTTTTTATCACAAGACAGCAAATCAGCCCTCAGCAACTTAACCGGCGGAAAAAGATTTTTTTGAAAAAACCCTAAGCCCCGGGGTCACAATTTCAGAAAAAATCCGTCTTTTGGCAATTCACTCAAAAATGGTGCCAACCGGTTGCAAATGCTCCCCTGAAAGCTTTGGCGATGGAAACAGAAGGCATTTTATCACAGGAGAAGAAATCAGCCCTCAGAAAGTTAACCGGCGGAAAAAGATTTTTTTGAAAAATCCCTAAGCCCGGGGTCACAATTTCAGCAAAAATCTGTCTTTTGGCAATTCACAAAAAAATGGCGCCAAACGCTTGCAAATGCTCCCCTGAAATGTTTGGCTGTCGAAACAGGAGGCTTTTTATCACAAGACAGCAAATCAGCCCTCAGCAACTTAACCGGCGGAAAAAGATTTTTTTGAAAAAACCCTAAGCCCCGGGGTCACAATTTCAGAAAAAATCCGTCTTTTGGCAATTCACTCAAAAATGGTGCCAACCGGTTGCAAATGCTCCCCTGAAAGCTTTGGCGATGGAAACAGAAGGCATTTTATCACAGGAGAAGAAATCAGCCCTCAGAAAGTTAACCGGCGGAAAAAGATTTTTTTGAAAAATCCCTAAGCCCGGGGTCACAATTTCAGCAAAAATCTGTCTTTTGGCAATTCACTCAAAAATGTTGCCAAACGCTTGCAATTGCTCCCCTGAAAGCTTTGGCGATGGAAACAGAAGGCTTTTTATCACAGGACAAGAAATCAGCCACCAACAACTTAACCGGCGGAAAAAGATTTTTTTGAAAAATCCCTAAGCCCCGGGGTCACAATTTCAGAAAAAATCCGACTTTTGACAATTCACTCAAAAATGCTGCCAAACGCTTGCAAATGCTCCCCTGAAAGCTTTGGCGATGGAAACAGAAGGCTTTTTATCACATTACAAGAAATGAGCCCTCAGCCACTTAACCGGCGGAAAAAGATTTTTTTGAAAAATCCCTAAGCCCTGGGGTCACAATTTCAGAAAAAATCTGACTTTTGGCAATTCACTCAAAAATGGCGCCAAGCGCTTGCAAATGCTCCCCTGAAATGTTTGGCAGTCGAAACAGAATGTTTTTTTTCCCACAGGACAAGAAATCAGCCCTCAGCAACTTAACCGGCGAAAAAAGATTTTTTTGAAAAATCCCTAAGCCCCGGGGTCACAATTTCAGAAAAAATCTGACTTTTGGCAATTCACAAAAAAATGGCGCCAAACGCTTGCAAATGCTCCCCTGAAATGTTTGGCTGTCGAAACAGGAGGCTTTTTATCACAAGACAGCAAATCAGCCCTCAGCAACTTAACCGGCGGAAAAAGATTTTTTTGAAAAAACCCTAAGCCCCGGGGTCACAATTTCAGAAAAAATCCGTCTTTTGGCAATTCACTCAAAAATGGTGCCAACCGGTTGCAAATGCTCCCCTGAAAGCTTTGGCGATGGAAACAGAAGGCATTTTATCACAGGAGAAGAAATCAGCCCTCAGAAAGTTAACCGGCGGAAAAAGATTTTTTTGAAAAATCCCTAAGCCCGGGGTCACAATTTCAGCAAAAATCTGTCTTTTGGCAATTCACTCAAAAATGTTGCCAAACGCTTGCAATTGCTCCCCTGAAAGCTTTGGCGATGGAAACAGAAGGCTTTTTATCACAGGACAAGAAATCAGCCCTCAGCAACTTAACCGGCGGAAAAAGATTTTTTTGAAAAATCCCTAAGCCCCGGGGTCACAATTTCAGCAAAAATGTAACTTTTGGCAATTCACTCAAAAATGTTGCCAAACGCTTCAAATGCTCCCCTGAAATGTTTGGTTATCGAAACAGGAGGCTTTTTATCACAGGACAGCAAATCAGCCCTCAGCAACTTAACCGGCGGAAAAAGATTTTTTTGAAAAATCCCTAAGCCCCGGGGTCACAGTTTCAGAAAAAATCTGACTTTTGGCAATTCACTCAAAAATGGCGCCAAACGCTTGCAAATGCTCCCCTGAAATGTTTGGCTGTCGAAACAGAAGGCTTTTTATCACAGGACAAGAAATCAGCCCTCAGCAACTTAACCGGCGGAAAAAGATTTTTTTGAAAAATCCCTAAGCCCCGGGGTCACAATTTCAGAAAAAATCTGACTTTTGGCAATTCACTCAAAAATGCTGCCAAACGCTTGCAAATGCTCCGCTGAAAGCTTTGGCGATGGAAACAGAAGGCTTTTTGTCACAGGAGAAGAAATCAGCCCTCAGCAACTTAACCGGCGGAAAAAGATTTTTTTGAAAAATCCCTAAGCCCCGGGGTCACAGTTTCAGAAAAAATCTGACTTTTGGCAATTCACTCAAAAATGGCGCCAAACGCTTGCAAATGCTCCCCTGAAATGTTTGGCTGTCGAAACAGAAGGCTTTTTGTCACAGGAGAAGAAATCAGCCCTCAGCAACTTAACCGGCGGAAAAAGATTTTTTTGAAAAATCCCTAAGCCCCGGGGCCACAATTTCAGCAAAAATGTAACTTTTGGCAATTCACTCAAAAATGTTGCCAAACGCTTCAAATGCTCCCCTGAAATGTTTGGTTATCGAAACAGGAGGCTTTTTATCACAGGACAGCAAATCAGCCCTCAGCAACTTAACCGGCGGAAAAAGATTTTTTTGAAAAATCCCTAAGCCCCGGGGTCACAGTTTCAGAAAAAATCTGACTTTTGGCAATTCACTCAAAAATGGCGCCAAACGCTTGCAAATGCTCCCCTGAAATGTTTGGCTGTCGAAACAGAAGGCTTTTTATCACAGGACAAGAAATCAGCCCTCAGCAACTTAACCGGCGGAAAAAGATTTTTTTGAAAAATCCCTAAGCCCCGGGGTCACAATTTCAGAAAAAATCCGACTTTTGGCAATTCACTCAAAAATGGCGCCAAACGCTTGCAAATGCTCCCCTGAAATGTTTGGCTGTCGAAACAGGAGGCTTTTTATCACCGGACAAGAAATGAGCCACCAACAACTTAACCGGCGGAAAAAGATTTTTTTGAAAAATCCCTAAGCTCCGGGGTCACGATTTCAGCAAAAATGTAACTTTTGGCAATTCACTCAAAAATGTTGCCAAACGCTTCAAATGCTCCCCTGAAATGTTTGGTTATCGAAACAGAAGGCTTTTTATCACATTACAAGAAATGAGCCCTCAACCACTTAACCGGCGGAAACAGATTTTTTTGAAAAATCCGTAAGCCCTGGGGTCACAATTTCAGAAAAAATCTGACTTTTGGCAATTCACTCAAAAATGGCGCCAAACGCTTGTAAATGCTCCCCTGAAATGTTTGGCAGTCGAAACAGAATGTTTTCTTTCCCACAGGACAAGAAATCAGCCCTCAGCAACTTAACCGGCGAAAAAATATTTTTTTGAAAAATCCCTAAGCCCCGGGGTCACAATTTCAGAAAAAATCTGACTTTTGGCAATTCACAAAAAATGGCGCCAAACGCTTGCAAATGCTCCCCTGAAATGTTTAGCTGTCGAAACAGGAGGCTTTTTATCACAAGACAGCAAATCAGCCCTCAGCAACTTAACAGGCGGAAAAAGATTTTTTTGAAAAAACCCTAAGCCCCGGGGTCACAATTTCAGCAAAAATCTGACTTTTGGCAATTCACTCAAAAATGTTGCCAAACGCTTGCAAATGCTCCCCTGAAAGCTTTGGCGATGGAAACAGAAGGCTTTTTATCAACGGACAAGAAATCAGCCACCAACAACTTAACCGGCGGAAAAAGATTTTTTTGAAAAATCCCTAAGCCCCGGGGTCACAATTTCAGAAAAGATCTGACTTTTGGCAATTCACTCAAAAATGTTGCCAAACGCATGCAAATGCTCCCCTGAAATGTTTGGCTGTCGAAACAGAAGGCTTTTTATCACAGGACAAGAAATCAGCCCTCAGCAACTTAACCGGCGGAAAAAGATTTTTTTGAAAAATCCCTAAGCCCCGGGGTCACAATTTCAGAAAAAATCCGACTTTTGGCCATTCACTAAAAAATGTTGCCAAACGCTGGCCAATGCTCCCCTGAAATGTTTGGCTGTCGAAACAGAAGGCTTTTTGTCACAGGAGAAGAAATCAGCCCTCAGCAACTTAACCGGCGGAAAAAGATTTTTCTGAAAAATCCCCAAGCCCCGGGGTCACAATTTCAGAAAAAATCTGACTTTTGGCAAATGGCGCCAAACGCTTGCAAATGCTCCCCTGAAATGTTTGGCTGTCGAAACAGGAGGCTTTTTATCACAGGACAGCAAATCAGCCCTCAGCAACTTAACCGGCGGGAAAAGATTTTTTTGAAAAATCCCTAAGGCCCGGGGTCACAATTTCAGAAAAAAATCTGACTTTTGGCAATTCACAAAAAAATGGCGCCAAACGCTTGCAAATGCTCCCCTGAAATGTTTGGCTGTCGAAACAGAAGGCTTTTTATCACAGGACAAGAAATCAGCCCTCAGCAACTTAACCGGCGGAAAAAGATTTTTTTGAAAAATCCCTAAGCCCCGGGGTCACAATTTCAGAAAAAATCTGACTTTTGGCAATTCACTCAAAAATGCTGCCAAACGCTTGCAAATGCTCCCCTGAAAGCTTTGGCGATGGAAACAGAAGGCTTTTTATCACATTACAAGAAATCAGCCACCAACAACTTAACCGGCGGAAAAAGATTTTTTTGAAAAATCCCTAAGCCCTGGGGTCACAATTTCAGAAAAAATCTGACTTTTGGCAATTCACTCAAAAATGGCGCCAAACGCTTGCAAATGCTCCCCTGAAATGTTTGGCAGTCGAAACAGAATGTTTTTGTCCCCACAGGACAAGAAATCAGCCCTCAGCAAATTAACTGGCGGAAAAATATTTTTTTGAAAAATCCCTAAGCCCCGGGGTCACAATTTCAGCAAAAATCTGACTTTTGACAATTCACTCAAAAATGGTGCCAAACGCTTGCAAATGCTCCCCTGAAATGTTTGGTTGTCGAAACAGGAGGCTTTTTATCAAAAGACAGCAAATCAGCGCTCAGCAACTTAACCGGCGGAAAAAGATTTTTTTGAAAAATCCCTAAGCCCCGGGGTCACAATTTCAGAAAAAATCCCTCTTTTGGCAATTCACTCAAAAATGGTGCCAACCGGTTGCAAATGCTCCTCTGAAAGCTTTGGCGATGGAAACAGAAGGCTTTTTATCACAGGAGAAGAAATCAGCCCTCAGAAAGTTAACCGGCGGAAAAAGATTTTTTTGAAAAATCCCCTAGCCCCGGGGTCACAATTTCAGAAAAAATCTGACTTTTGGCAATTCACTCAAAAATGGTGCCAAACGCTTGCTAATGCTCCCCTGAAATGTTTGGCTGTCGAAACAGAAGGCTTTTTATCACAGGACAAGAAATCAGCCCTCAGCAACTTAACCGGCGGAAAAAGATTTTTTTGAAAAATCCCTCAGCCCCGGGGTCACAATTTCAGCCAAATCCGACTTTTGGCAATTCACTCAAAAATGCTGCCAAACGCTTGCAAATGCTCCCCTGAAAGCTTTGGCGATGGAAACAGAAGGCTTTTTATCACATTACAAGAAATGAGCCCTCAACCACTTATCCGGCGGAAACAGATTTTTTTGAAAAATCCGTAAGCCCTGGGGTCACAATTTCAGAAAAAATCTGACTTTTGGCAATTCACTCAAAAATGGCGCCAAACGCTTGCAAATGCTCCCCTGAAATGTTTGGCAGTCGAAACAGAATGTTTTTTTTTCCCACAGGACAAGAAATCAGCCCTCAGCAACTTAACCGGCGAAAAAATATTTTTTTGAAAAATCCCCAAGCCCCGGGGTCACAATTTCAGAAAAAATCTGACTTTTGGCAATTCACTCAAAAATGTTGCCAAACGCTTGCAAATGCTCCCCTGAAAGCTTTGGTGATGGAAACAGAAGGCTTTTTATCACCGGACAAGAAATGAGCCACCAACAACTTAACCGGCGGAAAAGGATTTTTTTGAAAAATCCCTAAGCTCCGGGGTCACGATTTCAGAAAAGATCTGACTTTTGGCAATTCACTCAAAAATGTTGCCAAACGCTTGCAAATGCTCCCCTGAAATGTTTGGCTGTCGAAACAGAAGGCTTTTTATCACAGGACAAGAAATCAGCCCTCAGCAACTTAACCGGCGGAAAAATATTTTTTTGAAAAATCCCTAAGCCCCGGGGTCACAATTTCAGAAAAGATCTGACTTTTGGCAATTCACTCAAAAATGTTGCCAAACGCTTGCAAATGCTCCCCTGAAAGCTTTGGCGATGGAAACAGAAGGCTTTTTATCACAGGAGAAGAAATCAGCCCTCAGAAAGTTAACCGGCGGAAAAAGATTTTTTTGAAAAATCCCTAAGCCCCGGGGTCACAATTTCAGAAAAGATCTGACTTTTGCCCATTCACTCAAAAATGTTGCCAAACGCTTGCAAATGCTCCCCTGAAATGTTTGGCTGTCGAAACAGAAGGCTTTTTGTCACAGGAGAAGAAATCAGCCCTCAGCAACTTAACCGGGGGAAAAAGATTTTTTTGAAAAATCCCTTAGCCCCGGGGTCACAATTTCAGAAAAAATCTGGCTTTTGGCAATTCACTCAAAAATGTTGCCAAACGCTTGCAAATGCTCCCCTGAAAGCTTTGGTGATGGAAACAGAAGGCTTTTTATCACCGGACAAGAAATGAGCCACCAACAACTTAACCGGCGGAAAAAGATTTTTTTGAAAAATCCGTAAGCCCTGGGGTCACAATTTCAGAAAAAATCCGACTTTTGGCAATTCACTCAAAAATGGCGCCAAACGCTTGCAAATGCTCCCCTGAAATGTTTGGCAGTCGAAACAGAATGTTTTTTTTTCCCACAGGACAAGAAATCAGCCCTCAGCAACTTAACCGGCGAAAAAATATTTTTTTGAAAAATCCCCAAGCCCCGGGGTCACAATTTCAGAAAAAATCTGACTTTTGGCAATTCACTCAAAAATGTTGCCAAACGCTTGCAAATGCTCCCCTGAAAGCTTTGGTGATGGAAACAGAAGGCTTTTTATCACCGGACAAGAAATGAGCCACCAACAACTTAACCGGCGGAAAAGGATTTTTTTGAAAAATCCCTAAGCTCCGGGGTCACGATTTCAGAAAAGATCTGACTTTTGGCAATTCACTCAAAAATGTTGCCAAACGCTTGCAAATGCTCCCCTGAAATGTTTGGCTGTCGAAACAGAAGGCTTTTTATCACAGGACAAGAAATCAGCCCTCAGCAACTTAACCGGCGGAAAAATATTTTTTTGAAAAATCCCTAAGCCCCGGGGTCACAATTTCAGAAAAGATCTGACTTTTGGCAATTCACTCAAAAATGTTGCCAAACGCTTGCAAATGCTCCCCTGAAAGCTTTGGCGATGGAAACAGAAGGCTTTTTATCACAGGAGAAGAAATCAGCCCTCAGAAAGTTAACCGGCGGAAAAAGATTTTTTTGAAAAATCCCTAAGCCCCGGGGTCACAATTTCAGAAAAGATCTGACTTTTGCCCATTCACTCAAAAATGTTGCCAAACGCTTGCAAATGCTCCCCTGAAATGTTTGGCTGTCGAAACAGAAGGCTTTTTGTCACAGGAGAAGAAATCAGCCCTCAGCAACTTAACCGGGGGAAAAAGATTTTTTTGAAAAATCCCTTAGCCCCGGGGTCACAATTTCAGAAAAAATCTGGCTTTTGGCAATTCACTCAAAAATGTTGCCAAACGCTTGCAAATGCTCCCCTGAAAGCTTTGGTGATGGAAACAGAAGGCTTTTTATCACCGGACAAGAAATGAGCCACCAACAACTTAACCGGCGGAAAAAGATTTTTTTGAAAAATCCGTAAGCCCTGGGGTCACAATTTCAGAAAAAATCCGACTTTTGGCAATTCACTCAAAAATGGCGCCAAACGCTGGCCAAAGCTCCCCTGAAATGTTTGGCAGTCGAAACAGAATGTTTTCTTTCCCACAGGACAAGAAATCAGCCCTCAGCAACTTAACCGGCGAAAAAATATTTTTTTGAAAAATCCCTAAGCCCCGGGGTCACAATTTCAGAAAAAATCTGACTTTTGGCAATTCACAAAAAATGGCGCCAAACGCTTGCAAATGCTCCCCTGAAATGTTTGGCTGTCGAAACAGGAGGCTTTTTATCACAAGACAGCAAATCAGCCCTCAGCAACTTAACCGGCGGAAAAAGATTTTTTTGAAAAATCCCTAAGCCCCGGGGTCACAGTTTCAGAAAAAATCTGACTTTTGGCAATTCACTCAAAAATGGCGCCAAACGCTTGCAAATGCTCCCCTGAAATGTTTGGCTGTCGAAACAGAACGCTTTTTATCACAGGACAAGAAATCAGCCCTCAGCAACTTAACCGGCGGAAAAAGATTTTTTTTGAAAAATCCCTAAGCCCCGGGGTCACAATTTCAGAAAAAATCTGACTTTTGGCAATTCACTCAAAAATGCTGCCAAACGCTTGCAAATGCTCCCCTGAAAGCTTTGGCGATGGAAACAGAAGGCTTTTTATCACATTACAAGAAATCAGCCCTCAGCAACTTAACCGGCGGAAAAATATTTTTTTGAAAAATCCCTAAGCCCCGGGGTCACAATTTCAGCAAAAATCTGACTTTTGACAATTCACTCAAAAATGGTGCCAAACGCTTGCAAATGCTCCCCTGAAATGTTTGGTTGTCGAAACAGGAGGCTTTTTATCAAAAGACAGCAAATCAGCGCTCAGCAACTTAACCGGCGGAAAAAGATTTTTTTGAAAAATCCCTAAGCCCCGGGGTCACAATTTCAGAAAAAATCCCTCTTTTGGCAATTCACTCAAAAATGGTGCCAACCGGTTGCAAATGCTCCTCTGAAAGCTTTGGCGATGGAAACAGAAGGCTTTTTATCACAGGAGAAGAAATCAGCCCTCAGAAAGTTAACCGGCGGAAAAAGATTTTTTTGAAAAATCCCCTAGCCCCGGGGTCACAATTTCAGAAAAAATCTGACTTTTGGCAATTCACTCAAAAATGGTGCCAAACGCTTGCTAATGCTCCCCTGAAATGTTTGGCTGTCGAAACAGAAGGCTTTTTATCACAGGACAAGAAATCAGCCCTCAGCAACTTAACCGGCGGAAAAAGATTTTTTTGAAAAATCCCTCAGCCCCGGGGTCACAATTTCAGCCAAATCCGACTTTTGGCAATTCACTCAAAAATGCTGCCAAACGCTTGCAAATGCTCCCCTGAAAGCTTTGGCGATGGAAACAGAAGGCTTTTTATCACATTACAAGAAATGAGCCCTCAACCACTTAACCGGCGGAAACAGATTTTTTTGAAAAATCCGTAAGCCCTGGGGTCACAATTTCAGAAAAAATCTGACTTTTGGCAATTCACTCAAAAATGGCGCCAAACGCTTGCAAATGCTCCCCTGAAATGTTTGGCAGTCGAAACAGAATGTTTTTTTTTCCCACAGGACAAGAAATCAGCCCTCAGCAACTTAACCGGCGAAAAAATATTTTTTTGAAAAATCCCCAAGCCCCGGGGTCACAATTTCAGAAAAAATCTGACTTTTGGCAATTCACTCAAAAATGTTGCCAAACGCTTGCAAATGCTCCCCTGAAAGCTTTGGTGATGGAAACAGAAGGCTTTTTATCACCGGACAAGAAATGAGCCACCAACAACTTAACCGGCGGAAAAGGATTTTTTTGAAAAATCCCTAAGCTCCGGGGTCACGATTTCAGAAAAGATCTGACTTTTGGCAATTCACTCAAAAATGTTGCCAAACGCTTGCAAATGCTCCCCTGAAATGTTTGGCTGTCGAAACAGAAGGCTTTTTATCACAGGACAAGAAATCAGCCCTCAGCAACTTAACCGGCGGAAAAATATTTTTTTGAAAAATCCCTAAGCCCCGGGGTCACAATTTCAGAAAAGATCTGACTTTTGGCAATTCACTCAAAAATGTTGCCAAACGCTTGCAAATGCTCCCCTGAAAGCTTTGGCGATGGAAACAGAAGGCTTTTTATCACAGGAGAAGAAATCAGCCCTCAGAAAGTTAACCGGCGGAAAAAGATTTTTTTGAAAAATCCCTAAGCCCCGGGGTCACAATTTCAGAAAAGATCTGACTTTTGCCCATTCACTCAAAAATGTTGCCAAACGCTTGCAAATGCTCCCCTGAAATGTTTGGCTGTCGAAACAGAAGGCTTTTTGTCACAGGAGAAGAAATCAGCCCTCAGCAACTTAACCGGGGGAAAAAGATTTTTTTGAAAAATCCCTTAGCCCCGGGGTCACAATTTCAGAAAAAATCTGGCTTTTGGCAATTCATTCAAAAATGTTGCCAATCGCTTGCAAATGCTCCCCTGAAAGCTTTGGTGATGGAAACAGAAGGCTTTTTATCACCGGACAAGAAATGAGCCACCAACAACTTAACCGGCGGAAAAAGATTTTTTTGAAAAATCCGTAAGCCCTGGGGTCACAATTTCAGAAAAAATCCGACTTTTGGCAATTCACTCAAAAATGGCGCCAAACGCTTGCAAATGCTCCCCTGAAATGTTTGGCAGTCGAAACAGAATGTTTTTTTTTCCCACAGGACAAGAAATCAGCCCTCAGCAACTTAACCGGCGAAAAAATATTTTTTTGAAAAATCCCCAAGCCCCGGGGTCACAATTTCAGAAAAAATCTGACTTTTGGCAATTCACTCAAAAATGTTGCCAAACGCTTGCAAATGCTCCCCTGAAAGCTTTGGTGATGGAAACAGAAGGCTTTTTATCACCGGACAAGAAATGAGCCACCAACAACTTAACCGGCGGAAAAGGATTTTTTTGAAAAATCCCTAAGCTCCGGGGTCACGATTTCAGAAAAGATCTGACTTTTGGCAATTCACTCAAAAATGTTGCCAAACGCTTGCAAATGCTCCCCTGAAATGTTTGGCTGTCGAAACAGAAGGCTTTTTATCACAGGACAAGAAATCAGCCCTCAGCAACTTAACCGGCGGAAAAATATTTTTTTGAAAAATCCCTAAGCCCCGGGGTCACAATTTCAGAAAAGATCTGACTTTTGGCAATTCACTCAAAAATGTTGCCAAACGCTTGCAAATGCTCCCCTGAAAGCTTTGGCGATGGAAACAGAAGGCTTTTTATCACAGGAGAAGAAATCAGCCCTCAGCAACTTAACCGGGGGAAAAAGATTTTTTTGAAAAATCCCTTAGCCCCGGGGTCACAATTTCAGAAAAAATCTGGCTTTTGGCAATTCACTCAAAAATGTTGCCAAACGCTTGCAAATGCTCCCCTGAAAGCTTTGGTGATGGAAACAGAAGGCTTTTTATCACCGGACAAGAAATGAGCCACCAACAACTTAACCGGCGGAAAAAGATTTTTTTGAAAAATCCGTAAGCCCTGGGGTCAAAATTTCAGAAAAAATCCGACTTTTGGCAATTCACTCAAAAATGGCGCCAAACGCTGGCCAAAGCTCCCCTGAAATGTTTGGCAGTCGAAACAGAATGTTTTCTTTCCCACAGGACAAGAAATCAGCCCTCAGCAACTTAACCGGCGAAAAAATATTTTTTTGAAAAATCCCTAAGCCCCGGGGTCACAATTTCAGAAAAAATCTGACTTTTGGCAATTCACAAAAAATGGCGCCAAACGCTTGCAAATGCTCCCCTGAAATGTTTGGCTGTCGAAACAGGAGGCTTTTTATCACAAGACAGCAAATCAGCCCTCAGCAACTTAACCGGCGGAAAAAGATTTTTTTGAAAAATCCCTAAGCCCCGGGGTCACAGTTTCAGAAAAAATCTGACTTTTGGCAATTCACTCAAAAATGGCGCCAAACGCTTGCAAATGCTCCCCTGAAATGTTTGGCTGTCGAAACAGAACGCTTTTTATCACAGGACAAGAAATCAGCCCTCAGCAACTTAACCGGCGGAAAAAGATTTTTTTGAAAAATCCCTAAGCCCCGGGGTCACAATTTCAGAAAAAATCTGACTTTTGGCAATTCACTCAAAAATGCTGCCAAACGCTTGCAAATGCTCCCCTGAAAGCTTTGGCGATGGAAACAGAAGGCTTTTTATCACATTACAAGAAATCAGCCACCAACAACTTAACCGGCGGAAAAAGATTTTTTTGAAAAATCCCTAAGCCCTGGGGTCACAATTTCAGAAAAAATCTGACTTTTGGCAATTCACTCAAAAATGGCGCCAAACGCTTGCAAATGCTCCCCTGAAATGTTTGGCAGTCGAAACAGAATGTTTTTGTCCCCACAGGACAAGAAATCAGCCCTCAGCAACTTAACTGGCGGAAAAATATTTTTTTGAAAAATCCCTAAGCCCCGGGGTCACAATTTCAGCAAAAATCTGACTTTTGACAATTCACTCAAAAATGGTGCCAAACGCTTGCAAATGCTCCCCTGAAATGTTTGGTTGTCGAAACAGGAGGCTTTTTATCAAAAGACAGCAAATCAGCGCTCAGCAACTTAACCGGCGGAAAAAGATTTTTTTGAAAAATCCCTAAGCCCCGGGGTCACAATTTCAGAAAAAATCCCTCTTTTGGCAATTCACTCAAAAATGGTGCCAACCGGTTGCAAATGCTCCTCTGAAAGCTTTGGCGATGGAAACAGAAGGCTTTTTATCACAGGAGAAGAAATCAGCCCTCAGAAAGTTAACCGGCGGAAAAAGATTTTTTTGAAAAATCCCCTAGCCCCGGGGTCACAATTTCAGAAAAAATCTGACTTTTGGCAATTCACTCAAAAATGGTGCCAAACGCTTGCTAATGCTCCCCTGAAATGTTTGGCTGTCGAAACAGAAGGCTTTTTATCACAGGACAAGAAATCAGCCCTCAGCAACTTAACCGGCGGAAAAAGATTTTTTTGAAAAATCCCTCAGCCCCGGGGTCACAATTTCAGCCAAATCCGACTTTTGGCAATTCACTCAAAAATGCTGCCAAACGCTTGCAAATGCTCCCCTGAAAGCTTTGGCGATGGAAACAGAAGGCTTTTTATCACATTACAAGAAATGAGCCCTCAACCACTTAACCGGCGGAAACAGATTTTTTTGAAAAATCCGTAAGCCCTGGGGTCACAATTTCAGAAAAAAACTGACTTTTGGCAATTCACTCAAAAATGGCGCCAAACGCTTGCAAATGCTCCCCTGAAATGTTTGGCAGTCGAAACAGAATTTTTTTTTCCCACAGGACAAGAAATCAGCCCTCAGCAACTTAACCGGCGAAAAAATATTTTTTTGAAAAATCCCCAAGCCCCGGGGTCACAATTTCAGAAAAAATCTGACTTTTGGCAATTCACTAAAAATGTTGCCAAACGCTTGCAAATGCTCCCCTGAAAGCTTTGGTGATGGAAACAGAAGGCTTTTTATCACCGGACAAGAAATGAGCCACCAACAACTTAACCGGCGGAAAAGGATTTTTTTGAAAAATCCCTAAGCTCCGGGGTCACGATTTCAGAAAAGATCTGACTTTTGGCAATTCACTCAAAAATGTTGCCAAACGCTTGCAAATGCTCCCCTGAAATGTTTGGCTGTCGAAACAGAAGGCTTTTTATCACAGGACAAGAAATCAGCCCTCAGCAACTTAACCGGCGGAAAAATATTTTTTTGAAAAATCCCTAAGCCCCGGGGTCACAATTTCAGAAAAGATCTGACTTTTGGCAATTCACTCAAAAATGTTGCCAAACGCTTGCAAATGCTCCCCTGAAAGCTTTGGCGATGGAAACAGAAGGCTTTTTATCACAGGAGAAGAAATCAGCCCTCAGAAAGTTAACCGGCGGAAAAAGATTTTTTTGAAAAATCCCTAAGCCCCGGGGTCACAATTTCAGAAAAGATCTGACTTTTGCCCATTCACTCAAAAATGTTGCCAAACGCTTGCAAATGCTCCCCTGAAATGTTTGGCTGTCGAAACAGAAGGCTTTTTGTCACAGGAGAAGAAATCAGCCCTCAGCAACTTAACCGGGGGAAAAAGATTTTTTTGAAAAATCCCTTAGCCCCGGGGTCACAATTTCAGAAAAAATCTGGCTTTTGGCAATTCACTCAAAAATGTTGCCAAACGCTTGCAAATGCTCCCCTGAAAGCTTTGGTGATGGAAACAGAAGGCTTTTTATCACCGGACAAGAAATGAGCCACCAACAACTTAACCGGCGGAAAAAGATTTTTTTGAAAAATCCGTAAGCCCTGGGGTCACAATTTCAGAAAAAATCCGACTTTTGGCAATTCACTCAAAAATGGCGCCAAACGCTGGCCAAAGCTCCCCTGAAATGTTTGGCAGTCGAAACAGAATGTTTTCTTTCCCACAGGACAAGAAATCAGCCCTCAGCAACTTAACCGGCGAAAAAATATTTTTTTGAAAAATCCCTAAGCCCCGGGGTCACAATTTCAGAAAAAATCTGACTTTTGGCAATTCACAAAAAATGGCGCCAAACGCTTGCAAATGCTCCCCTGAAATGTTTGGCTGTCGAAACAGGAGGCTTTTTATCACAAGACAGCAAATCAGCCCTCAGCAACTTAACCGGCGGAAAAAGATTTTTTTGAAAAATCCCTAAGCCCCGGGGTCACAATTTCAGAAAAGATCTGACTTTTGGCAATTCACTCAAAAATGGCGCCAAACGCTTGCAAATGCTCCCCTGAAATGTTTGGATGTCGAAACAGAAGGCTTTTTATCACAGGACAAGAAATCAGCCCTCTGCAACTTAACCGGCGGAAAAAGATTTTTTTGAAAAATCCCTAAGCCCCGGGGTCACAATTTCAGAAAAAATCTGACTTTTGGCAATTCACTCAAAAATGGTGCCAAACGCTGGCCAATGCTCGCCTGAAATGTTTGGCAGTCGAATCAGAATGCTTTTATTTCACAGGACAAGAAATCAGCCCTCAGCAACTTAACTGGCGGAAAAAGATTTTTTTGAAAAATCCCTAAGCCCCGGGGTCACAATTTCAGAAAAGATCTGACTTTTGGCCATTCACTCAAAAATGTTGCCAAACGCTTGCAAATGCTCCCCTGAAATGTTTCGCAGTCGAAACGGAATGTTTTTTTTTCACAGGACAAGAAATCAGCCCTCAGCAACTTAACCGGCGGAAAAAGATTTTTTTGAAAAATCCCTAAGCCCCGGGGTCACAATTTCAGAAAAGATCTGACTTTTGGCAATTCACTCAAAAATGTTGCCAAACGCATGCAAATGCTCCCCTGAAATGTTTGGCTGTCGAAACAGAAGGCTTTTTATCACAGGACAAGAAATCAACCCTCAGCAACTTAACCGGCGGAAAAAGATTTTTTTGAAAAATCCCTAAGCCCCGGGTTCACAATTTCAGAAAAGATCTGACTTTTGGCCATTCACTAAAAAATGTTGCCAAACGCTGGCCAATGCTCCCCTGAAATGTTTGGCTGTCGAAACAGAAGGCTTTTTGTCACAGGAGAAGAAATCAGCCCTCAGCAACTTAACCGGCGGAAAAAGATTTTTCTGAAAAATCCCCAAGCCCCGGGGTCACAATTTCAGAAAAAATCTGACTTTTGGCAAATGGCGCCAAACGCTTGCAAATGCTCCCCTGAAATGTTTGGCTGTCGAAACAGGAGGCTTTTTATCACAGGACAAGAAATCAGCCCTCAGCAACTTAACCGGCGGAAAAAGATTTTTTTGAAAAATCCCTAAGCCCCGGGGTCACAATTTCAGAAAAAATCCGACTTTTGACAATTCACTCAAAAATGCTGCCAAACGCTTGCAAATGCTCCCCTGAAAGCTTTGGCGATGGAAACAGAAGGCTTTTTATCACATTACAAGAAATCAGCCACCAACAACTTAACCGGCGGAAAAAGATTTTTTTGAAAAATCCCTAAGCCCTGGGGTCACAATTTCAGAAAAAATCTGACTTTTGGCAATTCACTCAAAAATGGCGCCAAACGCTTGCAAATGCTCCCCTGAAATGTTTTGCAGTCGAAACAGAATGTTTTTGTCCCCACAGGACAAGAAATCAGCCCTCAGCAACTTAACTGGCGGAAAAATATTTTTTTGAAAAATCCCTAAGCCCCGGGGTCACAATTTCAGCAAAAATCTGACTTTTGACAATTCACTCAAAAATGGTGCCAAACGCTTGCAAATGCTCCCCTGAAATGTTTGGCTGTCGAAACAGGAGGCTTTTTATCAAAAGACAGCAAATCAGCGCTCAGCAGCTTAACCGGCGGAAAAACATTTTTTTGAAAAATCCCTAAGCCCCGGGGTCACAATTTCAGAAAAAATCCCTCTTTTGGCAATTCACTCAAAAATGGTGCCAACCGGTTGCAAATGCTCCTCTGAAAGCTTTGGCGATGGAAACAGAAGGCTTTTTATCACAGGAGAAGAAATCAGCCCTCAGAAAGTTAACCGGCGGAAAAAGATTTTTTTGAAAAATCCCTTAGCCCCGGGGTCACAATTTCAGAAAAAATCTGACTTTTGGCAATTCACTCAAAAATGTTGCCAAACGCTTGCAAATGCTCCTCTGAAAGCTTTGGCGATGGAAACAGAAGGCTTTTTATCACAGGAGAAGAAATCAGCCCTCAGAAAGTTAACCGGCGGAAAAAGATTTTTTTGAAAAATCCCTAAGCTCCGGGGTCACGATTTCAGAAAAGATCTGACTTTTGGCAATTCCCTCAAAAATGTTGCCAAACGCTTGCAAATGCTCCCCTGAAATGTTTGGCTGTCGAAACAGAAGGCTTTTTATCACAGGACAAGAAATCAGCCCTCAGCAACTTAACCGGCGGAAAAAGATTTTTTTGAAAAATCCCTAAGCCCCGGGGTCACAATTTCAGCCAAATCCGACTTTTGGCAATTCACTCAAAAATGCTGCCAAACGCTTGCAAATGCTCCCCTGAAAGCTTTGGCGATGGAAACAGAAGGCTTTTTATCACATTACAAGAAATGAGCCCTCAACCACTTAACCGGCGGAAACAGATTTTTTTGAAAAATCCGTAAGCCCTGGGGTCACAATTTCAGAAAAAATCTGACTTTTGGCAATTCACTCAAAAATGGCGCCAAACGCTTGCAAATGCTCCCCTGAAATGTTTGGCAGTCGAAACAGAATGTTTTTTTCCCCACAGGACAAGAAATCAGCCCTCAGCAACTTAACCGGCGAAAAAATATTTTTTTGAAAAATCCTTAAGCCCCGGGGTCACAATTTCAGAAAAAATCTGACTTTTGGCAATTCACTCAAAAATGTTGCCAAACGCTTGCAAATGCACCCCTGAAAGCTTTGGTGATGGAAACAGAAGGCTTTTTATCACCGGACAAGAAATGAGCCACCAACAACTTAACCGGCGGAAAAGGATTTTTTTGAAAAATCCCTAAGCTCCGGGGTCACGATTTCAGAAAAGATCTGACTTTTGGCAATTCACTCAAAAATGTTGCCAAACGCTTGCAAATGCTCCCCTGAAATGTTTGGCTGTCGAAACAGAAGGCTTTTTATCACAGGACAAGAAATCAGCCCTCAGCAACTTAACCGGCGGAAAAATATTTTTTTGAAAAATCCCTAAGCCCCGGGGTCACAATTTCAGAAAAGATCTGACTTTTGGCAATTCACTCAAAAATGTTGCCAAACGCTTGCAAATGCTCCCCTGAAAGCTTTGGCGATGGAAACAGAAGGCTTTTTATCACAGGAGAAGAAATCAGCCCTCAGAAAGTTAACCGGCGGAAAAAGATTTTTTTGAAAAATCCCTAAGCCCCGGGGTCACAATTTCAGAAAAGATCTGACTTTTGCCCATTCACTCAAAAGTGTTGCCAAACGCTTGCAAATGCTCCCCTGAAATGTTTGGCTGTCGAAACAGGAGGCTTTTTATCAAAAGACAGCAAATCAGCGCTCAGCAGCTTAACCGGCGGAAAAAGATTTTTTTGAAAAATCCCTAAGCCCCGGGGTCACAATTTCAGAAAAAATCCCTCTTTTGGCAATTCACTCAAAAATGGTGCCAACCGGTTGCAAATGCTCCTCTGAAAGCTTTGGCGATGGAAACAGAAGGCTTTTTATCACAGGAGAAGAAATCAGCCCTCAGAAAGTTAACCGGCGGAAAAAGATTTTTTTGAAAAATCCCTAAGCTCCGGGGTCACGATTTCAGAAAAGATCTGACTTTTGGCAATTCCCTCAAAAATGTTGCCAAACGCTTGCAAATGCTCCCCTGAAATGTTTGGCTGTCGAAACAGAAGGCTTTTTATCACAGGACAAGAAATCAGCCCTCAGCAACTTAACCGGCGGAAAAAGATTTTTTTGAAAAATCCCTAAGCCCCGGGGTCACAATTTCAGCCAAATCCGACTTTTGGCAATTCACTCAAAAATGCTGCCAAACGCTTGCAAATGCTCCCCTGAAAGCTTTGGCGATGGAAACAGAAGGCTTTTTATCACATTACAAGAAATGAGCCCTCAACCACTTAACCGGCGGAAACAGATTTTTTTGAAAAATCCGTAAGCCCTGGGGTCACAATTTCAGAAAAAATCTGACTTTTGGCAATTCACTCAAAAATGGCGCCAAACGCTTGCAAATGCTCCCCTGAAATGTTTGGCAGTCGAAACAGAATGTTTTTTTTCCCACAGGACAAGAAATCAGCCCTCAGCAACTTAACCGGCGAAAAAATATTTTTTTGAAAAATCCTTAAGCCCCGGGGTCACAATTTCAGAAAAAATCTGACTTTTGGCAATTCACTCAAAAATGTTGCCAAACGCTTGCAAATGCACCCCTGAAAGCTTTGGTGATGGAAACAGAAGGCTTTTTATCACCGGACAAGAAATGAGCCACCAACAACTTAACCGGCGGAAAAGGATTTTTTTGAAAAATCCCTAAGCTCCGGGGTCACGATTTCAGAAAAGATCTGACTTTTGGCAATTCACTCAAAAATGTTGCCAAACGCTTGCAAATGCTCCCCTGAAATGTTTGGCTGTCGAAACAGAAGGCTTTTTATCACAGGACAAGAAATCAGCCCTCAGCAACTTAACCGGCGGAAAAATATTTTTTTGAAAAATCCCTAAGCCCCGGGGTCACAATTTCAGAAAAGATCTGACTTTTGGCAATTCACTCAAAAATGTTGCCAAACGCTTGCAAATGCTCCCCTGAAAGCTTTGGCGATGGAAACAGAAGGCTTTTTATCACCGGACAAGAAATGAGCCACCAACAACTTAACCGGCGGAAAAAGATTTTTTGGAAAAATCCGTAAGCCCTGGGGTCACAATTTCAGAAAAAATCTGACTTTTGGCAATTCACTCAAAAATGGCGCCAAACGCTTGCAAATGCTCCCCTGAAATGTTTGGCAGTCGAAACAGAATGTTTTTTTCCCCACAGGACAAGAAATCAGCCCTCAGCAACTTAACCGGCGAAAAAATATTTTTTTGAAAAATCCCTAAGCCCCGGGGTCACAATTTCAGAAAAAATCTGACTTTTGGCAATTCACTCAAAAATGGTGCCAAATGCTTGCAAATGCTCCCCTGAAATGTTTGGCTGTCGAAACAGGAGGCTTTTTGTCACAGGAGAAGAAATCAGCCCTCAGCAACTTAACCGGCGGAAAAAGATTTTTTTGAAAAATCCCTAAGCCCCGGGATCACAATTTCAGAAAAAATCCGACTTTTGGCAATTCACTCAAAAATGCTGCCAAACGCTGGCCAATGCTCCCCTGAAATGTTTGGCAGTCGAAACAGAATGCTTTTATTTCACAGGACAAGAAATCAGCCCTCAGCAACTTAACCGGCGGAAAAAGATTTTTTTGAAAAATCCCTAAGCCCCGGGGTCACAATTTCAGAAAAAATCTGACTTTTGGCAATTCACTCAAAAATGTTGCCAAACGCTTGCAAATGCTCCCCTGAAATGTTTGGATGTCGAAACAGAAGGCTTTTTATCACAGGACAAGAAATCAGCCCTCAGCAACTTAACCGGCGGAAAAAGATTTTTTTGAAAAATCCCTAAGCCCCGGGGTCACAATTTCAGAAAAAATCTGACTTTTGGCCATTCACTCAAAAATGATGCCAACCGGTTGCAAATGCTCCCCTGAAAGCTTTGGCGATGGAAACAGAAGGCTTTTTATCACAGGAGAAGAAATCAGCCCTCAGGAACTTAACCGGCGGAAAAAGATTTTTTTGCAAAATCCCTAAGCCCCGGGGTCACAATTTCAGAAAAAATCTGACTTTTGGCAATTCACTCAAAAATGGCGCCAAACGCTTGCAAATGCTCCCCTGAAATGTTTGGCTGTCGAAACAGAATGTTTTTTTCCCCACAGGACAAAAAATCAGCCCTCAGCAACTTAACCGGCGAAAAAATATTTTTTTGAAAAATCCCCAAGCCCCGGGGTCACAATTTCAGCAGAAATCTGACTTTTGAAAATTCACTCAAAAATGGTGCCAAACGCTTGCAAATGCTCCCCTGAAAGCTTTGGCGATGGAAACAGAAGGCTTTTTGTCACAGGAGAAGAAATCAGCCCTCAGCAACTTAACCGGCGGAAAAAGATTTTTTTGAAAAAACCCTAAGCCCCGGGGTCACAATTTCAGAAAAAATCCGTCTTTTGGCCATTCACTCAAAAATGATGCCAACCGGTTGCAAATGCTCCCCTGAAAGCTTTGGCGATGGAAACAGAAGGCTTTTTATCACAGGAGAAGAAATCAGCCCTCAGAAAGTTAACCGGCGGAAAAAGATTTTTTTGAAAAATCCCTAAGCCCCGGGGTCACAATTTCAGAAAAGATCTGACTTTTGCCCATTCACTCAAAAGTGTTGCCAAACGCTTGCAAATGCTCCCCTGAAATGTTTGGCTGTCGAAACAGGAGGCTTTTTATCAAAAGACAGCAAATCAGCGCTCAGCAGCTTAACCGGCGGAAAAAGATTTTTTTGAAAAATCCCTAAGCCCCGGGGTCACAATTTCAGAAAAAATCCCTCTTTTGGCAATTCACTCAAAAATGGTGCCAACCGGTTGCAAATGCTCCTCTGAAAGCTTTGGCGATGGAAACAGAAGGCTTTTTATCACAGGAGAAGAAATCAGCCCTCAGAAAGTTAACCGGCGGAAAAAGATTTTTTTGAAAAATCCCTTAGCCCCGGGGTCACAATTTCAGAAAAAATCCGACTTTTGGCAATTCACTCAAAAATGCTGCCAAACGCTTGCAAATGCTCCCCTGAAAGCTTTGGCGATGGAAACAGAAGGCTTTTTATCACATTACAAGAAATGAGCCCTCAACCACTTAACCGGCGGAAACAGATTTTTTTGAAAAATCCGTAAGCCCTGGGGTCACAATTTCAGAAAAAATCTGACTTTTGGCAATTCACTCAAAAATGGCGCCAAACGCTTGCAAATGCTCCCCTGAAATGTTTGGCAGTCGAAACAGAATGTTTTTTTCCCCACAGGACAAGAAATCAGCCCTCAGCAACTTAACCGGCGAAAAAATATTTTTTTGAAAAATCCTTAAGCCCCGGGGTCACAATTTCAGAAAAAATCTGACTTTTGGCAATTCACTCAAAAATGTTGCCAAACGCTTGCAAATGCACCCCTGAAAGCTTTGGTGATGGAAACAGAAGGCTTTTTATCACCGGACAAGAAATGAGCCACCAACAACTTAACCGGCGGAAAAGGATTTTTTTGAAAAATCCCTAAGCTCCGGGGTCACGATTTCAGAAAAGATCTGACTTTTGGCAATTCACTCAAAAATGTTGCCAAACGCTTGCAAATGCTCCCCTGAAATGTTTGGCTGTCGAAACAGAAGGCTTTTTATCACAGGACAAGAAATCAGCCCTCAGCAACTTAACCGGCGGAAAAATATTTTTTTGAAAAATCCCTAAGCCCCGGGGTCACAATTTCAGAAAAGATCTGACTTTTGGCAATTCACTCAAAAATGTTGCCAAACGCTTGCAAATGCTCCCCTGAAAGCTTTGGCGATGGAAACAGAAGGCTTTTTATCACAGGAGAAGAAATCAGCCCTCAGAAAGTTAACCGGCGGAAAAAGATTTTTTTGAAAAATCCCTAAGCCCCGGGGTCACAATTTCAGAAAAGATCTGACTTTTGCCCATTCACTCAAAAGTGTTGCCAAACGCTTGCAAATGCTCCCCTGAAATGTTTGGCTGTCGAAACAGGAGGCTTTTTATCAAAAGACAGCAAATCAGCGCTCAGCAGCTTAACCGGCGGAAAAAGATTTTTTTGAAAAATCCCTAAGCCCCGGGGTCACAATTTCAGAAAAAATCCCTCTTTTGGCAATTCACTCAAAAATGGTGCCAACCGGTTGCAAATGCTCCTCTGAAAGCTTTGGCGATGGAAACAGAAGGCTTTTTATCACAGGAGAAGAAATCAGCCCTCAGAAAGTTAACCGGCGGAAAAAGATTTTTTTGAAAAATCCCTAAGCTCCGGGGTCACGATTTCAGAAAAGATCTGACTTTTGGCAATTCCCTCAAAAATGTTGCCAAACGCTTGCAAATGCTCCCCTGAAATGTTTGGCTGTCGAAACAGAAGGCTTTTTATCACAGGACAAGAAATCAGCCCTCAGCAACTTAACCGGCGGAAAAAGATTTTTTTGAAAAATCCCTAAGCCCCGGGGTCACAATTTCAGCCAAATCCGACTTTTGGCAATTCACTCAAAAATGCTGCCAAACGCTTGCAAATGCTCCCCTGAAAGCTTTGGCGATGGAAACAGAAGGCTTTTTATCACATTACAAGAAATGAGCCCTCAACCACTTAACCGGCGGAAACAGATTTTTTTGAAAAATCCGTAAGCCCTGGGGTCACAATTTCAGAAAAAATCTGACTTTTGGCAATTCACTCAAAAATGGCGCCAAACGCTTGCAAATGCTCCCCTGAAATGTTTGGCAGTCGAAACAGAATGTTTTTTTTCCCACAGGACAAGAAATCAGCCCTCAGCAACTTAACCGGCGAAAAAATATTTTTTTGAAAAATCCTTAAGCCCCGGGGTCACAATTTCAGAAAAAATCTGACTTTTGGCAATTCACTCAAAAATGTTGCCAAACGCTTGCAAATGCACCCCTGAAAGCTTTGGTGATGGAAACAGAAGGCTTTTTATCACCGGACAAGAAATGAGCCACCAACAACTTAACCGGCGGAAAAGGATTTTTTTGAAAAATCCCTAAGCTCCGGGGTCACGATTTCAGAAAAGATCTGACTTTTGGCAATTCACTCAAAAATGTTGCCAAACGCTTGCAAATGCTCCCCTGAAATGTTTGGCTGTCGAAACAGAAGGCTTTTTATCACAGGACAAGAAATCAGCCCTCAGCAACTTAACCGGCGGAAAAATATTTTTTTGAAAAATCCCTAAGCCCCGGGGTCACAATTTCAGAAAAGATCTGACTTTTGGCAATTCACTCAAAAATGTTGCCAAACGCTTGCAAATGCTCCCCTGAAAGCTTTGGCGATGGAAACAGAAGGCTTTTTATCACCGGACAAGAAATGAGCCACCAACAACTTAACCGGCGGAAAAAGATTTTTTGGAAAAATCCGTAAGCCCTGGGGTCACAATTTCAGAAAAAATCTGACTTTTGGCAATTCACTCAAAAATGGCGCCAAACGCTTGCAAATGCTCCCCTGAAATGTTTGGCAGTCGAAACAGAATGTTTTTTTCCCCACAGGACAAGAAATCAGCCCTCAGCAACTTAACCGGCGAAAAAATATTTTTTTGAAAAATCCCTAAGCCCCGGGGTCACAATTTCAGAAAAAATCTGACTTTTGGCAATTCACTCAAAAATGGTGCCAAATGCTTGCAAATGCTCCCCTGAAATGTTTGGCTGTCGAAACAGGAGGCTTTTTGTCACAGGAGAAGAAATCAGCCCTCAGCAACTTAACCGGCGGAAAAAGATTTTTTTGAAAAATCCCTAAGCCCCGGGATCACAATTTCAGAAAAAATCCGACTTTTGGCAATTCACTCAAAAATGCTGCCAAACGCTGGCCAATGCTCCCCTGAAATGTTTGGCAGTCGAAACAGAATGCTTTTATTTCACAGGACAAGAAATCAGCCCTCAGCAACTTAACCGGCGGAAAAAGATTTTTTTGAAAAATCCCTAAGCCCCGGGGTCACAATTTCAGAAAAAATCTGACTTTTGGCAATTCACTCAAAAATGGTGCCAAATGCTTGCAAATGCTCCCCTGAAATGTTTGGATGTCGAAACAGAAGGCTTTTTATCACAGGACAAGAAATCAGCCCTCAGCAACTTAACCGGCGGAAAAAGATTTTTTTGAAAAATCCCTAAGCCCCGGGGTCACAATTTCAGAAAAAATCTGACTTTTGGCCATTCACTCAAAAATGATGCCAACCGGTTGCAAATGCTCCCCTGAAAGCTTTGGCGATGGAAACAGAAGGCTTTTTATCACAGGAGAAGAAATCAGCCCTCAGGAACTTAACCGGCGGAAAAAGATTTTTTTGCAAAATCCCTAAGCCCCGGGGTCACAATTTCAGAAAAAATCTGACTTTTGGCAATTCACTCAAAAATGGCGCCAAACGCTTGCAAATGCTCCCCTGAAATGTTTGGCTGTCGAAACAGAATGTTTTTTTCCCCACAGGACAAAAAATCAGCCCTCAGCAACTTAACCGGCGAAAAAATATTTTTTTGAAAAATCCCCAAGCCCCGGGGTCACAATTTCAGCAGAAATCTGACTTTTGAAAATTCACTCAAAAATGGTGCCAAACGCTTGCAAATGCTCCCCTGAAAGCTTTGGCGATGGAAACAGAAGGCTTTTTGTCACAGGAGAAGAAATCAGCCCTCAGCAACTTAACCGGCGGAAAAAGATTTTTTTGAAAAAACCCTAAGCCCCGGGGTCACAATTTCAGAAAAAATCCGTCTTTTGGCCATTCACTCAAAAATGATGCCAACCGGTTGCAAATGCTCCCCTGAAAGCTTTGGCGATGGAAACAGAAGGCTTTTTATCACAGGAGAAGAAATCAGCCCTCAGAAAGTTAACCGGCGGAAAAAGATTTTTTTGAAAAATCCCTAAGCCCTGGGGTCACAATTTCAGAAAAAATCTGACTTTTGGCAATTCACTCAAAAATGGCGCCAAACGCTTGCAAATGCTCCCCTGAAATGTTTGGCAGTCGAAACAGAATGTTTTTGTCCCCACAGGACAAGAAATCAGCCCTCAGCAACTTAACTGGCGGAAAAATATTTTTTTGAAAAATCCCTAAGCCCCGGGGTCACAATTTCAGCAAAAATCTGACTTTTGACAATTCACTCAAAAATGGTGCCAAACGCTTGCAAATGCTCCCCTGAAATGTTTGGCTGTCGAAACAGGAGGCTTTTTATCAAAAGACAGCAAATCAGCGCTCAGCAGCTTAACCGGCGGAAAAACATTTTTTTGAAAAATCCCTAAGCCCCGGGGTCACAATTTCAGAAAAAATCCCTCTTTTGGCAATTCACTCAAAAATGGTGCCAACCGGTTGCAAATGCTCCTCTGAAAGCTTTGGCGATGGAAACAGAAGGCTTTTTATCACAGGAGAAGAAATCAGCCCTCAGAAAGTTAACCGGCGGAAAAAGATTTTTTTGAAAAATCCCTTAGCCCCGGGGTCACAATTTCAGAAAAAATCTGACTTTTGGCAATTCACTCAAAAATGTTGCCAAACGCTTGCAAATGCTCCTCTGAAAGCTTTGGCGATGGAAACAGAAGGCTTTTTATCACAGGAGAAGAAATCAGCCCTCAGAAAGTTAACCGGCGGAAAAAGATTTTTTTGAAAAATCCCTAAGCTCCGGGGTCACGATTTCAGAAAAGATCTGACTTTTGGCAATTCCCTCAAAAATGTTGCCAAACGCTTGCAAATGCTCCCCTGAAATGTTTGGCTGTCGAAACAGAAGGCTTTTTATCACAGGACAAGAAATCAGCCCTCAGCAACTTAACCGGCGGAAAAAGATTTTTTTGAAAAATCCCTAAGCCCCGGGGTCACAATTTCAGCCAAATCCGACTTTTGGCAATTCACTCAAAAATGCTGCCAAACGCTTGCAAATGCTCCCCTGAAAGCTTTGGCGATGGAAACAGAAGGCTTTTTATCACATTACAAGAAATGAGCCCTCAACCACTTAACCGGCGGAAACAGATTTTTTTGAAAAATCCGTAAGCCCTGGGGTCACAATTTCAGAAAAAATCTGACTTTTGGCAATTCACTCAAAAATGGCGCCAAACGCTTGCAAATGCTCCCCTGAAATGTTTGGCAGTCGAAACAGAATGTTTTTTTCCCCACAGGACAAGAAATCAGCCCTCAGCAACTTAACCGGCGAAAAAATATTTTTTTGAAAAATCCTTAAGCCCCGGGGTCACAATTTCAGAAAAAATCTGACTTTTGGCAATTCACTCAAAAATGTTGCCAAACGCTTGCAAATGCACCCCTGAAAGCTTTGGTGATGGAAACAGAAGGCTTTTTATCACCGGACAAGAAATGAGCCACCAACAACTTAACCGGCGGAAAAGGATTTTTTTGAAAAATCCCTAAGCTCCGGGGTCACGATTTCAGAAAAGATCTGACTTTTGGCAATTCACTCAAAAATGTTGCCAAACGCTTGCAAATGCTCCCCTGAAATGTTTGGCTGTCGAAACAGAAGGCTTTTTATCACAGGACAAGAAATCAGCCCTCAGCAACTTAACCGGCGGAAAAATATTTTTTTGAAAAATCCCTAAGCCCCGGGGTCACAATTTCAGAAAAGATCTGACTTTTGGCAATTCACTCAAAAATGTTGCCAAACGCTTGCAAATGCTCCCCTGAAAGCTTTGGTGATGGAAACAGAAGGCTTTTTATCACAGGAGAAGAAATCAGCCCTCAGAAAGTTAACCGGCGGAAAAAGATTTTTTTGAAAAATCCCTAAGCCCCGGGGTCACAATTTCAGAAAAGATCTGACTTTTGCCCATTCACTCAAAAGTGTTGCCAAACGCTTGCAAATGCTCCCCTGAAATGTTTGGCTGTCGAAACAGGAGGCTTTTTATCAAAAGACAGCAAATCAGCGCTCAGCAGCTTAACCGGCGGAAAAAGATTTTTTTGAAAAATCCCTAAGCCCCGGGGTCACAATTTCAGAAAAAATCCCTCTTTTGGCAATTCACTCAAAAATGGTGCCAACCGGTTGCAAATGCTCCTCTGAAAGCTTTGGCGATGGAAACAGAAGGCTTTTTATCACAGGAGAAGAAATCAGCCCTCAGAAAGTTAACCGGCGGAAAAAGATTTTTTTGAAAAATCCCTTAGCCCCGGGGTCACAATTTCAGAAAAAATCTGACTTTTGGCAATTCACTCAAAAATGTTGCCAAACGCTTGCAAATGCTCCTCTGAAAGCTTTGGCGATGGAAACAGAAGGCTTTTTATCACAGGAGAAGAAATCAGCCCTCAGAAAGTTAACCGGCGGAAAAAGATTTTTTTGAAAAATCCCTAAGCTCCGGGGTCACGATTTCAGAAAAGATCTGACTTTTGGCAATTCCCTCAAAAATGTTGCCAAACGCTTGCAAATGCTCCCCTGAAATGTTTGGCTGTCGAAACAGAAGGCTTTTTATCACAGGACAAGAAATCAGCCCTCAGCAACTTAACCGGCGGAAAAAGATTTTTTTGAAAAATCCCTAAGCCCCGGGGTCACAATTTCAGCCAAATCCGACTTTTGGCAATTCACTCAAAAATGCTGCCAAACGCTTGCAAATGCTCCCCTGAAAGCTTTGGCGATGGAAACAGAAGGCTTTTTATCACATTACAAGAAATGAGCCCTCAACCACTTAACCGGCGGAAACAGATTTTTTTGAAAAATCCGTAAGCCCTGGGGTCACAATTTCAGAAAAAATCTGACTTTTGGCAATTCACTCAAAAATGGCGCCAAACGCTTGCAAATGCTCCCCTGAAATGTTTGGCAGTCGAAACAGAATGTTTTTTTTCCCACAGGACAAGAAATCAGCCCTCAGCAACTTAACCGGCGAAAAAATATTTTTTTGAAAAATCCTTAAGCCCCGGGGTCACAATTTCAGAAAAAATCTGACTTTTGGCAATTCACTCAAAAATGTTGCCAAACGCTTGCAAATGCACCCCTGAAAGCTTTGGTGATGGAAACAGAAGGCTTTTTATCACCGGACAAGAAATGAGCCACCAACAACTTAACCGGCGGAAAAGGATTTTTTTGAAAAATCCCTAAGCTCCGGGGTCACGATTTCAGAAAAGATCTGACTTTTGGCAATTCACTCAAAAATGTTGCCAAACGCTTGCAAATGCTCCCCTGAAATGTTTGGCTGTCGAAACAGAAGGCTTTTTATCACAGGACAAGAAATCAGCCCTCAGCAACTTAACCGGCGGAAAAATATTTTTTTGAAAAATCCCTAAGCCCCGGGGTCACAATTTCAGAAAAGATCTGACTTTTGGCAATTCACTCAAAAATGTTGCCAAACGCTTGCAAATGCTCCCCTGAAAGCTTTGGCGATGGAAACAGAAGGCTTTTTATCACCGGACAAGAAATGAGCCACCAACAACTTAACCGGCGGAAAAAGATTTTTTTGAAAAATCCGTAAGCCCTGGGGTCACAATTTCAGAAAAAATCTGACTTTTGGCAATTCACTCAAAAATGGCGCCAAACGCTTGCAAATGCTCCCCTGAAATGTTTGGCAGTCGAAACAGAATGTTTTTTTCCCCACAGGACAAGAAATCAGCCCTCAGCAACTTAACCGGCGAAAAAATATTTTTTTGAAAAATCCCTAAGCCCCGGGGTCACAATTTCAGAAAAAATCTGACTTTTGGCAATTCACTCAAAAATGGTGCCAAATGCTTGCAAATGCTCCCCTGAAATGTTTGGCTGTCGAAACAGGAGGCTTTTTGTCACAGGAGAAGAAATCAGCCCTCAGCAACTTAACCGGCGGAAAAAGATTTTTTTGAAAAATCCCTAAGCCCCGGGATCACAATTTCAGAAAAAATCCGACTTTTGGCAATTCACTCAAAAATGCTGCCAAACGCTGGCCAATGCTCCCCTGAAATGTTTGGCAGTCGAAACAGAATGCTTTTATTTCACAGGACAAGAAATCAGCCCTCAGCAACTTAACCGGCGGAAAAAGATTTTTTTGAAAAATCCCTAAGCCCCGGGGTCACAATTTCAGAAAAAATCTGACTTTTGGCAATTCACTCAAAAATGTTGCCAAACGCTTGCAAATGATCCCCTGAAATGTTTGGATGTCGAAACAGAAGGCTTTTTATCACAGGACAAGAAATCAGCCCTCAGCAACTTAACCGGCGGAAAAAGATTTTTTTGAAAAATCCCTAAGCCCCGGGGTCACAATTTCAGAAAAAATCTGACTTTTGGCCATTCACTCAAAAATGATGCCAACCGGTTGCAAATGCTCCCCTGAAAGCTTTGGCGATGGAAACAGAAGGCTTTTTATCACAGGAGAAGAAATCAGCCCTCAGGAACTTAACCGGCGGAAAAAGATTTTTTTGCAAAATCCCTAAGCCCCGGGGTCACAATTTCAGAAAAAATCTGACTTTTGGCAATTCACTCAAAAATGGCGCCAAACGCTTGCAAATGCTCCCCTGAAATGTTTGGCTGTCGAAACAGAATGTTTTTTTCCCCACAGGACAAAAAATCAGCCCTCAGCAACTTAACCGGCGAAAAAATATTTTTTTGAAAAATCCCCAAGCCCCGGGGTCACAATTTCAGCAGAAATCTGACTTTTGAAAATTCACTCAAAAATGGTGCCAAACGCTTGCAAATGCTCCCCTGAAAGCTTTGGCGATGGAAACAGAAGGCTTTTTGTCACAGGAGAAGAAATCAGCCCTCAGCAACTTAACCGGCGGAAAAAGATTTTTTTGAAAAAACCCTAAGCCCCGGGGTCACAATTTCAGAAAAAATCCGTCTTTTGGCCATTCACTCAAAAATGATGCCAACCGGTTGCAAATGCTCCCCTGAAAGCTTTGGCGATGGAAACAGAAGGCTTTTTATCACAGGAGAAGAAATCAGCCCTCAGAAAGTTAACCGGCGGAAAAAGATTTTTTTGAAAAATCCCTAAGCCCCGGGGGTCACAATTTCAGAAAAAATCTGACTTTTGGCAATTCACTCAAAAATGTTGCCAAACGCTTGCAAATGCTCCCCTGAAAGCTTTGGTGATGGAAACAGAAGGCTTTTTATCACCGGACAAGAAATGAGCCACCAACAACTTAACCGGCGGAAAAGGATTTTTTTGAAAAATCCCTAAGCCCCGGGGTCACAATTTCAGAAAAAATCTGACTTTTGGCAATTCACTCAAAAATGGCGCCAAACGCTTGCAAATGCTCCCCTGAAATGTTTGGCTGTCGAAACAGAATGTTTTTTTCCCCACAGGACAAAAAATCAGCCCTCAGCAACTTAACCGGGGGAAAAAGATTTTTTTGAAAAATCCCCAAGCCCCGGGGTCACAATTTCAGCAGAAATCTGACTTTTGGCAATTCACTCAAAAATGTTGCCAAACGCTTGCAAATGCTCCCCTGAAAGCTTTGGCGATGGAAACAGAAGGCTTTTTATCACAGGACAAGAAATCAGCCCTCAGCAACTTAACCGGCGGAAAAAGATTTTTTTTGAAAAATCCCTAAGCCCAGGGGTCACAATTTCAGAAAAGATCTGACTTTTGGCAATTCACTCAAAAATGTTGCCAAACGCTTGTAAATGCTCCCCTGAAAGCTTTGGCGATGGAAACAGAAGGCTTTTTATCACATTACAAGAAATGAGCCCACAGCCACTTAACCGGCGGAAAAAGATTTTTTTGAAAAATCCCTAAGCCCTGGGGTCACAATTTCAGAAAAAATCTGACTTTTGGCAATTCACTCAAAAATGGCGCCAAACGCTTGCAAATGCTCCCCTGAAATGTTTGGCTGTCGAAACAGAAGGCTTTTTGTCACAGGAGAAGAAATCAGCCCTCAGTAACTTAACCGACGGAAAAAGATATTTTTGAAAAATCCCTAAACCCCGGGGTCACAATTTCAGAAAAAATCTGACTTTTGGCAATTCACTCAAAAATGGTGCCAACCGGTTGCAAATGCTCCCCTGAAATGTTTGGCTGTCGAAACAGGAGACTTTTTATCACAAGACAGCAAATCAGCCCTCAGCAGTTTAACCGGCGGAAAAAGATTTTTTTGAAAAAACCCTAAGCCCCGGGGTCACAATTTCAGAAAAAATCCGTCTTTTGGCAATTCACTCAAAAATGGTGCCAACCGGTTGCAAATGCTCCCCTGAAAGCTTTGGCGATGGAAACAGAAGGCTTTTTATCACAGGAGAAGAAATCAGCCCTCAGAAAGTTAACCGGCAGAAAAAGATTTTTTTGAAAAATCCCTAAGCCCCGGGGTCACAATTTCAGCAAAAATCTGACTTTTGGCAATTCACTCAAAAATGTTGCCAAACGCTTGCAAATGCTCCCCTGAAAGCTTTGGCGACGGAAACAGAAGGCTTTTTATCACCGGACAAGAAATCAGCCACCAACAACTTAACCGGCGGAAAAAGATTTTTTTGAAAAATCCCTAAGCCCCGGGGTCACAATTTCAGAAAAGATCTGACTTTTGGCAATTCACTCAAAAATGTTGCCAAACGCTTGCAAATGCTCCCCTGAAATGTTTGGCAGTCGAAACAAAAGGCTTTTTATCAGAGGACAAGAAATCAGCCCTCTGCAACTTAACCGGCGGAAAAAGATTTTTTTGAAAAATCCCTAAGCCCCGGGGTCACAATTTCAGAAAAAATCCGACTTTTGGCAATTCACTCAAAAATGCTGCCAAACGCTGGCCAATGCTCCCCTGAAATGTTTGGCTGTCGAAACAGAAGGCTTTTTATCACAGGAGAAGAAATCAGCCCTCAGAAAGTTAACCCGTCGGAAAAAGATTTTTTTGAAAAATCCCTAAGCCCCGGGGTCACAATTTCAGCAAAAATCCGACTTTTGGCAATTCACTCAAAAATGGTGCCAACCGGTTGCAAATGCTCCCCTGAAATGTTTGGCTGTCGAAACAGGAGACTTTTTATCACAAGACAGCAAATCAGCCCTCAGCAGTTTAACCGGCGGAAAAAGATTTTTTTGAAAAAACCCTAAGCCCCGGGGTCACAATTTCAGAAAAAATCCGTCTTTTCGCAATTCACTCAAAAATGGTGCCAACCGGTTGCAAATGCTCCCCTGAAAGCTTTGGCGATGGAAACAGAAGGCTTTTTATCACAGGAGAAGAAATCAGCCCTCAGAAAGTTAACCGGCGGAAAAAGATTTTTTTGAAAAATCCCTAAGCCCCGGGGTCACAATTTCAGCAAAAATCTGACTTTTGGCAATTCACTCAAAAATGTTGCCAAACGCTTGCAAATGCTCCCCTGAAAGCTTTGGCGACGGAAACAGAAGGCTTTTTATCACCGGACAAGAAATCAGCCACCAACAACTTAACCGGCGGAAAAAGATTTTTTTGAAAAATCCCTAAGCCCCGGGGTCACAATTTCAGAAAAAATCCCTCTTTTGGCCATTCACTCAAAAATGGTGCCAACCGGTTGCAAATGCTCCTCTGAAAGCTTTGGCGATGGAAACAGAAGGCTTTTTATCACAGGAGAAGAAATCAGCCCTCAGAAAGTTAACCGGCGGAAAAAGATTTTTTTGAAAAATCCCTAAGCCCCGGGGGTCACAATTTCAGAAAAAATCTGACTTTTGGCAATTCACTCAAAAATGTTGCCAAACGCTTGCAAATGCTCCCCTGAAAGCTTTGGTGATGGAAACAGAAGGCTTTTTATCACCGGACAAGAAATGAGCCACCAACAACTTAACCGGCGGAAAAGGATTTTTTTGAAAAATCCCTAAGCCCCGGGGTCACAATTTCAGAAAAAATCTGACTTTTGGCAATTCACTCAAAAATGGCGCCAAACGCTTGCAAATGCTCCCCTGAAATGTTTGGCTGTCGAAACAGAATGTTTTTTTCCCCACAGGACAAAAAATCAGCCCTCAGCAACTTAACCGGGGGAAAAAGATTTTTTTGAAAAATCCCCAAGCCCCGGGGTCACAATTTCAGCAGAAATCTGACTTTTGGCAATTCACTCAAAAATGTTGCCAAACGCTTGTAAATGCTCCCCTGAAAGCTTTGGCGATGGAAACAGAAGGCTTTTTATCACATTACAAGAAATGAGCCCACAGCCACTTAACCGGCGGAAAAAGATTTTTTTGAAAAATCCCTTAGCCCTGGGGTCACAATTTCAGAAAAAATCTGACTTTTGGCAATTCACTCAAAAATGGCGCCAAACGCTTGCAAATGCTCCCCTGAAATGTTTGGCTGTCGAAACAGAAGGCTTTTTGTCACAGGAGAAGAAATCAGCCCTCAGTAACTTAACCGACGGAAAAAGATATTTTTGAAAAATCCCTAAACCCCGGGGTCACAATTTCAGAAAAAATCTGACTTTTGGCAATTCACTCAAAAATGGTGCCAACCGGTTGCAAATGCTCCCCTGAAATGTTTGGCTGTCGAAACAGGAGACTTTTTATCACAAGACAGCAAATCAGCCCTCAGCAGTTTAACCGGCGGAAAAAGATTTTTTTGAAAAAACCCTAAGCCCCGGGGTCACAATTTCAGAAAAAATCCGTCTTTTGGCAATTCACTCAAAAATGGTGCCAACCGGTTGCAAATGCTCCCCTGAAAGCTTTGGCGATGGAAACAGAAGGCTTTTTATCACAGGAGAAGAAATCAGCCCTCAGAAAGTTAACCGGCAGAAAAAGATTTTTTTGAAAAATCCCTAAGCCCCGGGGTCACAATTTCAGCAAAAATCTGACTTTTGGCAATTCACTCAAAAATGTTGCCAAACGCTTGCAAATGCTCCCCTGAAAGCTTTGGCGACGGAAACAGAAGGCTTTTTATCACCGGACAAGAAATCAGCCACCAACAACTTAACCGGCGGAAAAAGATTTTTTTGAAAAATCCCTAAGCCCCGGGGTCACAATTTCAGAAAAGATCTGACTTTTGGCAATTCACTCAAAAATGTTGCCAAACGCTTGCAAATGCTCCCCTGAAATGTTTGGCTGTCGAAACAAAAGGCTTTTTATCAGAGGACAAGAAATCAGCCCTCTGCAACTTAACCGGCGGAAAAAGATTTTTTTGAAAAATCCCTAAGCCCCGGGGTCACAATTTCAGAAAAAATCCGACTTTTGGCAATTCACTCAAAAATGCTGCCAAACGCTGGCCAATGCTCCCCTGAAATGTTTGGCTGTCGAAACAGAAGGCTTTTTATCACAGGAGAAGAAATCAGCCCTCAGAAAGTTAACCCGTCGGAAAAAGATTTTTTTGAAAAATCCCTAAGCCCCGGGGTCACAATTTCAGCAAAAATCCGACTTTTGGCAATTCACTCAAAAATGGTGCCAACCGGTTGCAAATGCTCCCCTGAAATGTTTGGCTGTCGAAACAGGAGACTTTTTATCACAAGACAGCAAATCAGCCCTCAGCAGTTTAACCGGCGGAAAAAGATTTTTTTGAAAAAACCCTAAGCCCCGGGGTCACAATTTCAGAAAAAATCCGTCTTTTCGCAATTCACTCAAAAATGGTGCCAACCGGTTGCAAATGCTCCCCTGAAAGCTTTGGCGATGGAAACAGAAGGCTTTTTATCACAGGAGAAGAAATCAGCCCTCAGAAAGTTAACCGGCGGAAAAAGATTTTTTTGAAAAATCCCTAAGCCCCGGGGTCACAATTTCAGCAAAAATCTGACTTTTGGCAATTCACTCAAAAATGTTGCCAAACGCTTGCAAATGCTCCCCTGAAAGCTTTGGCGACGGAAACAGAAGGCTTTTTATCACCGGACAAGAAATCAGCCACCAACAACTTAACCGGCGGAAAAAGATTTTTTTGAAAAATCCCTAAGCCCCGGGGTCACAATTTCAGAAAAGATCTGACTTTTGGCAATTCACTCAAAAATGTTGCCAAACGCTTGCAAATGCTCCCCTGAAATGTTTGGCTGTCGAAACAAAAGGCTTTTTATCAGAGGACAAGAAATCAGCCCTCTGCAACTTAACCGGCGGAAAAAGATTTTTTTGAAAAATCCCTAAGCCCCGGGGTCACAATTTCAGAAAAAATCCGACTTTTGGCAATTCACTCAAAAATGCTGCCAAACGCTGGCCAATGCTCCCCTGAAATGTTTGGCTGTCGAAACAGAAGGCTTTTTATCACAGGAGAAGAAATCAGCCCTCAGAAAGTTAACCCGTCGGAAAAAGATTTTTTTGAAAAATCCCTAAGCCCCGGGGTCACAATTTCAGCAAAAATCCGACTTTTGGCAATTCACTCAAAAATGTTGCCAAACGCTTGCAAATGCTCCCCTGAAATGTTTGGCTGTCGAAACAGAAGGCTTTTTGTCACAGGAGAAGAAATCAGCCCTCAGCAGCTTAACCGGCGGAAAAAGATTTTTTTGAAAAAACCCTAAGCCCCGGGGTCACAATTTCAGAAAAAATCTGACTTTTGGCAATTCACTCAAAAATGGTGCCAACCGGTTGCAAATGCCCCCCTGAAAGCTTTGGCGATGGAAACATAAGGCTTTTTATCACAGGAGAAGAAATCAGCCCTCAGAAAGTTAACCGGCGGAAAAAGATTTTTTTGAAAAATCCCTAAGCCCCGGGGTCACAATTTCAGCAAAAATCTGACTTTTGGCAATTCACTCAAAAATGTTGCCAAACGCTTGCAAATGCTCCCCTGAAATGTTTGGCTGTCGAAACAAAAGGCTTTTTATCAGAGGACAAGAAATCAGCCCTCTGCAACTTAACCGGCGGAAAAAGATTTTTTTGAAAAATCCCTAAGCCCCGGGGTCACAATTTCAGAAAAAATCCGACTTTTGGCAATTCACTCAAAAATGCTGCCAAACGCTGGCCAATGCTCCCCTGAAATGTTTGGCTGTCAAAACAGAAGGCTTTTTATCACAGGAGAAGAAATCAGCCCTCAGAAAGTTAACCCGTCGAAAAAAGATTTTTTTGAAAAATCCCTAAGCCCCGGGGTCACAATTTCAGCAAAAATCCGACTTTTGGCAATTCACTCAAAAATGGTGCCAACCGGTTGCAAATGCTCCCCTGAAATGTTTGGCTGTCGAAACAGGAGACTTTTTATCACAAGACAGCAAATCAGCCCTCAGCAGTTTAACCGGCGGAAAAAGATTTTTTTGAAAAAACCCTAAGCCCCGGGGTCACAATTTCAGAAAAAATCCGTCTTTTCGCAATTCACTCAAAAATGGTGCCAACCGGTTGCAAATGCTCCCCTGAAAGCTTTGGCGATGGAAACAGAAGGCTTTTTATCACAGGAGAAGAAATCAGCCCTCAGAAAGTTAACCGGCGGAAAAAGATTTTTTTGAAAAATCCCTAAGCCCCGGGGTCACAATTTCAGCAAAAATCTGACTTTTGGCAATTCACTCAAAAATGTTGCCAAACGCTTGCAAATGCTCCCCTGAAAGCTTTGGCGACGGAAACAGAAGGCTTTTTATCACCGGACAAGAAATCAGCCACCAACAACTTAACCGGCGGAAAAAGATTTTTTTGAAAAATCCCTAAGCCCCGGGGTCACAATTTCAGAAAAGATCTGACTTTTGGCAATTCACTCAAAAATGTTGCCAAACGCTTGCAAATGCTCCCCTGAAATGTTTGGCTGTCGAAACAAAAGGCTTTTTATCAGAGGACAAGAAATCAGCCCTCTGCAACTTAACCGGCGGAAAAAGATTTTTTTGAAAAATCCCTAAGCCCCGGGGTCACAATTTCAGAAAAAATCCGACTTTTGGCAATTCACTCAAAAATGCTGCCAAACGCTGGCCAATGCTCCCCTGAAATGTTTGGCTGTCGAAACAGAAGTCTTTTTATCACAGGAGAAGAAATCAGCCCTCAGAAAGTTAACCCGTCGGAAAAAGATTTTTTTTGAAAAATCCCTAAGCCCCGGGGTCACAATTTCAGCAAAAATCCGACTTTTGGCAATTCACTCAAAAATGTTGCCAAACGCTTGCAAATGCTCCCCTGAAATGTTTGGCTGTCGAAACAGAAGGCTTTTTGTCACAGGAGAAGAAATCAGCCCTCAGCAGCTTAACCGGCGGAAAAAGATTTTTTTGAAAAAACCCTAAGCCCCGGGGTCACAATTTCAGAAAAAATCTGACTTTTGGCAATTCACTCAAAAATGGTGCCAACCGGTTGCAAATGCCCCCCTGAAAGCTTTGGCGATGGAAACATAAGGCTTTTTATCACAGGAGAAGAAATCAGCCCTCAGAAAGTTAACCGGCGGAAAAAGATTTTTTTGAAAAATCCCTAAGCCCCGGGGTCACAATTTCAGCAAAAATCTGACTTTTGGCAATTCACTCAAAAATGTTGCCAAACGCTTGCAAATGCTCCCCTGAAATGTTTGGCTGTCGAAATAGGAGGGTTTTTATCACAGGACAGCAAATCAGCCCTCAGCAACTTAACCGGCGGAAAAAGATTTTTTTGAAAAATCCCTAAGCCACGGGGTCACAATTTCAGAAAAAATCTGACTTTTGGCAAATGACGCCAAACACTTGCAAATGCTCCCCTAAAATGTTTGGCTGTCGAAACAGGAGGGCAAATCAGCCCTCAGCAACTTAACCGGCGGAAAAAGATTTTTTTGAAAAATCCCTAAGCCCCGGGGTCACAATTTCAGAAAAAATCTGACCTTTGACAATTCACTCAAAAATGGCGCCAAACGCTTGCAAATGCTCCCCTGAAATGTTTGGCTTTCGAAACTGAAGGCTTTTTGTCACAGGAGAAGAAATCAGCCCTCAGCAACTTTACCGGCGAGAAAAGATTTTTTTGAAAAATCCCTAAGCCCCGGGGTCACAATTTCAGAAAAAATCTGACTTTTGGCAATTCACTCAAAAATGGTGCCAACCGGTTGCAAATGCCCCCCTGAAAGCTTTGGCGATGGAAACATAAGGCTTTTTATCACAGGAGAAGAAATCAGCCCTCAGAAAGTTAACCGGCGGAAAAAGATTTTTTTGAAAAATCCCTAAGCCCCGGGGTCACAATTTCAGCAAAAATCTGACTTTTGGCAATTCACTCAAAAATGTTGCCAAACGCTTGCAAATGCTCCCCTGAAATGTTTGGCTGTCGAAACAAAAGGCTTTTTATCAGAGGACAAGAAATCAGCCCTCTGCAACTTAACCGGCGGAAAAAGATTTTTTTGAAAAATCCCTAAGCCCCGGGGTCACAATTTCAGAAAAAATCCGACTTTTGGCAATTCACTCAAAAATGCTGCCAAACGCTGGCCAATGCTCCCCTGAAATGTTTGGCTGTCGAAACAGAAGGCTTTTTATCACAGGAGAAGAAATCAGCCCTCAGAAAGTTAACCCGTCGGAAAAAGATTTTTTTGAAAAATCCCTAAGCCCCGGGGTCACAATTTCAGCAAAAATCCGACTTTTGGCAATTCACTCAAAAATGGTGCCAACCGGTTGCAAATGCTCCCCTGAAATGTTTGGCTGTCGAAACAGGAGACTTTTTATCACAAGACAGCAAATCAGCCCTCAGCAGTTTAACCGGCGGAAAAAGATTTTTTTGAAAAAACCCTAAGCCCCGGGGTCACAATTTCAGAAAAAATCCGTCTTTTCGCAATTCACTCAAAAATGGTGCCAACCGGTTGCAAATGCTCCCCTGAAAGCTTTGGCGATGGAAACAGAAGGCTTTTTATCACAGGAGAAGAAATCAGCCCTCAGAAAGTTAACCGGCGGAAAAAGATTTTTTTGAAAAATCCCTAAGCCCCGGGGTCACAATTTCAGCAAAAATCTGACTTTTGGCAATTCACTCAAAAATGTTGCCAAACGCTTGCAAATGCTCCCCTGAAAGCTTTGGCGACGGAAACAGAAGGCTTTTTATCACCGGACAAGAAATCAGCCACCAACAACTTAACCGGCGGAAAAAGATTTTTTTGAAAAATCCCTAAGCCCCGGGGTCACAATTTCAGAAAAGATCTGACTTTTGGCAATTCACTCAAAAATGTTGCCAAACGCTTGCAAATGCTCCCCTGAAATGTTTGGCTGTCGAAACAAAAGGCTTTTTATCAGAGGACAAGAAATCAGCCCTCTGCAACTTAACCGGCGGAAAAAGATTTTTTTGAAAAATCCCTAAGCCCCGGGGTCACAATTTCAGAAAAAATCCGACTTTTGGCAATTCACTCAAAAATGCTGCCAAACGCTGGCCAATGCTCCCCTGAAATGTTTGGCTGTCGAAACAGAAGGCTTTTTATCAGAGGACAAGAAATCAGCCCTCAGAAAGTTAACCCGTCGGAAAAAGATTTTTTTGAAAAATCCCTAAGCCCCGGGGTCACAATTTCAGCAAAAATCCGACTTTTGGCAATTCACTCAAAAATGTTGCCAAACGCTTGCAAATGCTCCCCTGAAATGTTTGGCTGTCGAAACAGAAGGCTTTTTGTCACAGGAGAAGAAATCAGCCCTCAGCAGCTTAACCGGCGGAAAAAGATTTTTTTGAAAAAACCCTAAGCCCCGGGGTCACAATTTCAGAAAAAATCTGACTTTTGGCAATTCACTCAAAAATGGTGCCAACCGGTTGCAAATGCCCCCCTGAAAGCTTTGGCGATGGAAACATAAGGCTTTTTATCACAGGAGAAGAAATCAGCCCTCAGAAAGTTAACCGGCGGAAAAAGATTTTTTTGAAAAATCCCTAAGCCCCGGGGTCACAATTTCAGCAAAAATCTGACTTTTGGCAATTCACTCAAAAATGTTGCCAAACGCTTGCAAATGCTCCCCTGAAATGTTTGGCTGTCGAAATAGGAGGGTTTTTATCACAGGACAGCAAATCAGCCCTCAGCAACTTAACCGGCGGAAAAAGATTTTTTTGAAAAATCCCTAAGCCACGGGGTCACAATTTCAGAAAAAATCTGACTTTTGGCAAATGACGCCAAACACTTGCAAATGCTCCCCTAAAATGTTTGGCTGTCGAAACAGGAGGGCAAATCAGCCCTCAGCAACTTAACCGGCGGAAAAAGATTTTTTTGAAAAATCCCTAAGCCCCGGGGTCACAATTTCAGAAAAAATCTGACCTTTGACAATTCACTCAAAAATGGCGCCAAACGCTTGCAAATGCTCCCCTGAAATGTTTGGCTTTCGAAACTGAAGGCTTTTTGTCACAGGAGAAGAAATCAGCCCTCAGCAACTTTACCGGCGAGAAAAGATTTTTTTGAAAAATCCCTAAGCCCCGGGGTCACAATTTCAGAAAAGATCTGACTTTTGGCAATTCACTCAAAAATGGTGCCAACCGGTTGCAAATGCTCCCCTGAAAGCTTTGGCGATGGAAACAGAAGGCTTTTTATCACAGGAGAAGAAATCAGCCCTCAGAAAGTTAACCGGCGGAAAAAGATTTTTTTGAAAAATCCTTAAGCCCCGGGGTCACAATTTCAGAAAAAATCTAACTTTTGGCAATTCACTCAAAAATGTTGCCAAACGCTTCAAATGTTCCCTTGAAAGCTTTGACGATGGAAACAGAAGGCTTTTTATCACCGGACAAGAAATCAGCCACCAACAACTTAACCGGCAGAAAAAGATTTTTTTGAAAAATCCCTAAGCCCCGGGGTCACAATTTCAGAAAAGATCTGACATTTGGCCATTCACTCAAAAATGTTGCCAAACGCTTGCAAATGCTCCCCTGAAATGTTTGGCTGTCGAAACAGGAGGCTTTTTATCACAAGACAGCAAATCAGCCCTCAGCAACTTAACCGGCGGAAAAAGATTTTTTTGAAAAATCCCTAAGCCCCGGGGTCACAATTTCAGAAAAAATCCGTCTTTTGGCAATTCCCTCAAAAATGGTGCCAACCGGTTGCAAATGCTCCCCTGAAAGCTTTGGCGATGGAAACAGAAGGCTTTTTATCACATTACAAGAAATGAGCCCTCAGCCACTTAACCGGCGGAAAAGCATTTTTTTGAAAAATCCCTAAGCCCTGGGGTCACAATTTCAGAAAAAATCTGACTTTTGGCAATTCACTCAAAAATGGCGCCAAACGCTTGCAAATGGTCCCCTGAAATGTTTGGCAGTCGAAATAGAATGGTTTTTTCCCCCCACAGGACAAGCAATCAGCCCTCAGCAACTTAACCGGCGGAAAAATATCTTTTTGAAAAATCCCTAAGCCCCGGGGTCACAATTTCAGCAAAAATCTGACTTTTGACAATTCACTCAAAAATGGTGCCAAACGCTTGCAAATGCTCCCCTGAAATGTTTGGCTGTCGAAACAGAAGGCTTTTTGTCACAGGAGAAGAAATCAGCCCTCAGCAGCTTAACCGGCGGAAAAAGATTTTTTTGAAAAAACCCTAAGCCCCGGGGTCACAATTTCAGAAAAAATCCGTCTTTTGGCAATTCACTCAAAAATGGTGCCAACCGGTTGCAAATGCCCCCCTGAAAGGTTTGGCGATGGAAACATAAGGCTTTTTATCACAGGAGAAGAAATCAGCCCTCAGAAAGTTAACCGGCGGAAAAAGATTTTTTTGAAAAATCCCTAAGCCCCGGGGTCACAATTTCAGCAAAAATCTGACTTTTGGCAATTCACTCAAAAATGTTGCCAAACGCTTGCAAATGCTCCCCTGAAAGCTTTGGCGATGGAAACAGAAGGCTTTTTATCACCGGACAAGAAATCAGCCACCAACAACTTGACCGGCGGAAAAAGATTTTTTTGAAAAATCCCTAAGCCCCGGGGTCACAATTTCAACAAAAATCTTACTTTTGGCAATTCCCTCAAAAATGGTGCCAAACGCTTGCAAATGCTCCCCTGAAATGTTTGGCTATCGAAATAGGAGGGTTTTTATCACAGGACAGCAAATCAGCCCTCAGCAACTTAACCGGCGGAAAAAGATTTTTTTGAAAAATCCCTAAGCCCCGGGGTCACAATTTCAGAAAAAATCTGACTTTTGGCAAATGACGCCAAACACTTGCAAATGCTCCCCTAAAATGTTTGGCTGTCGAAACAGGAGGGCAAATCAGCACTCAGCAACTTAACCGGCAGAAAAAGATTTTTTTGAAAAATCCCTAAGCCCTGGGGTCACAATTTCAGAAAAAATCTGACTTTTGGCAATTCACTCAAAAATGGCGCCAAACGCTTGCAAATGCTCCCTTGAAATGTTTGGCAGTCGAAACAGAATGGTTTTTTTTCCCCACAGGACAAGAAATCAGCCCTCAGCAACTTAACCGGCGGAAAAATATTTTTTTGAAAAATCCCTAAGCCCCAGGGTCACAATTTCAGCAAAAATCTGACTTTTGACAATTCACTAAAAAATGGCGCCAAACGCTTGCAAATGCTCCCCTGAAATGTTTGGCTGTCGAAACTGAAGGCTTTTTGTCACAGGAGAAGAAATCAGCCCTCAGCAACTTTACCGG
The DNA here is from genome assembly GCF_964234715.1 of Podarcis melisellensis. Lineage (NCBI taxonomy): Eukaryota > Metazoa > Chordata > Lepidosauria > Squamata > Lacertidae > Podarcis > Podarcis melisellensis. The sequence continues at coordinate 42,956,402 of NC_138545.1, read as the reverse complement.
CGAGAAAAGATTTTTTTGAAAAATCCCTAAGCCCCGGGGTCACAATTTCAGAAAAGATCTGACTTTTGGCAATTCACTCAAAAATGGTGCCAACCGGTTGCAAATGCTCCCCTGAAAGCTTTGGCGATGGAAACAGAAGGCTTTTTATCACAGGAGAAGAAATCAGCCCTCAGAAAGTTAACCGGCGGAAAAAGATTTTTTTGAAAAATCCTTAAGCCCCGGGGTCACAATTTCAGAAAAAATCTAACTTTTGGCAATTCACTCAAAAATGCTGCCAAACGCTTGCCAATGCTCCCCTGAAATGTTTGGCTGTCGAAACAGAAGGCTTTTTATCACAGGACAAGAAATCAGCCCTCAGCAACTTAACCGGTGGAAAAAGATTTTTTTGAAAAATCCCTAAGCCCCGGGGTCAGAATTTCAGAAAAGATCTGACTTTTGGCAATTCACTCAAAAATGTTGCCAAACGCTTGCAACTGCTCCGCTGAAATGTTTGGCTGTCGAAACGGAAGTCTTTTTATCACAGGACAAGAAAACAGCCCTCAGCAACTTAACCGGCGGAAAAAGATTTTTTTGAAAAATCCCTAAGCCCCGGGGTCACAATTTCAGAAAAAAACCGACTTTTGGCAATTGACTCAAAAATGCTGCCAAACGCTTTCTAATGCTCCCCTGAAATGTTTGGCAGTCGAAACAGAATGCTTTTATTTCACAGGACAAGAAATCAGCCCTCAGCAACTTAACCGGCGGAAAAAGATTTTTTTGAAAAATCCCTAAGCCCCGGGTTCACAATTTCAGAAAAAATCTGACTTTTGGCAAATGGCGCCAAATGCTTGCAAATGCTCCCCTGAAATGTTTGGCTGTCGAAACAGGAGGCTTTTTATCACAGGACAAGAAATCAGCCCTCAGCAACTTAACCGGCGGAAAAATATTTTTTTGAAAAAATTCCTAAGCCACGGGGTCACAATTTCAAAAAAGATCTGACTTTTGGCAATTCACTCAAAAATGGTGCCAACCGGTTGCAGATGCTCCCCTGAAGGCTTTGGCGATGGAAACAGAAGGCTTTTTATCACCGGACAAGAAATCAGCCACCAACAACTTAACCGGCAGAAAAAGATTTTTTTGAAAAATCCCTAAGCCCCGGGGTCACAATTTCAGAAAAGATCTGACTTTTGGCAATTCACTCAAACATGTTGCCAAACGCTTGCAAATTCTCCGCTGAAATGTTTGGCTGTCGAAACAGAAGGCTTTTAATCACAGGACAAGAAATCAGCCCTCAGCAACTTAACCGGTGGAAAAAGATTTTTTTGAAAAATCCCTAAGCCCCGGGGTCACAATTTCAGAAAAAATCCGACTTTTGGCAATTGACTCAAAAATGCTGCCAAACGCTTGCTAATGCTCCCCTGAAATGTTTGGCAGTCGAAACAAAATGCTTTTTTTTCACAGGACAAGAAATCAGCCCTCAGCAACTTAACCGGCAGAAAAAGATTTTTTTGAAAAATCCCTAAGCCCCGGGGTCACAATTTCAGAAAAGATCTGACTTTTGGCCATTCACTCAAAAATGTTGCCAAACGATTGCAAATGCTCCCCTGAAATGTTTGGTTGACGAAACAGGAGGCTTTTTATCACAAGACAGCAAATCAGCCCTCAGCAACTTAACCGGCGGAAAAAGATTTTTTTGAAAAATCCCTAAGCCCCGGGGTCACAATTTCAGAAAAAATCCGTCTTTTGGCAATTCACTCAAAAATGTTGCCAAACGCTTCACATGCTCCCCTGAAAGCTTTGGCGATGGAAACAGAAGGCTTTTTGTCACAGGAGAAGAAATCAGCCCTCAGCAACTTAACCGGCGGAAAAAGATTTTTTTGAAAAATCCCTAAGCCCCGGGGTCACAATTTCAGAAAAAATCTGACTTTTGGCAATTCACTCAAAAATGGTGCCAACCGGTTGCAAATGCTCCCCTGAAATGTTTGGCTGTCGAAACAGGAGGCTTTTTATCACAAGACAGCAAATCAGCCCTCAGCAGCTTAACCGGTGGAAAAAGATTTTTTTGAAAAAACCCTAAGCCCCGGGGTCACAATTTCAGAAAAAATCCGTCTTTTGGCAATTCACTCAAAAATGGTGCCAACCGGTTACAAATGTTCCCCTGAAAGCTTTGGCGATGGAAACAGAAGGCTTTTTATCACCGGACAAGAAATCAGCCACCAACAACTTAACCGGCGGAAAAAGATTTTTTTGAAAAATCCCTAAGCCCCGGGGTCACAATTTCAGAAAAGATCTGACTTTTGGCAATTCACTCAAAAATGGTGCCAAACGCTTGCAAATGCTCCCCTGAAATGTTTGGCTGTCGAAACAAAAGGCTTTTTATCAGAGGACAAGAAATCAGCCCTCTGCAACTTAACCGGCGGAAAAAGATTTTTTTGAAAAATCCCTAGGCCCCGGGGTCACAATTTCAGAAAAAATCCGACTTTTGGCAATTCACTCAAAAATGCTGCCAAACGCTGGCCAATGCTCCCCTGAAATGTTTGGCAGTCGAAACAGAATGCTTTTATTTCACAGGACAAGAAATCAGCCCTCAGCAACTTAACCGGCGGAAAATTTTTTTTTTGAAAAATCCCTAAGCCCCGGGGTCACAATTTCAGCAAAAATCTGACTTTTGACAATTCACTCAAAAATGGTGCCGAACGCTTGCAAATGCTCCCCTGAAATGTTTGGCTGTCGAAACAGAAGGCTTTTTCTCACAGGAGAAGAAATCAGCCCTCAGCAACTTAACCGGTGGAAAAAGATTTTTTTGAAAAATCCCTAAGCCCCGGGGTCACAATTTCAGAAAAAATCTGACTTTTGGCAATTCACTCAAAAATGGCGCCAAACGCTTGCAAATGCTCCCCTGAAAGCTTTGGCGATGGAAACAGAAGGCTTTTTATCACAGGAGAAGAAATCAGCCCTCAGAAAGTTAACCCGTCGGAAAAAGATTTTTTTGAAAAATCCCTAAGCCCCGGGGTCACAATTTCAGCAAAAATCCGACTTTTGGCAATTCACTCAAAAATGTTGCCAAATGCTTCAAATGCTCCCCTGAAAGCTTTGGCGATGGAAACAGAAGGCTTTTTATCACATTAGAAGAAATGAGCCCTCAGCCACTTAACCGGCGGAAAAAGATTTTTTTGAAAAATCCCTAAGCCCTGGGGTCACAATTTCAGAAAAAATCTGACTTTTGGCAATTCACTCAAAAATGGCGCCAAACGCTTGCAAATGGTCCCCTGAAATGTTTGGCAATCGAAACAGAATGGTTTTTTCCCTCCACAGGACAAGAAATCAGCCCTCAGCAACTTAACGGGCGGAAAAATATCTTTTTGAAAAATCCCTAAGCCCCGGGGTCACAATTTCAGCAAAAATCTGACTTTTGACAATTCACTCAAAAATGGTGCCAAACGCTTGCAAATGCTCCCCTGAAATGTTTGGCTGTCGAAACAGAAGGCTTTTTGTCACAGGAGAAGAAATCAGCCCTCAGCAGCTTAACCGGCGGAAAAAGATTTTTTTGAAAAATCCCTAAGCCCCGGGGTCACAATTTCAGAAAAAATCCGTCTTTTGGCAATTGACTCAAAAATGGTGCCAACCGGTTGCAAATGCTCCCCTGAAAGCTTTGGCGATGGAAACAGAAGGCTTTTTATCACCGGACAAGAAATCAGCCACCAACAACTTAACCGGCGGAATAAGATTTTTTTGAAAAATCCCTAAGCCCCGGGGTCACAATTTCAACAAAAATCTTACTTTTGGCAATTCCCTCAAAAATGGTGCCAAACGCTTGCAAATGCTCCCCTGAAATGTTTGGCTGTCGAAATAGGAGGGTTTTTATCACAGGACAGCAAATCAGCCCTCAGCAACTTAACCGGCGGAAAAAGATTTTTTTGAAAAATCCCTAAGCCCCGGGGTTACAATTTCAGAAAAAAATCTGACTTTCGGCAAATGGCGCCAAACACTTGCAAATGCTCCCCTAAAATGTTTGGCTGTCGAAACAGGAGGGCAAATCAGCCCTCAGCAACTTAACTGGCGGAAAAAGATTTTTTTGAAAAATCCCTAAGCCCCGGGGTCACAATTTCAGAAAAAATCTGACTTTTGGCAATTCACTCAAAAATGGTGCCAACCGGTTGCAAATGCTCCCCTGAAAGCTTTGGCGATGGAAACAGAAGGCTTTTTATCACAGGAGAAGAAATCAGCCCTCAGAAAGTAAACCCGTCGGAAAAAGATTTTTTTGAAAAATCCCTATGCCCCGGGGTCACAATTTCAGCAAAAATCCGACTTTTGGCAATTCACTCAAAAATGTTGCCAAATGCTTCAAATGCTCCCCTGAAAGCTTTGGCGATGGAAACAGAAGGCTTTTTATCACCGGACAAGAAATTAGCCACCAACAACTTAACCGGCAGAAAAAGATTTTTTTGAAAAATCCCTAAGCCCCGGGGTCACAATTTCAGAAAAGATCTGACTTTTGGCCATTCACTCAAAAATGTTGCCAAACGCTTGCAAATGCTCCCCTGAAATGTTTGGCTGTCGAAACAGGAGGCTTTTTCTCACAAGACAGCAAATCAGCCCTCAGCAACTTAACCGGCGGAAAAAGATTTTTTTGAAAAATCCCTAAGCCCCGGGGTCACAATTTCAGAAAAAATCCGTCTTTTGGCAATTCACTCAAAAATGGTGCCAACCGGTTGCAAATGCTCCCCTGAAAGCTTTGGCGATGGAAACAGAAGGCTTTTTATCACAGGAGAAGAAATCAGCCCTCAGAAAGTTAACCGGCAGAAAAAGATTTTTTTGAAAAATCCCTAAGCCCCGGGGTCACAATTTCAGAAAAGATCTGACTTTTGGCAATTCACTCAAACATGTTGCCAAACGCTTGCAAATGCTCCGCTTAAATGTTTGGCTGTCGAAACAGAAGGCTTTTTATCACAGGACAAGAAATCAGCCCTCAGCAACTTAACCGGTGGAAAAAGATTTTTTTGAAAAATCCCTAAGCCCCGGGGTCAGAATTTCAGAAAAGATCTGACTTTTGGCAATTCACTCAAAAATGTTGCCAAACGCTTGCAAATGCTCCGCTGAAATGTTTGGCTGTCCAAACAGAAGGCTTTTTATCACAGGACAAGAAAACAGCCCTCAGCAACTTAACCGGCGGAAAAAGATTTTTTTGAAAAATCCCTAAGCCCCGGGGTCACAATTTCAGAAAAAATCCGACTTTTGGCAATTGACTCAAAAATGCTGCCAAACGCTTTCTAATGCTCCCCTGAAATGTTTGGCAGTCGAAACAGAATGCTTTTATTTCACAGGACAAGAAATCAGCCCTCAGCAACTTAACCGGCGGAAAAAGATTTTTTTGAAAAATCCCTAAGCCCCGGGTTCACAATTTCAGAAAAAATCTGACTTTTGGCAAATGGCGCCAAATGCTTGCAAATGCTCCCCTGAAATGTTTGGCTGTCGAAACAGGAGGCTTTTTATCACAGGACAGCAAATCAGCCCTCAGCAACTTAACCGGCGGAAAAATATTTTTTTGAAAAAATTCCTAAGCTCAGGGTCACAATTTCAAAAAAGATCTGACTTTTGGCAATTCACTCAAAAATGGTGCCAACCGGTTGCAGATGCTCCCCTGAAGGCTTTGGCGATGGAAACAGAAGGCTTTTTATCACCGGACAAGAAATCAGCCACCAACAACTTAACCGGCAGAAAAAGATTTTTTTGAAAAATCCCTAAGCCCCGGGGTCACAATTTCAGAAAAGATCTGACTTTTGGCAATTCACTCAAACATGTTGCCAAACGCTTGCAAATTCTCCGCTGAAATGTTTGGGTGTCGAAACAGAAGGCTTTTAATCACAGGACAAGAAATCAGCCCTCAGCAACTTAACCGGTGGAAAAAGATTTTTTTGAAAAATCCCTTAGCCCCGGGGTCACAATTTCAGAAAAAATCCGACTTTTGGCAATTGACTCAAAAATGCTGCCAAACGCTTGCTAATGCTCCCCTGAAATGTTTGGCAGTCGAAACAAAATGCTTTTTTTTCACAGGACAAGAAATCAGCCCTCAGCAACTTAACCGGCAGAAAAAGATTTTTTTGAAAAATCCCTAAGCCCCGGGGTCACAATTTCAGAAAAGATCTGACTTTTGTCCATTCACTCAAAAATGTTGCCAAACGCTTGCAAATGCTCCCCTTAAATGTTTGGCTGACGAAACAGGAGGCTTTTTATCACAAGACAGCAAATCAGCCCTCAGCAACTTAAACGGTGGAAAAAGATTTTTTTGAAAAATCCCTAAGCCCCGGGGTCACAATTTCAGAAAAAATCCGTCTTTTTGCAATTCACTCAAAAATGTTGCCAAACGCTTCAAATGCTCTGCTGAAAGCTTTGGCGATGGAAACAGAAGGCTTTTTATCACCGGACAAGAAATCAGCCACCAACAACTTAACCGGCAGAAAAAGATTTTTTTGAAAAATCCCTAAGTCCCGGGTTCACAATTTCAGAAAAGATCTGACTTTTGGCCATTGACTCAAAAATGTTGCCAAACGCTTGCAAATGCTACCCTGAAATGTTTGGCTGTCGAAACAGGAGGCTTTTTATCACAAGACAGCAAATCAGCCCTCAGCAATTTAACCGGCGGAAAAAGATTTTTTTGGAAAAATCCCTAAGCCCCGGGGTGACAATTTCAGAAAAAATCTGACTATTGGCAACTCACAAAAAATTGGCGCCAAACGCTTGCAAATGCTCCCCTGAAAGCTTTGGCGATGGAAACAGAAGGCTTTTTGTCACAGGAGAAGAAATCAGCCCTCAGAAAGTTAACCGGCGGAAAAAGATTTTTTTGAAAAATCCCTAAGCCCCGGGGTCACAATTTCAGAAAAAATCCGTCTTTTGCCAATTCACTCAAAAATGGTGCCAACCGGTTGCAAATGCTCCCCTGAAAGCTTTGGCGATGGAAACAGAAGGCTTTTTATCACAGGAGAAGAAATCAGCCCTCAGAAAGTTAACCGGCAGAAAAAGATTTTTTTGAAAAATCCCTAAGCCCCGGGGTCACAATTTCAGAAAAGATCTGACTTTTGGCAATTCACTCAAACATGTTGCCAAACGCTTGCAAATGCTCCGCTTAAATGTTTGGCTGTCGAAACAGAAGGCTTTTTATCACAGGACAAGAAATCAGCCCTCAGCAACTTAACCGGTGGAAAAAGATTTTTTTGAAAAATCCCTAAGCCCCGGGGTCACAATTTCAGAAAAGATCTGACTTTTGGCAATTCACTCAAACATGTTGCCAAACGCTTGCAAATGCTCCGCTTAAATGTTTGGCTGTCGAAACAGAAGGCTTTTTATCACAGGACAAGAAATCAGCCCTCAGCAACTTAACCGGTGGAAAAAGATTTTTTTGAAAAATCCCTAAGCCCCGGGGTCAGAATTTCAGAAAAGATCTGACTTTTGGCAATTCACTCAAAAATGTTGCCAAACGCTTGCAAATGCTCCGCTGAAATGTTTGGCTGTCCAAACAGAAGGCTTTTTATCACAGGACAAGAAAACAGCCCTCAGCAACTTAACCGGCGGAAAAAGATTTTTTTGAAAAATCCCTAAGCCCCGGGGTCACAATTTCAGAAAAAATCCGACTTTTGGCAATTGACTCAAAAATGCTGCCAAACGCTTTCTAATGCTCCCCTGAAATGTTTGGCAGTCGAAACAGAATGCTTTTATTTCACAGGACAAGAAATCAGCCCTCAGCAACTTAACCGGCGGAAAAAGATTTTTTTGAAAAATCCCTAAGCCCCGGGTTCACAATTTCAGAAAAAATCTGACTTTTGGCAAATGGCGCCAAATGCTTGCAAATGCTCCCCTGAAATGTTTGGCTGTCGAAACAGGAGGCTTTTTATCACAGGACAGCAAATCAGCCCTCAGCAACTTAACCGGCGGAAAAATATTTTTTTGAAAAAATTCCTAAGCTCAGGGTCACAATTTCAAAAAAGATCTGACTTTTGGCAATTCACTCAAAAATGGTGCCAACCGGTTGCAGATGCTCCCCTGAAGGCTTTGGCGATGGAAACAGAAGGCTTTTTATCACCGGACAAGAAATCAGCCACCAACAACTTAACCGGCAGAAAAAGATTTTTTTGAAAAATCCCTAAGCCCCGGGGTCACAATTTCAGAAAAGATCTGACTTTTGGCAATTCACTCAAACATGTTGCCAAACGCTTGCAAATTCTCCGCTGAAATGTTTGGGTGTCGAAACAGAAGGCTTTTAATCACAGGACAAGAAATCAGCCCTCAGCAACTTAACCGGTGGAAAAAGATTTTTTTGAAAAATCCCTTAGCCCCGGGGTCACAATTTCAGAAAAAATCCGACTTTTGGCAATTGACTCAAAAATGCTGCCAAACGCTTGCTAATGCTCCCCTGAAATGTTTGGCAGTCGAAACAAAATGCTTTTTTTTCACAGGACAAGAAATCAGCCCTCAGCAACTTAACCGGCAGAAAAAGATTTTTTTGAAAAATCCCTAAGCCCCGGGGTCACAATTTCAGAAAAGATCTGACTTTTGTCCATTCACTCAAAAATGTTGCCAAACGCTTGCAAATGCTCCCCTTAAATGTTTGGCTGACGAAACAGGAGGCTTTTTATCACAAGACAGCAAATCAGCCCTCAGCAACTTAAACGGTGGAAAAAGATTTTTTTGAAAAATCCCTAAGCCCCGGGGTCACAATTTCAGAAAAAATCCGTCTTTTTGCAATTCACTCAAAAATGTTGCCAAACGCTTCAAATGCTCTGCTGAAAGCTTTGGCGATGGAAACAGAAGGCTTTTTATCACCGGACAAGAAATCAGCCACCAACAACTTAACCGGCAGAAAAAGATTTTTTTGAAAAATCCCTAAGTCCCGGGTTCACAATTTCAGAAAAGATCTGACTTTTGGCCATTGACTCAAAAATGTTGCCAAACGCTTGCAAATGCTACCCTGAAATGTTTGGCTGTCGAAACAGGAGGCTTTTTATCACAAGACAGCAAATCAGCCCTCAGCAATTTAACCGGCGGAAAAAGATTTTTTTGGAAAAATCCCTAAGCCCCGGGGTGACAATTTCAGAAAAAATCTGACTATTGGCAACTCACAAAAAATTGGCGCCAAACGCTTGCAAATGCTCCCCTGAAAGCTTTGGCGATGGAAACAGAAGGCTTTTTGTCACAGGAGAAGAAATCAGCCCTCAGAAAGTTAACCGGCGGAAAAAGATTTTTTTGAAAAATCCCTAAGCCCCGGGGTCACAATTTCAGAAAAAATCCGTCTTTTGGCAATTCACTCAAAAATGGTGCCAACCGGTTGCAAATGCTCCCCTGAAAGCTTTGGCGATGGAAACAGAAGGCTTTTTATCACAGGACAAGAAATCAGCCCTCAGAAAGTTAACCGGCGGAAAAAGATTTTTTTAAAAAATCCCTAAGCCCCGGGGTCACAATTTCAGAAAAGATCTGACTTTTGGCAATTCACTCAAAAATGTTGCCAAACGCTTGCAAATGCTCCCCTGAAATGTTTGGCTGTCGAAACAGAAGGCTTTTTATCACAGGACAAGAAATCAGGCCTCAGCAACTTAACCGGCGGAAAAAGATTTTTTTTGAAAAATCCCTAAGCCCAGGGGTCACAATTTCAGAAAAGATCTGACTTTTGGCAATTCACTCAAAAATGTTGCCAAACGCTTGTAAATGCTCCCCTGAAAGCTTTGGCGATGGAAACAGAAGGCTTTTTATCACCGGACAAGAAATGAGCCACCAACAACTTAACCGGCGGAAAAGGATTTTTTTGAAAAATCCCTAAGCTCCGGGGTCACGATTTCAGAAAAGATCTGACTTTTGGCAATTCACTCAAACATGTTGCCAAACGCTTGCAAATTCTCCGCTGAAATGTTTGGCTGTCGAAACAGAAGGCTTTTAATCACAGGACAAGAAATCAGCCCTCAGCAACTTAACCGGTGGAAAAAGATTTTTTTGAAAAATCCCTAAGCCCCGGGGTCACAATTTCAGAAAAAATCCGACTTTTGGCAATTGACTCAAAAATGCTGCCAAACGCTTGCTAATGCTCCCCTGAAATGTTTGGCAGTCGAAACAAAATGCTTTTTTTTCACAGGACAAGAAATCAGCCCTCAGCAACTTAACCGGCAGAAAAAGATTTTTTTGAAAAATCCCTAAGCCCCGGGGTCACAATTTCAGAAAAGATCTGACTTTTGGCCATTCACTCAAAAATGTTGCCAAACGATTGAAAATGCTCCCCTGAAATGTTTGGTTGACGAAACAGGAGGCTTTTTATCACAAGACAGCAAATCAGCCCTCAGCAACTTAACCGGCGGAAAAAGATTTTTTTGAAAAATCCCTAAGCCCCGGGGTCACAATTTCAGAAAAAATCCGTCTTTTGGCAATTCACTCAAAAATGTTGCCAAACGCTTCACATGCTCCCCTGAAAGCTTTGGCGATGGAAACAGAAGGCTTTTTGTCACAGGAGAAGAAATCAGCCCTCAGCAACTTAACCGGCGGAAAAAGATTTTTTTGAAAAATCCCTAAGCCCCGGGGTCACAATTTCAGAAAAAATCTGACTTTTGGCAATTCACTCAAAAATGGTGCCAACCGGTTGCAAATGCTCCCCTGAAATGTTTGGCTGTCGAAACAGGAGGCTTTTTATCACAAGACAGCAAATCAGCCCTCAGCAGCTTAACCGGCGGAAAAAGATTTTTTTGAAAAAACCCTAAGCCCCGGGGTCACAATTTCAGAAAAAATCCGTCTTTTGGCAATTCACTCAAAAATGGTGCCAACCGGTTACAAATGTTCCCCTGAAAGCTTTGGCGATGGAAACAGAAGGCTTTTTATCACTGGACAAGAAATCAGCCACCAACAACTTAACCGGCGGAAAAAGATTTTTTTGAAAAATCCCTAAGCCCCGGGGTCACAATTTCAGAAAAGATCTGACTTTTGGCAATTCACTCAAAAATGGTGCCAAACGCTTGCAAATGCTCCCCTGAAATGTTTGGCTGTCGAAACAAAAGGCTTTTTATCAGAGGACAAGAAATCAGCCCTCTGCAACTTAACCGGCGGAAAAAGATTTTTTTGAAAAATCCCTAGGCCCCGGGGTCACAATTTCAGAAAAAATCCGACTTTTGGCAATTCACTCAAAAATGCTGCCAAACGCTGGCCAATGCTCCCCTGAAATGTTTGGCAGTCGAAACAGAATGCTTTTATTTCACAGGACAAGAAATCAGCCCTCAGCAACTTAACCGGCGGAAAATTTTTTTTTTGAAAAATCCCTAAGCCCCGGGGTCACAATTTCAGCAAAAATCTGACTTTTGACAATTCACTCAAAAATGGTGCCGAACGCTTGCAAATGCTCCCCTGAAATGTTTGGCTGTCGAAACAGAAGGCTTTTTCTCACAGGAGAAGAAATCAGCCCTCAGCAACTTAACCGGCGGAAAAAGATTTTTTTGAAAAATCCCTAAGCCCCGGGGTCACAATTTCAGAAAAAATCTGACTTTTGGCAATTCACTCAAAAATGGCGCCAAACGCTTGCAAATGCTCCCCTGAAAGCTTTGGCGATGGAAACAGAAGGCTTTTTATCACAGGAGAAGAAATCAGCCCTCAGAAAGTTAACCCGTCGGAAAAAGATTTTTTTGAAAAATCCCTAAGCCCCGGGGTCACAATTTCAGCAAAAATCCGACTTTTGGCAATTCACTCAAAAATGTTGCCAAATGCTTCAAATGCTCCCCTGAAAGCTTTGGCGATGGAAACAGAAGGCTTTTTATCACATTAGAAGAAATGAGCCCTCAGCCACTTAACCGGCGGAAAAAGATTTTTTTGAAAAATCCCTAAGCCCTGGGGTCACAATTTCAGAAAAAATCTGACTTTTGGCAATTCACTCAAAAATGGCGCCAAACGCTTGCAAATGGTCCCCTGAAATGTTTGGCAATCGAAACAGAATGGTTTTTTCCCTCCACAGGACAAGAAATCAGCCCTCAGCAACTTAACGGGCGGAAAAATATCTTTTTGAAAAATCCCTAAGCCCCGGGGTCACAATTTCAGCAAAAATCTGACTTTTGACAATTCACTCAAAAATGGTGCCAAACGCTTGCAAATGCTCCCCTGAAATGTTTGGCTGTCGAAACAGAAGGCTTTTTGTCACAGGAGAAGAAATCAGCCCTCAGCAGCTTAACCGGCGGAAAAAGATTTTTTTGAAAAATCCCTAAGCCCCGGGGTCACAATTTCAGAAAAAATCCGTCTTTTGGCAATTGACTCAAAAATGGTGCCAACCGGTTGCAAATGCTCCCCTGAAAGCTTTGGCGATGGAAACAGAAGGCTTTTTATCACCGGACAAGAAATCAGCCACCAACAACTTAACCGGCGGAATAAGATTTTTTTGAAAAATCCCTAAGCCCCGGGGTCACAATTTCAACAAAAATCTTACTTTTGGCAATTCCCTCAAAAATGGTGCCAAACGCTTGCAAATGCTCCCCTGAAATGTTTGGCTGTCGAAATAGGAGGGTTTTTATCACAGGACAGCAAATCAGCCCTCAGCAACTTAACCGGCGGAAAAAGATTTTTTTGAAAAATCCCTAAGCCCCGGGGTTACAATTTCAGAAAAAAATCTGACTTTTGGCAAATGGCGCCAAACACTTGCAAATGCTCCCCTAAAATGTTTGGCTGTCGAAACAGGAGGGCAAATCAGCCCTCAGCAACTTAACTGGCGGAAAAAGATTTTTTTGAAAAATCCCTAAGCCCCGGGGTCACAATTTCAGAAAAAATCTGACTTTTGGCAATTCACTCAAAAATGGTGCCAACCGGTTGCAAATGCTCCCCTGAAAGCTTTGGCGATGGAAACAGAAGGCTTTTTATCACAGGAGAAGAAATCAGCCCTCAGAAAGTAAACCCGTCGGAAAAAGATTTTTTTGAAAAATCCCTATGCCCCGGGGTCACAATTTCAGCAAAAATCCGACTTTTGGCAATTCACTCAAAAATGTTGCCAAATGCTTCAAATGCTCCCCTGAAAGCTTTGGCGATGGAAACAGAAGGCTTTTTATCACCGGACAAGAAATTAGCCACCAACAACTTAACCGGCAGAAAAAGATTTTTTTGAAAAATCCCTAAGCCCCGGGGTCACAATTTCAGAAAAGATCTGACTTTTGGCCATTCACTCAAAAATGTTGCCAAACGCTTGCAAATGCTCCCCTGAAATGTTTGGCTGTCGAAACAGGAGGCTTTTTCTCACAAGACAGCAAATCAGCCCTCAGCAACTTAACCGGCGGAAAAAGATTTTTTTGAAAAATCCCTAAGCCCCGGGGTCACAATTTCAGAAAAAATCCGTCTTTTGGCAATTCACTCAAAAATGGTGCCAACCGGTTGCAAATGCTCCCCTGAAAGCTTTGGCGATGGAAACAGAAGGCTTTTTATCACAGGAGAAGAAATCAGCCCTCAGAAAGTTAACCGGCAGAAAAAGATTTTTTTGAAAAATCCCTAAGCCCCGGGGTCACAATTTCAGAAAAGATCTGACTTTTGGCAATTCACTCAAACATGTTGCCAAACGCTTGCAAATGCTCCGCTTAAATGTTTGGCTGTCGAAACAGAAGGCTTTTTATCACAGGACAAGAAATCAGCCCTCAGCAACTTAACCGGTGGAAAAAGATTTTTTTGAAAAATCCCTAAGCCCCGGGGTCAGAATTTCAGAAAAGATCTGACTTTTGGCAATTCACTCAAAAATGTTGCCAAACGCTTGCAAATGCTCCGCTGAAATGTTTGGCTGTCCAAACAGAAGGCTTTTTATCACAGGACAAGAAAACAGCCCTCAGCAACTTAACCGGCGGAAAAAGATTTTTTTGAAAAATCCCTAAGCCCCGGGGTCACAATTTCAGAAAAAATCCGACTTTTGGCAATTGACTCTAAAATGCTGCCAAACGCTTTCTAATGCTCCCCTGAAATGTTTGGCAGTCGAAACAGAATGCTTTTATTTCACAGGACAAGAAATCAGCCCTCAGCAACTTAACCGGCGGAAAAAGATTTTTTTGAAAAATCCCTAAGCCCCGGGTTCACAATTTCAGAAAAAATCTGACTTTTGGCAAATGGCGCCAAATGCTTGCAAATGCTCCCCTGAAATGTTTGGCTGTCGAAACAGGAGGCTTTTTATCACAGGACAGCAAATCAGCCCTCAGCAACTTAACCGGCGGAAAAATATTTTTTTGAAAAAATTCCTAAGCTCAGGGTCACAATTTCAAAAAAGATCTGACTTTTGGCAATTCACTCAAAAATGGTGCCAACCGGTTGCAGATGCTCCCCTGAAGGCTTTGGCGATGGAAACAGAAGGCTTTTTATCACCGGACAAGAAATCAGCCACCAACAACTTAACCGGCAGAAAAAGATTTTTTTGAAAAATCCCTAAGCCCCGGGGTCACAATTTCAGAAAAGATCTGACTTTTGGCAATTCACTCAAACATGTTGCCAAACGCTTGCAAATTCTCCGCTGAAATGTTTGGGTGTCGAAACAGAAGGCTTTTAATCACAGGACAAGAAATCAGCCCTCAGCAACTTATCCGGTGGAAAAAGATTTTTTTGAAAAATCCCTAAGCCCCGGGGTCACAATTTCAGAAAAAATCCGACTTTTGGCAATTGACTCAAAAATGCTGCCAAACGCTTGCTAATGCTCCCCTGAAATGTTTGGCAGTCGAAACAAAATGCTTTTTTTTCACAGGACAAGAAATCAGCCCTCAGCAACTTAACCGGCAGAAAAAGATTTTTTTGAAAAATCCCTAAGCCCCGGGGTCACAATTTCAGAAAAGATCTGACTTTTGTCCATTCACTCAAAAATGTTGCCAAACGCTTGCAAATGCTCCCCTTAAATGTTTGGCTGACGAAACAGGAGGCTTTTTATCACAAGACAGCAAATCAGCCCTCAGCAACTTAAACGGTGGAAAAAGATTTTTTTGAAAAATCCCTAAGCCCCGGGGTCACAATTTCAGAAAAAATCCGTCTTTTTGCAGTTCACTCAAAAATGTTGCCAAACGCTTCAAATGCTCTGCTGAAAGCTTTGGCGATGGAAACAGAAGGCTTTTTATCACCGGACAAGAAATCAGCCACCAACAACTTAACCGGCAGAAAAAGATTTTTTTGAAAAATCCCTAAGTCCCGGGTTCACAATTTCAGAAAAGATCTGACTTTTGGCCATTGACTCAAAAATGTTGCCAAACGCTTGCAAATGCTACCCTGAAATGTTTGGCTGTCGAAACAGGAGGCTTTTTATCACAAGACAGCAAATCAGCCCTCAGCAATTTAACCGGCGGAAAAAGATTTTTTTGGAAAAATCCCTAAGCCCCGGGGTGACAATTTCAGAAAAAATCTGACTATTGGCAACTCACAAAAAATTGGCGCCAAACGCTTGCAAATGCTCCCCTGAAAGCTTTGGCGATGGAAACAGAAGGCTTTTTGTCACAGGAGAAGAAATCAGCCCTCAGAAAGTTAACCGGCGGAAAAAGATTTTTTTGAAAAATCCCTAAGCCCCGGGGTCACAATTTCAGAAAAAATCCGTCTTTTGGCAATTCACTCAAAAATGGTGCCAACCGGTTGCAAATGCTCCCCTGAAAGCTTTGGCGATGGAAACAGAAGGCTTTTTATCACAGGACAAGAAATCAGCCCTCAGAAAGTTAACCGGCGGAAAAAGATTTTTTTAAAAAATCCCTAAGCCCCGGGGTCACAATTTCAGAAAAGATCTGACTTTTGGCAATTCACTCAAAAATGTTGCCAAACGCTTGCAAATGCTCCCCTGAAATGTTTGGCTGTCGAAACAGAAGGCTTTTTATCACAGGACAAGAAATCAGGCCTCAGCAACTTAACCGGCGGAAAAAGATTTTTTTTGAAAAATCCCTAAGCCCAGGGGTCACAATTTCAGAAAAGATCTGACTTTTGGCAATTCACTCAAAAATGTTGCCAAACGCTTGTAAATGCTCCCCTGAAAGCTTTGGCGATGGAAACAGAAGGCTTTTTATCACATTACAAGAAATGAGCCCACAGCCACTTAACCGGCGGAAAAAGATTTTTTTGAAAAATCCCTAAGCCCTGGGGTCACAATTTCAGAAAAAATCTGACTTTTGGCAATTCACTCAAAAATGGCGCCAAACGCTTGCAAATGCTCCCCTGAAATGTTTGGCAGTCGAAACAGAATGGTTTTTTTTTTCCACAGGACAAGAAATCTGCCCTCAGCAACTTAACCGGCGGACAAATATTTTTTTGAAAAATCCCTAAGCCCCGAGGTCACAATTTCAGCAAAAATCTGACTTTTGACAATTCACTCAAAAATGGTGCCAAACGCTTGCAAATGCTCCCCTGAAACGTTTGGCTGTCGAAACAGAAGGCTTTTTGTCACAGGAGAAGAAATCAGCCCTCAGCAACTTAACCGGTGGAAAAAGATTTTTTTGAAAAATCCCTAAGCCCCGGGGTCACAATTTCAGCAAAAATCTGACTTTTGACAATCCTCTCAAAAATGGTGCCAAACGCTTGCAAATGCTCCCCTTAAAGCTTTGGCGATGGAAACAGAAGGCTTTTTGTCACAGGAGAAGAAATCAGCCCTCAGAAAGTTAACCGGCGGAAAAAGATTTTTTTGAAAAATCCCTAAGCCCCGGGGTCACAATTTCAGAAAAAATCCGTCTTTTGGCAATTCACTCAAAAATGGTGCCAACCGGTGCAAATGCTCCCCTGAAATGTTTGGCTGTCGAAACAGAAGGCTTTTTATCACAGGACAAGAAATCAGCCCTCAGAAAGTTAACCGGCGGAAAAAGATTTTTTTAAAAAAATCCCTAAGCCCCGGGGTCACAATTTCAGAAAAGATCTGACTTTTGGCAATTCACTCAAAAATGTTGCCAAACGCTTGCAAATGCTCCCCTGAAATGTTTGGCTGTCGAAACAGAAGGCTTTTTATCACAGGACAAGAAATCAGCCCTCAGCAACTTAACCGGCGGAAAAAGATTTTTTTTGAAAAATCCCTAAGCCCAGGGGTCACAATTTCAGAAAAGATCTGACTTTTGGCAATTCACTCAAAAATGTTGCCAAACGCTTGTAAATGCTCCCCTGAAAGCTTTGGCGATGGAAACAGAAGGCTTTTTATCACATTACAAGAAATGAGCCCACAGCCACTTAACCGGCGGAAAAAGATTTTTTTGAAAAATCCCTAAGCCCTGGGGTCACAATTTCAGAAAAAATCTGACTTTTGGCAATTCACTCAAAAATGGCGCCAAACGCTTGCAAATGCTCCCCTGAAATGTTTGGCAGTCGAAACAGAATGGTTTTTTTTTTCCACAGGAGGGCAAATCAGCCCTCAGCAACTTAACCGGCGGAAAAAGATTTTTTTGAAAAATCCCTAAGCCCCGGGGTCACGATTTCAGAAAAGATCTGACTTTTGGCAATTCACTCAAAAATGGTGCCAAACGCTTGCAAATGCTCCCCTGAAACGTTTGGCTGTCGAAACAGAAGGCTTTTTGTCACAGGAGAAGAAATCAGCCCTCAGCAACTTAACCGGCGGAAAAAGATTTTTTTGAAAAATCCCTAAGCCCCGGGTCACAATTTCAGAAAAAATCTGACTTTTGGCAATTCACTCAAAAATGGTGCCAACCGGTTGCAAATGCTCCCCTGAAATGTTTGGCTGTCGAAACAGGAGGCTTTTTATCACAAGACAGCAAATCAGCCCTCAGCAGCTTAACCGGCGGAAAAAGATTTTTTTGAAAAAACCCTAAGCCCCGGGGTCACAGTTTCAGAAAAAATCCGTCTTTTGGCAATTCACTCAAAAATGGTGCCAACCGGTTGCAAATGCTCCCCTGGAAGCTTTGGCGATGGAAACAGAAGGCTTTTTATCACAGGAGAAGAAATCAGCCCTCAGAAAGTTAACCGGCGGAAAAAGATTTTTTTGAAAAATCCCGAAGCCCCGGGGTCACAATTTCAGCAAAAATCTGACTTTTGGCAATTCACTCAAAAATGTAGCCAAACGCTTGCAAATGCTCCCCTGAAAGCTTTGGCGATGGAAACAGAAGGCTTTTTGTCACCGGAGAAGAAATCAGCCACCAACAACTTAACCGGCGGAAAAAGATTTTTTTGAAAAATCCCTAAGCCCCGGGGTCACAATTTCAGAAAAGATCTGACTTTTGGCAATTCACTCAAAAATGTTGCCAAACGCTTGCAAATGCTCCCCTGAAATGTTTGGCTGTCGAAACAAAAGGCTTTTTATCAGAGGACAAGAAATCAGCCCTCTGCAACTTAACCGGCGGAAAAAGATTTTTTTGAAAAATCCCTAAGCCCCGGGGTCACAATTTCAGAAAAAATCCGACTTTTGGCAATTCACTCAAAAATGCTGCCAAACGCTGGCCAATGCTCCCCTGAAATGTTTGGCAGTCGAAACAGAATGCTTTTATTTCACAGGACAAGAAATCAGCCCTCAGCAACTTAACCGGCGGAAAAATATTTTTTTGAAAAATCCCTAAGCCCCGGGGTCACAATTTCAGCAAAAATCTGACTTTTGACAATTCACTCAAAAATGGTGCCAAACGCTTGCAAATGCTCCCCTGAAACGTTTGGCTGTCGAAACAGAAGGCTTTTTGTCACAGGAGAAGAAATCAGCCCTCAGCAACTTAACCGGTGGAAAAAGATTTTTTTGAAAAATCCCTAAGCCCCGGGGTCACAATTTCAGCAAAAATCTGACTTTTGACAATCCTCTCAAAAATGGTGCCAAACGCTTGCAAATGCTCCCCTGAAAGCTTTGGCGATGGAAACAGAAGGCTTTTTGTCACAGGAGAAGAAATCAGCCCTCAGAAAGTTAACCGGCGGAAAAATATTTTTTTGAAAAATCCCTAAGCCCCGGGGTCACAATTTCAGAAAAAATCCGTCTTTTGGCAATTCACTCAAAAATGGTGCCAAGCGGTGCAAATGCTCCCCTGAAATGTTTGGCTGTCGAAACAGAAGGCTTTTTATCACAGGACAAGAAATCAGCCCTCAGAAAGTTAACCGGCGGAAAAAGATTTTTTTGAAAAATCCCTAAGCCCCGGGGTCACAATTTCAGAAAAGATCTGACTTTTGGCAATTCACTCAAAAATGTTGCCAAACGCTTGCAAATGCTCCCCTGAAATGTTTGGCTGTCGAAACAGAAGGCTTTTTATCACAGGACAAGAAATCAGCCCTCAGCAACTTAACCGGCGGAAAAAGATTTTTTTTGAAAAATCCCTAAGCCCAGGGGTCACAATTTCAGAAAAGATCTGACTTTTGGCAATTCACTCAAAAATGTTGCCAAACGCTTGTAAATGCTCCCCTGAAAGCTTTGGCGATGGAAACAGAAGGCTTTTTATCACATTACAAGAAATGAGCCCACAGCCACTTAACCGGCGGAAAAAGATTTTTTTGAAAAATCCCTAAGCCCAGGGGTCACAATTTCAGAAAAAATCTGACTTTTGGCAATTCACTCAAAAATGGCGCCAAACGCTTGCAAATGCTTCCCTGAAACGTTTGGCTGTCGAAACAGAAGGCTTTTTGTCACAGGAGAAGAAATCAGCCCTCAGCAACTTAACCGGCGGAAAAAGATTTTTTTGAAAAATCCCAAAGCCCTGGGGTCACAATTTCAGAAAAAATCTGACTTTTGGCAATTCACTCAAAAATGGTGCCAACCGGTTGCAAATGCTCCCCTGAAATGTTTGGCTGTCGAAACAGGAGGCTTTTTATCACAAGACAGCAAATCAGCCCTCAGCAGCTTAACCGGCGGAAAAAGATTTTTTTGAAAAAACCCTAAGCCCCGGGGTCACAATTTCAGAAAAAATCCGTCTTTTGGCAATTCACTCAAAAATGGTGCCAACCGGTGGCAAATGCTCCCCTGGAAGCTTTGGCGATGGAAACAGAAGGCTTTTTATCACAGGAGAAGAAATCAGCCCTCAGAAAGTTAACCGGCGGAAAAAGATTTTTTTGAAAAATCCCTAAGCCCCGGGGTCACAATTTCAGCAAAAATCTGACTTTTGGCAATTCACTCAAAAATGTTGCCAAACGCTTGCAAATGCTCCCCTGAAAGCTTTGGCGATGGAAACAGAAGGCTTTTTATCACCGGACAAGAAATCAGCCACCAACAACTTAACCGGCGGAAAAAGATTTTTTTGAAAAATCCCTAAGCCCCGGGGTCACGATTTCAGAAAAGATCTGACTTTTGGCAATTCACTCAAAAATGGTGCCAAACGCTTGCAAATGCTCCCCTGAAACGTTTGGCTGTCGAAACAGAAGGCTTTTTGTCACAGGAGAAGAAATCAGCCCTCAGCAACTTAACCGGCGGAAAAAGATTTTTTTGAAAAATCCCTAAGCCCCGGGGTCACAATTTCAGAAAAAATCTGACTTTTGGCAATTCACTCAAAAATGGTGCCAACCGGTTGCAAATGCTCCCCTGAAATGTTTGGCTGTCGAAACAGGAGGCTTTTTATCACAAGACAGCAAATCAGCCCTCAGCAGCTTAACCGGCGGAAAAAGATTTTTTTGAAAAATCCCTAAGCCCCGGGGTCACAATTTCAGAAAAAATCCGTCTTTTGGCAATTCACTCAAAAATGGTGCCAACCGGTGGCAAATGCTCCCCTGGAAGCTTTGGCGATGGAAACAGAAGGCTTTTTATCACAGGAGAAGAAATCAGCCCTCAGAAAGTTAACCGGCGGAAAAAGATTTTTTTGAAAAATCCCTAAGCCCCGGGGTCACAATTTCAGCAAAAATCTGACTTTTGGCAATTCACTCAAAAATGTTGCCAAACGCTTGCAAATGCTCCCCTGAAAGCTTTGGCGATGGAAACAGAAGGCTTTTTATCACCGGACAAGAAATCAGCCACCAACAACTTAACCGGCGGAAAAAGATTTTTTTGAAAAATCCCTAAGCCCCGGGGTCACGATTTCAGAAAAGATCTGACTTTTGGCAATTCACTCAAAAATGGTGCCAAACGCTTGCAAATGCTCCCCTGAAACGTTTGGCTGTCGAAACAGAAGGCTTTTTGTCACAGGAGAAGAAATCAGCCCTCAGCAACTTAACCGGCGGAAAAAGATTTTTTTGAAAAATCCCTAAGCCCCGGGGTCACAATTTCAGAAAAAATCTGACTTTTGGCAATTCACTCAAAAATGGTGCCAACCGGTTGCAAATGCTCCCCTGAAATGTTTGGCTGTCGAAACAGGAGGCTTTTTATCACAAGACAGCAAATCAGCCCTCAGCAGCTTAACCGGCGGAAAAAGATTTTTTTGAAAAATCCCTAAGCCCCGGGGTCACAATTTCAGAAAAAATCCGTCTTTTGGCAATTCACTCAAAAATGGTGCCAACCGGTGGCAAATGCTCCCCTGGAAGCTTTGGCGATGGAAACAGAAGGCTTTTTATCACAGGAGAAGAAATCAGCCCTCAGAAAGTTAACCGGCGGAAAAAGATTTTTTTGAAAAATCCCTAAGCCCCGGGGTCACAATTTCAGCAAAAATCTGACTTTTGGCAATTCACTCAAAAATGTTGCCAAACGCTTGCAAATGCTCCCCTGAAAGCTTTGGCGATGGAAACAGAAGGCTTTTTATCACCGGACAAGAAATCAGCCACCAACAACTTAACCGGCGGAAAAAGATTTTTTTGAAAAATCCCTAAGCCCCGGGGTCACGATTTCAGAAAAGATCTGACTTTTGGCAATTCACTCAAAAATGGTGCCAAACGCTTGCAAATGCTCCCCTGAAACGTTTGGCTGTCGAAACAGAAGGCTTTTTGTCACAGGAGAAGAAATCAGCCCTCAGCAACTTAACCGGCGGAAAAAGATTTTTTTGAAAAATCCCTAAGCCCCGGGGTCACAATTTCAGAAAAAATCTGACTTTTGGCAATTCACTCAAAAATGGTGCCAACCGGTTGCAAATGCTCCCCTGAAATGTTTGGCTGTCGAAACAGGAGGCTTTTTATCACAAGACAGCAAATCAGCCCTCAGCAGCTTAACCGGCGGAAAAAGATTTTTTTGAAAAATCCCTAAGCCCCGGGGTCACAATTTCAGAAAAAATCCGTCTTTTGGCAATTCACTCAAAAATGGTGCCAACCGGTTGCAAATGCTCCCCTGGAAGCTTTGGCGATGGAAACAGAAGGCTTTTTATCACAGGAGAAGAAATCAGCCCTCAGAAAGTTAACCGGCGGAAAAAGATTTTTTTGAAAAATCCCTAAGCCCCGGGGTCACAATTTCAGCAAAAATCTGACTTTTGGCAATTCACTCAAAAATGTTGCCAAACGCTTGCAAATGCTCCCCTGAAAGCTTTGGCGATGGAAACAGAAGGCTTTTTATCACCGGACAAGAAATCAGCCACCAACAACTTAACCGGCGGAAAAAGATTTTTTTGAAAAATCCCTAAGCCCCGGGGTCACAATTTCAGAAAAGATCTGACTTTTGGCAATTCACTCAAAAATGTTGCCAAACGCTTGCAAATGCTCCCCTGAAATGTTTGGCTGTCGAAACAAAAGGCTTTTTATCAGAGGACAAGAAATCAGCCCTCTGCAACTTAACCGGCGGAAAAAGATTTTTTTGAAAAATCCCTAAGCCCCGGGGTCACAATTTCAGAAAAAATCCGACTTTTGGCAATTCACTCAAAAATGTTGCCAAATGCTTCAAATGCTCCCCTGAAATGTTTGGCGATGGAAACAGAATGCTTTTTATCACCGGACAAGAAATCAGCCACCAACAACTTAACCGGCAGAAAAATATTTTTTTGAAAAATCCCTAAGACCCGGGGTCACAATTTCAGAAAAGATCTGACTTTTGACAATTCACTCAAAAATGGTGCCAAACGCTTGCAAATGCTCCCCTGAAATGTTTGGCTGTCGAAACAGAAGGCTTTTTGTCACAGGAGAAGAAATCAGCCCTCAGCAACTTAACCGGCGGAAAAAGATTTTTTTGAAAAATCCCTAAGCCCCGGGGTCACAATTTCAGAAAAAATCCGACTTTTGGCAATTCACTCAAAAATGTTGCCAAATGCTTCAAATGCTCCCCTGAAAGCTTTGGCGATGGAAACAGAAGGCTTTTTATCACATTACAAGAAATGAGCCCTCAGCCACTTAACCGGCGGAAAAAGATTTTTTTGAAAAATCCCTAAGCCCCGGGGTCACAATTTCAGAAAAAATCCGTCTTTTGGCAATTCACTCAAAAATGGTGCCAACCGGTTGCAAATGCTCCCCTGAAAGCTTTGGCGATGGAAACATAAGGCTTTTTATCACAGGAGAAGAAATCAGCCCTCAGAAAGTTAACCGGCGGAAAAAGATTTTTTTGAAAAATCCCTAAGCCCCGGGGTCACAATTTCAGAAAAAATCTGACTTTTGGCCATTCACTCAAAAATGTTGCCAAACGCTTGCAAATGCTCCCCTGAAAGCTTTGGCGATGGAAACAGAAGGCTTTTTATCACCGGACAAGAAATCAGCCCTCAGCAACTTAACCGGCGGAAAAAGATTTTTTTGAAAAATCCCTAAGCCCCGGGGTCACAATTTCAGCAAAGATCTGACTTTTGGCAATTCACTCAAAAATGTTGCCAAACGCTTGCAAATGCTCCCCTGAAATGTTTGGCTGTCGAAACAGAAGGCTTTTTATCTCAGGACAAGAAATCAGCCCTCTGCAACTTAACCGGCGGAAAAAGATTTTTTTGAAAAATCCCTAAGCCCCGGGGTCACAATTTCAGAAAAAATCTGACTTTTGGCAATTCACTCAAAAATGGTGCCAAACGTTGGCCAATGTTCCCCTGAAATGTTTGGCTGTCGAAACAGAAGGCTTTTTATCACAGGACAAGAAATCAGCCCTCTGCAACTTAACCGGCGGAAAAAGATTTTTTTGAAAAATCCCTAAGCCCCGGGGTCACAATTTCAACAAAAATCTTACTTTTGGCAATTCCCTCAAAAATGGTGCCAAACGCTTGCAAATGCTCCCCTGAAATGTTTGGCTGTCGAAATAGGAGGGTTTTTATCACAGGACAGCAAATCAGCCCTCAGCAACTTAACCGGCGGAAAAAGATTTTTTTGAAAAATCCCTAAGCCCCGGGGTGACAATTTCAGAAAAGATCTGACTTTTGGCAATTCACTCAAAAATGGTGCCAAACGCTTGCAAATGCTCCCCTGAAACGTTTGGCTGTCGAAACAGGAGGGCAAATCAGCCCTCAGCAACTTAACCGGCGGAAAAAGATTTTTTTGAAAAATCCCTAAGCCCCGGGGTCACGATTTCAGAAAAGATCTGACTTTTGGCCATTCACTCAAAAATGTTGCCAAACGCTTGCAAATGCTCCCCTAAAATGTTTGGCTGTCGAAACAGAAGGCTTTTTATCACAGGACAAGAAATCAGCCCTCTGCAACTTAACCGGCGGAAAAAGATTTTTTTGAAAAATCCCTAAGCCCCGGGGTCACAATTTCAGAAAAAATCTGACTTTTGGCAATTCACTCAAAAATGTTGCCAAACGCTTGCAAATGCTCCCCTGAAAGCTTTGGCGATGGAAACAGAAGGCTTTTTATCACCGGACAAGAAATCAGCCACCAACAACTTAACCGGCGGAAAAAGATTTTTTTGAAAAATCCCTAAGCCCCGGGGTCACAATTTCAGAAAAGATCTGACTTTTGGCAATTCACTCAAAAATGTTGCCAAACGCTTGCAAATGCTCCCCTGAAATGTTTGGCTGTCGAAACAAAAGGCTTTTTATCAGAGGACAAGAAATCAGCCCTCTGCAACTTAACCGGCGGAAAAAGATTTTTTTGAAAAATCCCTAAGCCCCGGGGTCACAATTTCAGAAAAAATCCGACTTTTGGCAATTCACTCAAAAATGCTGCCAAACGCTGGCAAATGCTCCCCTGAAATGTTTGGCAGTCGAAACAGAATGCTTTTATTTCACAGGACAAGAAATCAGCCCTCAGCAACTTAACCGGTGGAAAAATATTTTTTTGAAAAATCCCTAAGACCCGGGGTCACAATTTCAGCAAAAATCTGACTTTTGACAATTCACTCAAAAATGGTGCCAAACGCTTGCAAATGCTCCCCTGAAATGTTTGGCTGTCGAAACAGAAGGCTTTTTGTCACAGGAGAAGAAATCAGCCCTCAGCAACTTAACCGGCGGAAAAAGATTTTTTTGAAAAATCCCTAAGCCCCGGGGTCACAATTTCAGAAAAAATCTGACTTTTGGCAATTCACTCAAAAATGGTGCCAACTGGTTGCAAATGCTCCCCTGAAAGCTTTGGCGATGGAAACAGAAGGCTTTTTATCACAGGAGAAGAAATCAGCCACCAACAACTTAACCGGCAGAAAAAGATTTTTTTGAAAAATCCCTAAGCCCCGGGGTCACAATTTCAGAAAAAATCTGACTTTTGGCCATTCACTCAAAAATGTTGCCAAACGCTTGCAAATGCTCCCCTGAAATGTTTGGCTGTCGAAACAGGAGGCTTTTTATCACAGGAGAAGAAATCAGCCCTCTGCAACTTAACCGGCGGAAAAAGATTTTTTTGAAAAAACCCTAAGCCCCGGGGTCACAATTTCAGAAAAAATCCGACTTTTGGCAATTCACTCAAAAATGTTGCCAAATGCTTCAAATGCTCCCCTGAAAGCTTTGGCGATGGAAACAGAAGGCTTTTTATCACCGGACAAGAAATCAGCCACCAACAACTTAACCGGCAGAAAAAGATTTTTTTGAAAAATCCCTAAGCCCCGGGGTCACAATTTCAGAAAAGATCTGACTTTTGGCCATTCACTCAAAAATGTTGCCAAACGCTTGCAAATGCTCCCCTGAAATGTTTGGCTGTCGAAACAGGAGGCTTTTTATCACAGGAGAAGAAATCAGCCCTCTGCAACTTAACCGGCGGAAAAAGATTTTTTTGAAAAAACCCTAAGCCCCGGGGTCACAATTTCAGAAAAAATCCGACTTTTGGCAATTCACTCAAAAATGTTGCCAAATGCTTCAAATGCTCCCCTGAAAGCTTTGGCGATGGAAACAGAAGGCTTTTTATCACATTACAAGAAATGAGCCCTCAGCCACTTAACCGGCGGAAAAAGATTTTTTTGAAAAATCCCTAAGCCCTGGGGTCACAATTTCAGAAAAAATCTGACTTTTGGCAATTCACTCAAAAATGGCGCCAAACGCTTGCAAATGCTCCCCTGAAATGTTTGGCTGTCGAAACAGAAGGCTTTTTGTCACAGGAGAAGAAATCAGCCCTCAGCAGCTTAACCGGCGGAAAAAGATTTTTTTGAAAAAACCCTAAGCCCCGGGGTCACAATTTCAGAAAAAATCCGTCTTTTGGCAATTCACTCAAAAATGGTGCCAACCGGTTGCAAATGCTCCCCTGAAAGCTTTGGCGATGGAAACATAAGGCTTTTTATCACAGGAGAAGAAATCAGCCCTCAGAAAGTTAACCGGCGGAAAAAGATTTTTTTGAAAAATCCCTAAGCCCCGGGGTCACAATTTCAGAAAAAATCTGACTTTTGGCCATTCACTCAAAAATGTTGCCAAACGCTTGCAAATGCTCCCCTGAAAGCTTTGGCGATGGAAACAGAAGGCTTTTTATCACCGGACAAGAAATCAGCCCTCAGCAACTTAACCGGCGGAAAAAGATTTTTTTGAAAAATCCCTAAGCCCCGGGGTCACAATTTCAGCAAAGATCTGACTTTTGGCAATTCACTCAAAAATGTTGCCAAACGCTTGCAAATGCTCCCCTGAAATGTTTGGCTGTCGAAACAGAAGGCTTTTTATCTCAGGACAAGAAATCAGCCCTCTGCAACTTAACCGGCGGAAAAAGATTTTTTTGAAAAATCCCTAAGCCCCGGGGTCACAATTTCAGAAAAAATCTGACTTTTGGCAATTCACTCAAAAATGGTGCCAAACGTTGGCCAATGTTCCCCTGAAATGTTTGGCTGTCGAAACAGAAGGCTTTTTATCACAGGACAAGAAATCAGCCCTCTGCAACTTAACCGGCGGAAAAAGATTTTTTTGAAAAATCCCTAAGCCCCGGGGTCACAATTTCAACAAAAATCTTACTTTTGGCAATTCCCTCAAAAATGGTGCCAAACGCTTGCAAATGCTCCCCTGAAATGTTTGGCTGTCGAAATAGGAGGGTTTTTATCACAGGACAGCAAATCAGCCCTCAGCAACTTAACCGGCGGAAAAAGATTTTTTTGAAAAATCCCTAAGCCCCGGGGTGACAATTTCAGAAAAGATCTGACTTTTGGCAATTCACTCAAAAATGGTGCCAAACGCTTGCAAATGCTCCCCTGAAACGTTTGGCTGTCGAAACAGGAGGGCAAATCAGCCCTCAGCAACTTAACCGGCGGAAAAAGATTTTTTTGAAAAATCCCTAAGCCCCGGGGTCACGATTTCAGAAAAGATCTGACTTTTGGCCATTCACTCAAAAATGTTGCCAAACGCTTGCAAATGCTCCCCTAAAATGTTTGGCTGTCGAAACAGAAGGCTTTTTGTCACAGGAGAAGAAATCAGCCCTCAGCAACTTAACCGGCGGAAAAAGATTTTTTTGAAAAATCCCTAAGCCCCGGGGTCACAATTTCAGAAAAAATCTGACTTTTGGCAATTCACTCAAAAATGGTGCCAACCGGTTGCAAATGCTCCCCTGAAATGTTTGGCTGTTGAAACAGGAGGCTTTTTATCACAAGACAGCAAATCAGCCCTCAGCAACTTAACCGGAGGAAAAAGATTTTTTTGAAAAATCCCTAAGCCCCGGGGTCACAATTTCAGAAAAAATCTGACTTTTGGCAATTCACTCAAAAATGGTGCCAACCGGTTGCAAATGCTCCCCTGAAAGCATTGGCGATGGAAACAGAAGGCTTTTTATCACAGGAGAAGAAATCAGCCCTCCGAAAGTTAACCCGTCGGAAAAAGATTTTTTTGAAAAATCCCTATGCCCCGGGGTCACAATTTCAGCAAAAATCCAACTTTTGGCAATTCACTCAAAAATGTTGCCAAATGCTTTAAATGCTCCCCTGAAAGCTTTGGCGATGGAAACAGAAGGCTTTTTATCACCGGACAAGAAATTAGCCACCAACAACTTAACGGGCAGAAAAAGATTTTTTTGAAAAATCCCTAAGCCCCGGGGTGACAATTTCAGAAAAGATCTGACTTTTGGCCATTCACTCAAAAATGTTGCCAAACGCTTGCAAATGCTCCCCTAAAATGTTTGGCTGTCGAAACAGGAGGGCAAATCAGCCCTCAGCAACTTAACCGGCGGAAAAAGATTTTTTTGAAAAATCCCTAAGCCCCGGGGTCACGATTTCAGAAAAGATCTGACTTTTGGCAATTCACTCAAAAATGGTGCCAACCGGTTGCAAATGCTCCCCTGAAAGCTTTGGCGATGGAAACAGAAGGCTTTTTATCACAGGAGAAGAAATCAGCCCTCAGAAAGTTAACCGGCGGTAAAAGATTTTTTTGAAAAATCCCTAAGACCCGGGGTCACAATTTCAGAAAAAATCCGACTTTTGGCAATTCACTCAAAAATGTTGCCAAACGCTTGTAAATGCTCCCCTGAAAGCATTGGCGATGGAAACAGAAGGCTTTTTATTACAGGAGAAGAAATCAGCCCTCAGAAAGTTAACCGGCGGAAAAAGATTTTTTTGAAAAATCCCTAAGCCCCGGGGTCACAATTTCAGAAAAGATCTGACTTTTGGCAATTCACTCAAAAATGTTGCCAAACGCTTGCAAATGCTCCCCTGAAATGTTTGGCTGTCGAAACAAAAGGCTTTGTATCACAGGACAAGAAATCAGCCCTCTGCAACTTAACCGGCGGAAAAAGATTTTTTTGAAAAATCCCTAAGCCCCGGGATCACAATTTCAGAAAAAATCCGACTTTTGGCAATTCACTCAAAAATGCTGCCAAACGCTGGCCAATGCTCCCCTGAAATGTATGGCAGTCGAAACAGAATGCTTTTATTTCACAGGACAAGAAATCAGCCCTCAGCAACTTAACCGGCGGAAAAAGATTTTTTTGAACAATCCCTAAGCCCCGGGGTCACAATTTCAGCAAAAATCTGACTTTTGACAATTCACTCAAAAATGGTGCCAAACGCTTGCAAATGCTACCCTGATATGTTTGGCGGTCGAAACAGAAGGCTTTTTATCACAAGACAGCAAATCAGCCCTCAGCAGCTTAACCGGCGGAAAAAGATTTTTTTGAAAAAACCCTAAGCCCCGGGGTCACAATTTCAGAAAAAATCCGTCTTTTGGCAATTCACTCAAAAATGGTGCCAACCGGTTGCAAATGCTCCCCTGAAAGCTATGGCGATGGAAACAGAAGGCTTTTTATCACAGGAGAAGAAATCAGCCCTCAGAAAGTTAACCGGCGGAAAAAGATTTTTTTGAAAAATCCCTAAGCCCCGGGGTGACAATTTCAGCAAAAATCTGACTTTTGGCAATTCACTCAAAAATGTTGCCAAACGCTTGCAAATGTTCCCCTGAAAGCTTTGGCGATGGAAACAGAAGGCTTTTTATCACCGGACAAGAAATCAGCCACCAACAACTTAACCGGCGGAAAAAGATTTTTTTGAAAAATCCCTAAGCCCCGGGGTCACAATTTCAGCAAAGATCTGATTTTTGGCCATTCACTCAAAAATGTTGCCAAACGCTTGCAAATGCTCCCCTGAAATGTTTCGCAGTCGAAACAGAATGTTTTTTTTTTCACAGGACAAGAAATCAGCCCTCAGCAACTTAACCGGCGGAAAAATATTTTTTTGAAAAATCCCTAAGCCCCGGGGTCACAATTTCAACAAAAATCTTACTTTTGACAATTCACTCAAAAATGGTGCCAAACGCTTGCAAATGCTCCCCTGAAATGTTTGGCTGTCGAAATAGGAGGGTTTTTATCACAGGACATCAAATCAGCCCTCAGCAACTTAACCGGCGGAAAAAGATTTTTTTGAAAAATCCCTAAGCCCCGGGGTCACAATTTCAGAAAAAATCTGACTTTTGGCAA
Source organism: Podarcis melisellensis (assembly GCF_964234715.1). NCBI lineage: Eukaryota > Metazoa > Chordata > Lepidosauria > Squamata > Lacertidae > Podarcis > Podarcis melisellensis. Next base: position 42,926,480 of record NC_138545.1, on the reverse strand, counting down.
ATGGCGCCAAACGCTTGCAAATGCTCCCCTAAAATGTTTGGCTGTCGAAACAGGTAGGCAAATCAGCCCTCAGCAACTTATCCGGCGGAAAAAGATTTTTTTGAAAAATCCCTAAGCCCCGGGGTCACAATTTCAGCAAAGATCTGACTTTTGGCAATTCACTCAAAAATGTTGCCAAACGCTTGCAAATGCTCCCCTGAAATGTTTGGCTGTCGAAACAGAAGGCTTTTTATCACAGGACAAGAAATCAGCCCTCTGCAACTTAACCGGCGGAAAAAGATTTTTTTGAAAAATCCCTAAGCCCCGGGGTCACAATTTCAGAAAAAATCTGACTTTTGGCAATTCACTCAAAAATGGTGCCAAACGTTGGCCAATGTTCCCCTGAAATGTTTGGCAGTCGAAACAGAATGCTTTTATTTCACAGGACAAGAAATCAGCCCTCAGCAACTTAACCGGCGGAAAAAGATTTTTTTGAAAAATCCCTAAGCCCCGGGGTCACAATTTCAACAAAAATCTTACTTTTGGCAATTCCCTCAAAAATGGTGCCAAACGCTTGCAGATGCTCCCCTGAAATGTTTGGCTGTCGAAATAGGAGGGTTTTTATCACAGGACAGCAAATCAGCCCTCAGCAACTTAACCGGCGGAAAAAGATTTTTTTGAAAAATCCCTAAGCCCCGGGGTCACAATTTCAGAAAAAATCTGACTTTTGGCAAATGGCGCCAAACACTTGCAAATGCTCCCCTAAAATGTTTGGATGTCGAAACAGGAGGGCAAATCAGCCCTCAGCAACTTAACCGGCGGAAAAAGATTTTTTTGAAAAATCCCTAAGCCCCGGGGTGACAATTTCAGAAAAGATCTGACTTTTGGCAATTCACTCAAAAATGGTGCCAAACGCTTGCAAATGCTCCCCTGAAACGTTTGGCTGTCGAAACAGGAGGGCAAATCAGCCCTCAGCAACTTAACCGGCGGAAAAAGATTTTTTTGAAAAATCCCTAAGCCCCGGGGTCACGATTTCAGAAAAGATCTGACTTTTGGCCATTCACTCAAAAATGTTGCCAAACGCTTGCAAATGCTCCCCTAAAATGTTTGGCTGTCGAAACAGGAGGGCAAATCAGCCCTCAGCAACTTAACCGGCGGAAAAAGATTTTTTTGAAAAATCCCTAAGCCCCGGGGTCACGATTTCAGAAAAGATCTGACTTTTGGCAATTCACTCAAAAATGGTGCCAAACGCTTGCAAATGCTCCCCTGAAACGTTTGGCTGTCGAAACAGAAGGCTTTTTGTCACAGGAGAAGAAATCAGCCCTCAGCAACTTAACCGGCGGAAAAAGATTTTTTTGAAAAATCCCTAAGCCCCGGGGTCACAATTTCAGAAAAAATCTGACTTTTGGCAATTCACTCAAAAATGGTGCCAACCGGTTGCAAATGCTCCCCTGAAAGCATTGGCGATGGAAACAGAAGGCTTTTTATCACAGGAGAAGAAATCAGCCCTCCGAAAGTTAACCCGTCGGAAAAAGATTTTTTTGAAAAATCCCTATGCCCCGGGGTCACAATTTCAGCAAAAATCCAACTTTTGGCAATTCACTCAAAAATGTTGCCAAATGCTTTAAATGCTCCCCTGAAAGCTTTGGCGATGGAAACAGAAGGCTTTTTATCACCGGACAAGAAATTAGCCACCAACAACTTAACGGGCAGAAAAAGATTTTTTTGAAAAATCCCTAAGCCCCGGGGTGACAATTTCAGAAAAGATCTGACTTTTGGCCATTCACTCAAAAATGTTGCCAAACGCTTGCAAATGCTCCCCTAAAATGTTTGGCTGTCGAAACAGGAGGGCAAATCAGCCCTCAGCAACTTAACCGGCGGAAAAAGATTTTTTTGAAAAATCCCTAAGCCCCGGGGTCACGATTTCAGAAAAGATCTGACTTTTGGCAATTCACTCAAAAATGGTGCCAACCGGTTGCAAATGCTCCCCTGAAAGCTTTGGCGATGGAAACAGAAGGCTTTTTATCACAGGAGAAGAAATCAGCCCTCAGAAAGTTAACCGGCGGTAAAAGATTTTTTTGAAAAATCCCTAAGACCCGGGGTCACAATTTCAGAAAAAATCCGACTTTTGGCAATTCACTCAAAAATGTTGCCAAACGCTTGTAAATGCTCCCCTGAAAGCATTGGCGATGGAAACAGAAGGCTTTTTATCACAGGAGAAGAAATCAGCCCTCAGAAAGTTAACCGGCGGAAAAAGATTTTTTTGAAAAATCCCTAAGCCCCGGGGTCACAATTTCAGAAAAGATCTGACTTTTGGCAATTCACTCAAAAATGTTGCCAAACGCTTGCAAATGCTCCCCTGAAATGTTTGGCTGTCGAAACAAAAGGCTTTGTATCACAGGACAAGAAATCAGCCCTCTGCAACTTAACCGGCGGAAAAAGATTTTTTTGAAAAATCCCTAATCCCCGGGATCACAATTTCAGAAAAAATCCGACTTTTGGCAATTCACTCAAAAATGCTGCCAAACGCTGGCCAATGCTCCCCTGAAATGTATGGCAGTCGAAACAGAATGCTTTTATTTCACAGGACAAGAAATCAGCCCTCAGCAACTTAACCGGCGGAAAAAGATTTTTTTGAACAATCCCTAAGCCCCGGGGTCACAATTTCAGCAAAAATCTGACTTTTGACAATTCACTCAAAAATGGTGCCAAACGCTTGCAAATGCTACCCTGATATGTTTGGCGGTCGAAACAGAAGTCTTTTTATCACAAGACAGCAAATCAGCCCTCAGCAGCTTAACCGGCGGAAAAAGATTTTTTTGAAAAAACCCTAAGCCCCGGGGTCACAATTTCAGAAAAAATCCGTCTTTTGGCAATTCACTCAAAAATGGTGCCAACCGGTTGCAAATGCTCCCCTGAAAGCTATGGCGATGGAAACAGAAGGCTTTTTATCACAGGAGAAGAAATCAGCCCTCAGAAAGTTAACCGGCGGAAAAAGATTTTTTTGAAAAATCCCTAAGCCCCGGGGTGACAATTTCAGCAAAAATCTGACTTTTGGCAATTCACTCAAAAATGTTGCCAAACGCTTGCAAATGTTCCCCTGAAAGCTTTGGCGATGGAAACAGAAGGCTTTTTATCACCGGACAAGAAATCAGCCACCAACAACTTAACCGGCGGAAAAAGATTTTTTTGAAAAATCCCTAAGCCCCGGGGTCACAATTTCAGCAAAGATCTGATTTTTGGCCATTCACTCAAAAATGTTGCCAAACGCTTGCAAATGCTCCCCTGAAATGTTTCGCAGTCGAAACAGAATGTTTTTTTTTTCACAGGACAAGAAATCAGCCCTCAGCAACTTAACCGGCGGAAAAATATTTTTTTGAAAAATCCCTAAGCCCCGGGGTCACAATTTCAACAAAAATCTTACTTTTGACAATTCACTCAAAAATGGTGCCAAACGCTTGCAAATGCTCCCCTGAAATGTTTGGCTGTCGAAATAGGAGGGTTTTTATCACAGGACATCAAATCAGCCCTCAGCAACTTAACCGGCGGAAAAAGATTTTTTTGAAAAATCCCTAAGCCCCGGGGTCACAATTTCAGAAAAAATCTGACTTTTGGCAAATGGCGCCAAACGCTTGCAAATGCTCCCCTAAAATGTTTGGCTGTCGAAACAGGTAGGCAAATCAGCCCTCAGCAACTTATCCGGCGGAAAAAGATTTTTTTGAAAAATCCCTAAGCCCCGGGGTCACAATTTCAGCAAAGATCTGACTTTTGGCAATTCACTCAAAAATGTTGCCAAACGCTTGCAAATGCTCCCCTGAAATGTTTGGCTGTCGAAACAGAAGGCTTTTTATCACAGGACAAGAAATCAGCCCTCTGCAACTTAACCGGCGGAAAAAGATTTTTTTGAAAAATCCCTAAGCCCCGGGGTCACAATTTCAGAAAAAATCTGACTTTTGGCAATTCACTCAAAAATGGTGCCAAACGTTGGCCAATGTTCCCCTGAAATGTTTGGCAGTCGAAACAGAATGCTTTTATTTCACAGGACAAGAAATCAGCCCTCAGCAACTTAACCGGCGGAAAAAGATTTTTTTGAAAAATCCCTAAGCCCCGGGGTCACAATTTCAACAAAAATCTTACTTTTGGCAATTCCCTCAAAAATGGCGCCAAACGCTTGCAAATGCTCCCCTGAAATGTTTGGCAGTCGAAACAGAATGTTTTTTTTTTCACAGGACAAGAAATCAGCCCTCAGCAACTTAACCGGCGGAAAAAGATTTTTTTGAAAAATCCCTAAGCCCCGGGGTCACAATTTCAGAAAAAATCTGACTTTTGGCAATTCACTCAAAAATGTTGCCAAACGCTTGCAAATCCTCCCCTGAAATGTTTGGCTGTCGAAACAGGAGGCTTTTTATCACAAGACAGCAAATCAGCCCTCAGCAACTTAACCGGCGGAAAAAGATTTTTTTGAAAAATCCCTAAGCCCCGGGGTCACAATTTCAGAAAAAATCTGACTTTTGGCAATTCACTCAAAAATGGTGCCAACCGGTTGCAAATGCTCCCCTGAAAGCTTTGGCGATGGAAACAGAAGGCTTTTTATCACAGGAGAAGAAATCAGCCCTCAGAAAGTTAACCGGCGGAAAAAGATTTTTTTGAAAAATCCCTAAGCCCCGGGGTCACAATTTCAGAAAAAATCTGACTTTTGGCAAATGGCGCCAAACACTTGCAAATGCTCCCCTAAAATGTTTGGATGTCGAAACAGGAGGGCAAATCAGCCCTCAGCAACTTAACCGGCGGAAAAAGATTTTTTTGAAAAATCCCTAAGCCCCGGGGTCACAATTTCAGAAAAGATCTGACTTTTGGCAATTCACTCAAAAATGGTGCCAAACGCTTGCAAATGCTCCCCTGAAACGTTTGGCTGTCGAAACAGGTGGGCAAATCAGCCCTCAGCAACTTAACCGGCGGAAAAAGATTTTTTTGAAAAATCCCTAAGCCCCGGGGTCACGATTTCAGAAAAGATCTGACTTTTGGCAATTCACTCAAAAATGGTGCCAAACGCTTGCAAATGCTCGCCTGAAACGTTTGGCTGTCGAAACAGAAGGCTTTTTGTCACAGGAGAAGAAATCAGCCCTCAGCAACTTAACCGGCGGAAAAAGATTTTTTTGAAGAATCCCTAAGCCCCGGGGTCACAATTTCAGAAAAAATCTGACTTTTGGCAATTCACTCAAAAATGGTGCCAACCGGTTGCAAATGCTCCCCTGAAATGTTTGGCTGTCGAAACAGGAGGCTTTTTATCACAAGACAGCAAATCAGCCCTCAGCAACTTAACCGGAGGAAAAAGATTTTTTTGAAAAATCCCTAAGCCCCGGGGTCACAATTTCAGAAAAAATCTGACTTTTGGCAATTCACTCAAAAATGGTGCCAACCGGTTGCAAATGCTCCCCTGAAAGCATTGGCGATGGAAACAGAAGGCTTTTTATCACAGGAGAAGAAATCAGCCCTCCGAAAGTTAACCCGTCGGAAAAAGATTTTTTTGAAAAATCCCTATGCCCCGGGGTCACAATTTCAGCAAAAATTAGACTTTTGGCAATTCACTCAAAAATGTTGCCAAATGCTTCAAATGCTCCCCTGAAAGCTTTGGCGATGGAAACAGAAGGCTTTTTGTCACCGGACAAGAAATTAGCCACCAACAACTTAACGGGCAGAAAAAGATTTTTTTGAAAAATCCCTAAGCCCCGGGGTGACAATTTCAGAAAAGATCTGACTTTTGGCCATTCACTCAAAAATGTTGCCAAACGCTTGCAAATGCTCCCCTAAAATGTTTGGCTGTCGAAACAGGAGGGGAAATCAGCCCTCAGCAACTTAACCGGCGGAAAAAGATTTTTTTGAAAAATCCCTAAGCCCCGGGGTCACAATTTCAGCAAAGATCTGATTTTTGGCCATTCACTCAAAAATGTTGCCAAACGCTTGCAAATGCTCCCCTGAAATGTTTCACAGTCGAAACAGAATGTTTTTTTTTTCACAGGACAAGAAATCAGCCCTCAGCAACTTAACCGGCGGAAAAATATTTTTTTGAAAAATCCCTAAGCCCCGGGGTCACAATTTCAACAAAAATCTTACTTTTGACAATTCACTCAAAAATGGTGCCAAACGCTTGCAAATGCTCCCCTGAAATGTTTGGCTGTCGAAACAGGAGGGGAAATCAGCCCTCAGCAACTTAACCGGCGGAAAAAGATTTTTTTGAAAAATCCCTAAGCCCCGGGGTCACAATTTCAGCAAAGATCTGATTTTTGGCCATTCACTCAAAAATGTTGCCAAACGCTTGCAAATGCTCCCCTGAAATGTTTCGCAGTCGAAACAGAATGTTTTTTTTTTCACAGGACAAGAAATCAGCCCTCAGCAACTTAACCGGCGGAAAAATATTTTTTTGAAAAATCCCTAAGCCCCGGGGTCACAATTTCAACAAAAATCTTACTTTTGACAATTCACTCAAAAATGGTGCCAAACGCTTGCAAATGCTCCCCTGAAATGTTTGGCTGTCGAAACAGGAGGGGAAATCAGCCCTCAGCAACTTAACCGGCGGAAAAAGATTTTTTTGAAAAATCCCTAAGCCCCGGGGTCACAATTTCAGCAAAGATCTGATTTTTGGCAATTCACTCAAAAATGTTGCCAAATGCTTTAAATGCTCCCCTGAAAGCTTTGGTGATGGAAACAGAAGGCTTTTTATCACCGGACAAGAAATTAGCCACCAACAACTTAACGGGCAGAAAAAGATTTTTTTGAAAAATCCCTAAGCCCCGGGGTGACAATTTCAGAAAAGATCTGACTTTTGGCCATTCACTCAAAAATGTTGCCAAACGCTTGCAAATGCTCCCCTAAAATGTTTGGCTGTCGAAACAGGAGGGCAAATCAGCCCTCAGCAACTTAACCGGCGGAAAAAGATTTTTTTGAAAAATCCCTAAGCCCCGGGGTCACGATTTCAGAAAAGATCTGACTTTTGGCAATTCACTCAAAAATGGTGCCAACCGGTTGCAAATGCTCCCCTGAAAGCTTTGGCGATGGAAACAGAAGGCTTTTTATCACAGGAGAAGAAATCAGCCCTCAGAAAGTTAACCGGCGGTAAAAGATTTTTTTGAAAAATCCCTAAGACCCGGGGTCACAATTTCAGAAAAAATCCGACTTTTGGCAATTCACTCAAAAATGTTGCCAAACGCTTGTAAATGCTCCCCTGAAAGCATTGGCGATGGAAACAGAAGGCTTTTTATCACAGGAGAAGAAATCAGCCCTCAGAAAGTTAACCGGCGGAAAAAGATTTTTTTGAAAAATCCCTAAGCCCCGGGGTCACAATTTCAGAAAAGATCTGACTTTTGGCAATTCACTCAAAAATGTTGCCAAACGCTTGCAAATGCTCCCCTGAAATGTTTGGCTGTCGAAACAAAAGGCTTTGTATCACAGGACAAGAAATCAGCCCTCTGCAACTTAACCGGCGGAAAAAGATTTTTTTGAAAAATCCCTAATCCCCGGGATCACAATTTCAGAAAAAATCCGACTTTTGGCAATTCACTCAAAAATGCTGCCAAACGCTGGCCAATGCTCCCCTGAAATGTATGGCAGTCGAAACAGAATGCTTTTATTTCACAGGACAAGAAATCAGCCCTCAGCAACTTAACCGGCGGAAAAAGATTTTTTTGAACAATCCCTAAGCCCCGGGGTCACAATTTCAGCAAAAATCTGACTTTTGACAATTCACTCAAAAATGGTGCCAAACGCTTGCAAATGCTACCCTGATATGTTTGGCGGTCGAAACAGAAGTCTTTTTATCACAAGACAGCAAATCAGCCCTCAGCAGCTTAACCGGCGGAAAAAGATTTTTTTGAAAAAACCCTAAGCCCCGGGGTCACAATTTCAGAAAAAATCCGTCTTTTGGCAATTCACTCAAAAATGGTGCCAACCGGTTGCAAATGCTCCCCTGAAAGCTATGGCGATGGAAACAGAAGGCTTTTTATCACAGGAGAAGAAATCAGCCCTCAGAAAGTTAACCGGCGGAAAAAGATTTTTTTGAAAAATCCCTAAGCCCCGGGGTGACAATTTCAGCAAAAATCTGACTTTTGACAATTCACTCAAAAATGGTGCCAAACGCTTGCAAATGTTCCCCTGAAAGCTTTGGCGATGGAAACAGAAGGCTTTTTATCACCGGACAAGAAATCAGCCACCAACAACTTAACCGGCGGAAAAAGATTTTTTTGAAAAATCCCTAAGCCCCGGGGTCACAATTTCAGCAAAGATCTGATTTTTGGCCATTCACTCAAAAATGTTGCCAAACGCTTGCAAATGCTCCCCTGAAATGTTTCGCAGTCGAAACAGAATGTTTTTTTTTTCACAGGACAAGAAATCAGCCCTCAGCAACTTAACCGGCGGAAAAATATTTTTTTGAAAAATCCCTAAGCCCCGGGGTCACAATTTCAACAAAAATCTTACTTTTGACAATTCACTCAAAAATGGTGCCAAACGCTTGCAAATGCTCCCCTGAAATGTTTGGCTGTCGAAATAGGAGGGTTTTTATCACAGGACATCAAATCAGCCCTCAGCAACTTAACCGGCGGAAAAAGATTTTTTTGAAAAATCCCTAAGCCCCGGGGTCACAATTTCAGAAAAAATCTGACTTTTGGCAAATGGCGCCAAACGCTTGCAAATGCTCCCCTAAAATGTTTGGCTGTCGAAACAGGTAGGCAAATCAGCCCTCAGCAACTTATCCGGCGGAAAAAGATTTTTTTGAAAAATCCCTAAGCCCCGGGGTCACAATTTCAGCAAAGATCTGACTTTTGGCAATTCACTCAAAAATGTTGCCAAACGCTTGCAAATGCTCCCCTGAAATGTTTGGCTGTCGAAACAGAAGGCTTTTTATCACAGGACAAGAAATCAGCCCTCTGCAACTTAACCGGCGGAAAAAGATTTTTTTGAAAAATCCCTAAGCCCCGGGGTCACAATTTCAGAAAAAATCTGACTTTTGGCAATTCACTCAAAAATGGTGCCAAACGTTGGCCAATGTTCCCCTGAAATGTTTGGCAGTCGAAACAGAATGCTTTTATTTCACAGGACAAGAAATCAGCCCTCAGCAACTTAACCGGCGGAAAAAGATTTTTTTGAAAAATCCCTAAGCCCCGGGGTCACAATTTCAACAAAAATCTTACTTTTGGCAATTCCCTCAAAAATGGTGCCAAACGCTTGCAAATGCTCCCCTGAAATGTTTGGCTGTCGAAATAGGAGGGTTTTTATCACAGGACAGCAAATCAGCCCTCAGCAACTTAACCGGCGGAAAAAGATTTTTTTGAAAAATCCCTAAGCCCCGGGGTCACAATTTCAGAAAAAATCTGACTTTTGGCAAATGGCGCCAAACACTTGCAAATGCTCCCCTAAAATGTTTGGATGTCGAAACAGGAGGGCAAATCAGCCCTCAGCAACTTAACCGGCGGAAAAAGATTTTTTTGAAAAATCCCTAAGCCCCGGGGTCACAATTTCAGAAAAGATCTGACTTTTGGCAATTCACTCAAAAATGGTGCCAAACGCTTGCAAATGCTCCCCTGAAACGTTTGGCTGTCGAAACAGGTGGGCAAATCAGCCCTCAGCAACTTAACCGGCGGAAAAAGATTTTTTTGAAAAATCCCTAAGCCCCGGGGTCACGATTTCAGAAAAGATCTGACTTTTGGCAATTCACTCAAAAATGGTGCCAAACGCTTGCAAATGCTCGCCTGAAACGTTTGGCTGTCGAAACAGAAGGCTTTTTGTCACAGGAGAAGAAATCAGCCCTCAGCAACTTAACCGGCGGAAAAAGATTTTTTTGAAAAATCCCTAAGCCCCGGGGTCACAATTTCAGAAAAAATCTGACTTTTGGCAATTCACTCAAAAATGGTGCCAACCGGTTGCAAATGCTCCCCTGAAATGTTTGGCTGTCGAAACAGGAGGCTTTTTATCACAAGACAGCAAATCAGCCCTCAGCAACTTAACCGGAGGAAAAAGATTTTTTTGAAAAATCCCTAAGCCCCGGGGTCACAATTTCAGAAAAAAACTGACTTTTGGCAATTCACTCAAAAATGGTGCCAACCGGTTGCAAATGCTCCCCTGAAAGCATTGGCGATGGAAACAGAAGGCTTTTTATCACAGGAGAAGAAATCAGCCCTCCGAAAGTTAACCCGTCGGAAAAAGATTTTTTTGAAAAATCCCTATGCCCCGGGGTCACAATTTCAGCAAAAATTAGACTTTTGGCAATTCACTCAAAAATGTTGCCAAATGCTTCAAATGCTCCCCTGAAAGCTTTGGCGATGGAAACAGAAGGCTTTTTGTCACCGGACAAGAAATTAGCCACCAACAACTTAACGGGCAGAAAAAGATTTTTTTGAAAAATCCCTAAGCCCCGGGGTGACAATTCCAGAAAAGATCTGACTTTTGGCCATTCACTCAAAAATGTTGCCAAACGCTTGCAAATGCTCCCCTAAAATGTTTGGCTGTCGAAACAGGAGGGGAAATCAGCCCTCAGCAACTTAACCGGCGGAAAAAGATTTTTTTGAAAAATCCCTAAGCCCCGGGGTCACAATTTCAGCAAAGATCTGATTTTTGGCCATTCACTCAAAAATGTTGCCAAACGCTTGCAAATGCTCCCCTGAAATGTTTCGCAGTCGAAACAGAATGTTTTTTTTTTCACAGGACAAGAAATCAGCCCTCAGCAACTTAACCGGCGGAAAAATATTTTTTTGAAAAATCCCTAAGCCCCGGGGTCACAATTTCAACAAAAATCTTACTTTTGACAATTCACTCAAAAATGGTGCCAAACGCTTGCAAATGCTCCCCTGAAATGTTTGGCTGTCGAAATAGGAGGGTTTTTATCACAGGACATCAAATCAGCCCTCAGCAACTTAACCGGCGGAAAAAGATTTTTTTGAAAAATCCCTAAGCCCCGGGGTCACAATTTCAGAAAAAATCTGACTTTTGGCAAATGGCGCCAAACGCTTGCAAATGCTCCCCTAAAATGTTTGGCTGTCGAAACAGGTAGGCAAATCAGCCCTCAGCAACTTATCCGGCGGAAAAAGATTTTTTTGAAAAATCCCTAAGCCCCGGGGTCACAATTTCAGCAAAGATCTGACTTTTGGCAATTCACTCAAAAATGTTGCCAAACGCTTGCAAATGCTCCCCTGAAATGTTTGGCTGTCGAAACAGAAGGCTTTTTATCACAGGACAAGAAATCAGCCCTCTGCAACTTAACCGGCGGAAAAAGATTTTTTTGAAAAATCCCTAAGCCCCGGGGTCACAATTTCAGAAAAAATCTGACTTTTGGCAATTCACTCAAAAATGGTGCCAACCGGTTGCAAATGCTCCCCTGAAATGTTTGGCTGTCGAAACAGAATGCTTTTATTTCACAGGACAAGAAATCAGCCCTCAGCAACTTAACCGGCGGAAAAAGATTTTTTTGAAAAATCCCTAAGCCCCGGGGTCACAATTTCAACAAAAATCTTACTTTTGGCAATTCCCTCAAAAATGGTGCCAAACGCTTGCAAATGCTCCCCTGAAATGTTTGGCTGTCGAAATAGGAGGGTTTTTATCACAGGACAGCAAATCAGCCCTCAGCAACTTAACCGGCGGAAAAAGATTTTTTTGAAAAATCCCTAAGCCCCGGGGTCACAATTTCAGAAAAAATCTGACTTTTGGCAAATGGCGCCAAACACTTGCAAATGCTCCCCTAAAATGTTTGGATGTCGAAACAGGAGGGCAAATCAGCCCTCAGCAACTTAACCGGCGGAAAAAGATTTTTTTGAAAAATCCCTAAGCCCCGGGGTGACAATTTCAGAAAAGATCTGACTTTTGGCAATTCACTCAAAAATGGTGCCAAACGCTTGCAAATGCTCCCCTGAAACGTTTGGCTGTCGAAACAGGTGGGCAAATCAGCCCTCAGCAACTTAACCGGCGGAAAAAGATTTTTTTGAAAAATCCCTAAGCCCCGGGGTCACGATTTCAGAAAAGATCTGACTTTTGGCAATTCACTCAAAAATGGTGCCAAACGCTTGCAAATGCTCCCCTGAAACGTTTGGCTGTCGAAACAGAAGGCTTTTTGTCACAGGAGAAGAAATCAGCCCTCAGCAACTTAACCGGCGGAAAAAGATTTTTTTGAAAAATCCCTAAGCCCCGGGGTCACAATTTCAGAAAAAATCTGACTTTTGGCAATTCACTCAAAAATGGTGCCAACCGGTTGCAAATGCTCCCCTGAAATGTTTGGCTGTCGAAACAGGAGGCTTTTTATCACAAGACAGCAAATCAGCCCTCAGCAACTTAACCGGAGGAAAAAGATTTTTTTGAAAAATCCCTAAGCCCCGGGGTCACAATTTCAGAAAAAATCTGACTTTTGGCAATTCACTCAAAAATGGTGCCAACCGGTTGCAAATGCTCCCCTGAAAGCATTGGCGATGGAAACAGAAGGCTTTTTATCACAGGAGAAGAAATCAGCCCTCCGAAAGTTAACCCGTCGGAAAAAGATTTTTTTGAAAAATCCCTATGCCCCGGGGTCACAATTTCAGCAAAAATTAGACTTTTGGCAATTCACTCAAAAATGTTGCCAAATGCTTCAAATGCTCCCCTGAAAGCTTTGGCGATGGAAACAGAAGGCTTTTTGTCACCGGACAAGAAATTAGCCACCAACAACTTAACGGGCAGAAAAAGATTTTTTTGAAAAATCCCTAAGCCCCGGGGTGACAATTTCAGAAAAGATCTGACTTTTGGCCATTCACTCAAAAATGTTGCCAAACGCTTGCAAATGCTCCCCTAAAATGTTTGGCTGTCGAAACAGGAGGGGAAATCAGCCCTCAGCAACTTAACCGGCGGAAAAAGATTTTTTTGAAAAATCCCTAAGCCCCGGGGTCACAATTTCAACAAAAATCTTTCTTTTGACAATTCACTCAAAAATGGTGCCAAACGCTTGCAAATGCTCCCCTGAAATGTTTGGCTGTCGAAATAGGAGGGTTTTTATCACAGGACAGCAAATCAGCCCTCAGCAACTTAACCGGCGGAAAAACTTTTTTTTGAAAAATCCTTAAGCCCCGGGGTCACAATTTCAGAAAAAATCTGACTTTTGGCAAATGGCGCCAAACGCTTGCAAATGCTCCCCTAAAATGTTTGGCTGTCGAAACAGGTAGGCAAATCAGCCCTCAGCAACTTATCCGGCGGAAAAAGATTTTTTTGAAAAATCCCTAAGCCCCGGGGTCACAATTTCAGAAAAAATCCGTCTTTTGGCAATTCCCTCAAAAATGGTGCCAACCGGTTGCAAATGCTCCCCTGAAAGCTTTGGCGATGGAAACAGAATGCTTTTTATCACATTACAAGAAATGAGCCCTCAGCCACTTAACCGGCGGAAAAAGATTTTTTTGAAAAATCCCTAAGCCCCGGGGTCACAATTTCAACAAAAATCTTACTTTTGACAATTCACTCAAAAATGGTGCCAAACGCTTGCAAATGCTCCCCTGAAATGTTTGGCTGTCGAAATAGGAGGGTTTTTATCACAGGACATCAAATCAGCCCTCAGCAACTTAACCGGCGGAAAAAGATTTTTTTGAAAAATCCCTAAGCTCCGGGGTCACAATTTCAGAAAAAATCTGACTTTTGGCAAATGGCGCCAAACGCTTGCAAATGCTCCCCTAAAATGTTTGGCTGTCGAAACAGGTAGGCAAATCAGCCCTCAGCAACTTATCCGGCGGAAAAAGATTTTTTTGAAAAATCCCTAAGCCCCGGGGTCACAATTTCAGAAAAGATCTGACTTTTGGCAATTCACTCAAAAATGTTGCCAAACGCTTGCAAATGCTCCCCTGAAATGTTTGGCTGTCGAAACAGAAGGCTTTTTATCACAGGACAAGAAATCAGCCCTCTGCAACTTAACCGGCGGAAAAAGATTTTTTTGAAAAATCCCTAAGCCCCGGGGTCACAATTTCAGAAAAAATCTGACTTTTGGCAATTCACTCAAAAATGGTGCCAAACGTTGGCCAATGTTCCCCTGAAATGTTTGGCAGTCCAAACAGAATGCTTTTATTTCACAGGACAAGAAATCAGCCCTCAGCAACTTAACCGGCGGAAAAAGATTTTTTTGAAAAATCCCTAAGCCCCGGGGTCACAATTTCAACAAAAATCTTACTTTTGGCAATTCCCTCAAAAATGGTGCCAAACGCTTGCAAATGCTCCCCTGAAATGTTTGGCTGTCGAAATAGGAGGGTTTTTATCACAGGACAGCAAATCAGCCCTCAGCAACTTAACCGGCGGAAAAAGATTTTTTTGAAAAATCCCTAAGCCCCGGGGTCACAATTTCAGAAAAAATCTGACTTTTGGCAAATGGCGCCAAACACTTGCAAATGCTCCCCTAAAATGTTTGGATGTCGAAACAGGAGGGCAAATCAGCCCTCAGCAACTTAACCGGCGGAAAAAGATTTTTTTGAAAAATCCCTAAGCCCCGGGGTCACAATTTCAGAAAAGATCTGACTTTTGGCAATTCACTCAAAAATGGTGCCAACCGGTTGCAAATGCTCCCCTGAAATGTTTGGCTGTCGAAACAGGAGGCTTTTTATCACAAGACAGCAAATCAGCCCTCAGCAACTTAACCGGAGGAAAAAGATTTTTTTGAAAAATCCCTAAGCCCCGGGGTCACAATTTCAGAAAAAATCTGACTTTTGGCAATTCACTCAAAAATGGTGCCAACCGGTTGCAAATGCTCCCCTGAAAGCATTGGCGATGGAAACAGAAGGCTTTTTATCACAGGAGAAGAAATCAGCCCTCCGAAAGTTAACCCGTCGGAAAAAGATTTTTTTGAAAAATCCCTATGCCCCGGGGTCACAATTTCAGCAAAAATTAGACTTTTGGCAATTCACTCAAAAATGTTGCCAAATGCTTCAAATGCTCCCCTGAAAGCTTTGGCGATGGAAACAGAAGGCTTTTTGTCACCGGACAAGAAATTAGCCACCAACAACTTAACGGGCAGAAAAAGATTTTTTTGAAAAATCCCTAAGCCCCGGGGTGACAATTTCAGAAAAGATCTGACTTTTGGCCATTCACTCAAAAATGTTGCCAAACGCTTGCAAATGCTCCCCTAAAATGTTTGGCTGTCGAAACAGGAGGGGAAATCAGCCCTCAGCAACTTAACCGGCGGAAAAAGATTTTTTTGAAAAATCCCTAAGCCCCGGGGTCACAATTTCAACAAAAATCTTACTTTTGACAATTCACTCAAAAATGGTGCCAAACGCTTGCAAATGCTCCCCTGAAATGTTTGGCTGTCGAAATAGGAGGGTTTTTATCACAGGACAGCAAATCAGCCCTCAGCAACTTAACCGGCGGAAAAAGATTTTTTTGAAAAATCCCTAAGCCCCGGGGTCACAATTTCAGAAAAAATCTGACTTTTGGCAAATGGCGCCAAACGCTTGCAAATGCTCCCCTAAAATGTTTGGCTGTCGAAACAGGTAGGCAAATCAGCCCTCAGCAACTTATCCGGCGGAAAAAGATTTTTTTGAAAAATCCCTAAGCCCCGGGGTCACAATTCACTCAAAAATGGCGCCAAACGCTTGCAAATGGTCCCCTGAAATGTTTGGCAGTCGAAACAGAATGGTTTTTTTTTCCCACAGGAGAAGAAATCAGCCCTCAGCAACTTAACCGGCGGAAAAATGTCTTTTTGAAAAATCCCTAAGCCCCGGGGTCACAATTTCAGCAAAAATCTGACTTTTGACACTTCAATCAAAAATGGTGCCAAACGCTTGCAAATGCTCCCCTGAAATGTTTGGCTGTCGAAACAGAAGGCTTTTTGTCACAGGAGAAGAAATCAGCCCTCAGCAACTTAACCGGCGGAAAAAGATTTTTTTGAAAAATCCCTAAGCCCCGGGGTCACAATTTCAGAAAAAATCTGACTTTTGGCAATTCACTCAAAAATGGTGCCAACCGGTTGCAAATGCTCCCCTGAAATGTTTGGCTGTCGAAACAGGAGGCTTTTTATCACAAGACAGCAAATCAGCCCTCAGCAGCTTAACCGGCGGAAAAAGATTTTTTTGAAAAAACCCTAAGCCCCGGGGTCACAATTTCAGAAAAAATCCGTCTTTTGGCAATTCCCTCAAAAATGGTGCCAACCGGTTGCAAATGCTCCCCTGAAAGCTTTGGCGATGGAAACAGAAGGCTTTTTATCACAGGACAAGAAATCAGCCCTCTGCAACTTAACCGGCGGAAAAAGATTTTTTTGAAAAATCCCTAAGCCCCGGGGTCACAATTTCAGAAAAAATCTGACTTTTGGCAATTCACTCAAAAATGGTGCCAAACGCTGGCCAATGCTCGCCTGAAATGTTTGGCAGTCGAATCAGAATGCTTTTATTTCACAGGACAAGAAATCAGCCCTCAGCAACTTAACTGGCGGAAAAAGATTTTTTTGAAAAATCCCTAAGCCCCGGGTTCACAATTTCAGAAAAGATCTGACTTTTGGCCATTCACTCAAAAATGTTGCCAAACGCTTGCAAATGCTCCCCTGAAATGTTTCGCAGTCGAAACGGAATGTTTTTTTTTTTCACAGGACAAGAAATCAGCCCTCAGCAACTTAACCGGCGGAAGAAGATTTTTTTGAAAAATCCCTAAGCCCCGGGGTCACAATTTCAGAAAAAATCTGACTTTTGGCAAATGGCGCCAAACGCTTGCAAATGCTCCCCTAAAATGTTTGGCTGTCGAAACAGGAGGGCAAATCAGCCCTCAGCAGCTTAACCAGCGGAAAAAGATTTTTTTGAAAAATCCCTAAGCCCCGGGGTCACAATTTCAACAAAAATCTTACTTTTGACAATTCACTCAAAAATGGTGCCAAACGCTTGCAAATGCTCCCCTAAAATGTTTGGCTGTCGAAACAGGAGAGGAAATCAGCCCTCAGCAACTTAACCGGCGGAAAAAGATTTTTTTGAAAAATCCCTAAGCCCCGGGGTCACAATTTCAACAAAAATCTTACTTTTGACAATTCACTCAAAAATGGTGCCAAACGCTTGCAAATGCTCCCCTGAAATGTTTGGCTGTCGAAATAGGAGGGTTTTTATCACAGGACAGCAAATCAGCCCTCAGCAACTTAACCGGCGGAAAAAGATTTTTTTGAAAAATCCCTAAGCCCCGGGGTCACAATTTCAGAAAAAATCTGACTTTTGGCAAATGGCGCCAAACGCTTGCAAATGCTCCCCTAAAATGTTTGGCTGTCGAAACAGGTAGGCAAATCAGCCCTCAGCAACTTATCCGGCGGAAAAAGATTTTTTTGAAAAATCCCTAAGCCCCGGGGTCACAATTCACTCAAAAATGGCGCCAAACGCTTGCAAATGGTCCCCTGAAATGTTTGGCAGTCGAAACAGAATGGTTTTTTTTTCCCACAGGAGAAGAAATCAGCCCTCAGCAACTTAACCGGCGGAAAAATGTCTTTTTGAAAAATCCCTAAGCCCCGGGGTCACAATTTCAGCAAAAATCTGACTTTTGACACTTCAATCAAAAATGGTGCCAAACGCTTGCAAATGCTCCCCTGAAATGTTTGGCTGTCGAAACAGAAGGCTTTTTGTCACAGGAGAAGAAATCAGCCCTCAGCAACTTAACCGGCGGAAAAAGATTTTTTTGAAAAATCCCTAAGCCCCGGGGTCACAATTTCAGAAAAAATCTGACTTTTGGCAATTCACTCAAAAATGGTGCCAACCGGTTGCAAATGCTCCCCTGAAATGTTTGGCTGTCGAAACAGGAGGCTTTTTATCACAAGACAGCAAATCAGCCCTCAGCAGCTTAACCGGCGGAAAAAGATTTTTTTGAAAAAACCCTAAGCCCCGGGGTCACAATTTCAGAAAAAATCCGTCTTTTGGCAATTCCCTCAAAAATGGTGCCAACCGGTTGCAAATGCTCCCCTGAAAGCTTTGGCGATGGAAACAGAAGGCTTTTTATCACATTACAAGAAATGAGCCCTCAGCCACTTAACCGGCGGAAAAAGATTTTTTTGAAAAATCCCTAAGCCCTGGGGTCACAATTTCAGAAAAAATGTGACTTTTGGCAATTCACTCAAAAATGGCGCCAAACGCTTGCAAATGGTCCCCTGAAATGTTTGGCAGTCGAAACAGAATGGTTTTTTTTTCCCACAGGAGAAGAAATCAGCCCTCAGCAACTTAACCGGCGGAAAAATGTCTTTTTGAAAAATCCCTAAGCCCCGGGGTCACAATTTCAGCAAAAATCTGACTTTTGACAATTCACTCAAAAATGGTGCCAAACGCTTGCAAATGCTCCCCTGAAATGTTTGGCTGTCGAAACAGAAGGCTTTTTGTCACAGGAGAAGAAATCAGCCCTCAGCAACTTAACCGGCGGAAAAAGATTTTTTTGAAAAATCCCTAAGCCCCGGGGTCACAATTTCAGAAAAAATCTGACTTTTGGCAATTCACTCAAAAATGGTGCCAACCGGTTGCGAATGCTCCCCTGAAATGTTTGGCTGTCGAAACAGGAGGCTTTTTATCACAAGACAGCAAATCAGCCCTCAGCAGCTTAACCGGCGGAAAAAGATTTTTTTGAAAAAACCCTAAGCCCCGGGGTCACAATTTCAGAAAAAATCCGTCTTTTGGCAATTCACTCAAAAATGGTGCCAACCGGTTGCAAATGCTCCCCTGAAAGCTTTGGCGATGGAAACATAAGGCTTTTTATCACAGGAGAAGAAATCAGCCCTCAGAAAGTTAACCGGCGGAAAAAGATTTTTTTGAAAAATCCCTAAGCCCCGGGGTCACAATTTCAGAAAAAATCCGTCTTTTGGCAATTTACTCAAAAATGGTGCCAACCGGTTGCAAATGCTCCCCTGAAAGCTTTGGCGATGGAAACATAAGGCTTTTTATCACAGGAGAAGAAATCAGCCCTCAGAAAGTTAACCGGCGGAAAAAGATTTTTTTGAAAAATCCCTAAGCCCCGGGGTCACAATTTCAGAAAAGATCTGACTTTTGGCAATTCACTCAAAAATGTTGCCAAACGCTTGCAAATGCTCCCCTGAAATGTTTGGCTGTCGAAACAGAAGGCTTTTTATCACAGGACAAGAAATCAGCCCTCTGCAACTTAACCGGCGGAAAAAGATTTTTTTGAAAAATCCCTAAGCCCCGGGGTCACAATTTCAGAAAAAATCTGACTTTTGGCAATTCACTCAAAAATGGTGCCAAACGCTGGCCAATGCTCGCCTGAAATGTTTGGCAGTCGAATCAGAATGCTTTTATTTCACAGGACAAGAAATCAGCCCTCAGCAACTTAACTGGCGGAAAAAGATTTTTTTGAAAAATCCCTAAGCCCCGGGTTCACAATTTCAGAAAAGATCTGACTTTTGGCCATTCACTCAAAAATGTTGCCAAACGCTTGCAAATGCTCGCCTGAAATGTTTGGCAGTCGAAACGGAATGCTTTTATTTCACAGGACAAGAAATCAGCCCTCAGCAACTTAACCGGCGGAAAAAGATTTTTTTGAAAAATCCCTAAGCCCCGGGGTCACAATTTCAGAAAAAATCTGACTTTTGGCAAATGGCGCCAAACGCTTGCAAATGCTCCCCTAAAATGTTTGGCTGTCGAAACAGGAGGGCAAATCAGCCCTCAGCAGCTTAACCAGCGGAAAAAGATTTTTTTGAAAAATCCCTAAGCCCCGGGGTCACAATTTCAGAAAAGATCTGACTTTTGGCCATTCACTCAAAAATGTTGCCAAACGCTTGCAAATGCTCCCCTGAAATGTTTGGCTGTCAAAACAGAAGGCTTTTTATCACAGGACAAGAAATCCACCCTTAGCAACTTAACCGGCAGAAAAAGATTTTTTTGAAAAATCCCTAAGCCCCGGGGTCACAATTTCAGAAAAAATCTGACTTTTGGCAATTCACTCAAAAATGGTGCCAAACGCTGGAAAATGCTCCCCTGAAATGTTTGGCAGGCGAAACAGAATGCTTTTTTTTCACAGGACAAGAAATCAGCCCTCAGTAACTTAACCGGCGGAAAAAGATTTTTGTGAAAAATCCCTAAGCCCCTGGGTCACAATTTCAGAAAAAATCTGACTTTTGGCAATTCACAAAAAAATGTTGCCAAACGCTTGCAAATGCTCCCCTGAAATGTTTGGCTGTCGAAACAGGAGGCTTTTTATCACAGGACAAGAAATCAGTCACCAACAATTTAACCGGTGGAAAAAGATTTTTTTGAAAAATCCCTAAGCCCCGGGGTCACAATTTCAGAAAAGATCTGACTTTTGGCAATTCACTCAAAAATGTTGCCAAACGCTTGCAAATGCTCCCCTGAAATGTTTGGCTGTCGAAACAGAAGGCTTTTTATCACAGACAAGAAATCAGCCCTCAGCAACTTAACCGGCGGAAAAAGATGTTTTTGAAAAATCCCTAAGCCCCGGGGTCACAATTTCAGAAAAAATCCGACTTTTGGCAATTCACTCAAAAATGGTGCCAACCGGTTGCAAATGCTCCCCTGAAAGCTTTGGTGATGGAAACAGAAGGCTTTTTATCATCGGACAAGAAATCAGCCACCAACAACTTAACCGGCGGAAAAAGATTTTTTTTGAAAAATCCCTTAGCCCCGGGGTCACAACTTCAGAAAAAATCCGACTTTTGGCCATTCACTCAAAAATGTTGCCAAACGCTTGCAAATGCTCCCGTGAAATGTTTGGCAGTCGAAACAGAATGCTTTTTTTTTCACAGGCAAGAAATCAGCCCTCAGCAACTTAACCGGCGGAAAAAGATTTTTTTGAAAAATCCCTAAGCCCCGGGGTCACAATTTCAGAAAAGATCTGACTTTTGGCAATTCACTCAAAAATGCTGCCAAACGCTTGCCAATGCTCCCCTGAAATGTTTGGCAGTCGAAACAGAATGCTTTTTTTTTCACAGGCAAGAAATCAGCCCTCAGCAACTTAACCGGCGGAAAAAGATTTTTTTGAAAAATCCCTAAGCCCCGGGGTCACAATTTCAGAAAGATCTGACTTTTGGCCATTCACTCAAAAATGTTGCCAAACGCTTGCAAATGCTCCCCTGAAATGTTTGGCAGTCGAAACAGAATGCTTTTTTTTCACAGGACAAGAAATCAGCCCTCAGAAAGTTAACCGGCGGAAAAAGATTTTTTTGAAAAATCCATAAGCCCCGGGGTCACAATTTCAGAAAAGATCTGACTTTTGGCAATTCACTCAAAAATGTTGCCAAACGCTTGCAAATGCTCCCCTGAAATGTTTGGCTGTCGAAACAGAAGGCTTTTTATCACAGGACAAGAAATCAGCCCTCACCAACTTAACCGGCGGAAAAAGATGTTTTTGAAAAATCCCTAAGCCCCGGGGTCACAATTTCAGAAAAAAATCTGACTTTTGGCAATTCTCTCAAAAATGGCGCCAAACGTTGGCCAATGTTCCCCTGAAATGTTTGGCAGTCCAAACAGAATGCTTTTATTTCACAGGACAAGAAATCAGCCCTCAGCAACTTAACCGGCGGAAAAAGATTTTTTTGAAAAATCCCTAAGCCCCGGGGTCACAATTTCAACAAAAATCTTACTTTTGGCAATTCCCTCAAAAATGGTGCCAAACGCTTGCAAATGCTCCCCTGAAATGTTTGGCTGTCGAAATAGGAGGGTTTTTATCACAGGACAGCAAATCAGCCCTCAGCAACTTAACCGGCGGAAAAAGATTTTTTTGAAAAATCCCTAAGCCCCGGGGTCACAATTTCAGAAAAAATCTGACTTTTGGCAAATGGCGCCAAACACTTGCAAATGCTCCCCTAAAATGTTTGGATGTCGAAACAGGAGGGCAAATCAGCCCTCAGCAACTTAACCGGCGGAAAAAGATTTTTTTGAAAAATCCCTAAGCCCCGGGGTCACAATTTCAGAAAAGATCTGACTTTTGGCAATTCACTCAAAAATGGTGCCAAACGCTTGCAAATGCTCCCCTGAAACGTTTGGCTGTCGAAACAGGTGGGCAAATCAGCCCTCAGCAACTTAACCGGCGGAAAAAGATTTTTTTGAAAAATCCCTAAGCCCCGGGGTCACGATTTCAGAAAAGATCTGACTTTTGGCAATTCACTCAAAAATGGTGCCAAACGCTTGCAAATGCTCGCCTGAAACGTTTGGCTGTCGAAACAGAAGGCTTTTTGTCACAGGAGAAGAAATCAGCCCTCAGCAACTTAACCGGCGGAAAAAGATTTTTTTGAAAAATCCCTAAGCCCCGGGGTCACAATTTCAGAAAAAATCTGACTTTTGGCAATTCACTCAAAAATGTTGCCAAACGCTTGCAAATGCTCCCCTGAAATGTTTGGCTGTCGAAACAGGAGGCTTTTTATCACAAGACAGCAAATCAGCCCTCAGCAACTTAACCGGAGGAAAAAGATTTTTTTGAAAAATCCCTAAGCCCCGGGGTCACAATTTCAGAAAAAATCTGACTTTTGGCAATTCACTCAAAAATGGTGCCAACCGGTTGCAAATGCTCCCCTGAAAGCATTGGCGATGGAAACAGAAGGCTTTTTATCACAGGAGAAGAAATCAGCCCTCCGAAAGTTAACCCGTCGGAAAAAGATTTTTTTGAAAAATCCCTATGCCCCGGGGTCACAATTTCAGCAAAAATTAGACTTTTGGCAATTCACTCAAAAATGTTGCCAAATGCTTCAAATGCTCCCCTGAAAGCTTTGGCGATGGAAACAGAAGGCTTTTTGTCACCGGACAAGAAATTAGCCACCAACAACTTAACGGGCAGAAAAAGATTTTTTTGAAAAATCCCTAAGCCCCGGGGTGACAATTTCAGAAAAGATCTGACTTTTGGCCATTCACTCAAAAATGTTGCCAAACGCTTGCAAATGCTCCCCTAAAATGTTTGGCTGTCGAAACAGGAGGGGAAATCAGCCCTCAGCAACTTAACCGGCGGAAAAAGATTTTTTTGAAAAATCCCTAAGCCCCGGGGTCACAATTTCAACAAAAATCTTACTTTTGACAATTCACTCAAAAATGGTGCCAAACGCTTGCAAATGCTCCCCTGAAAAGTTTGGCTGTCGAAATAGGAGGGTTTTTATCACAGGACAGCAAATCAGCCCTCAGCAACTTAACCGGCGGAAAAAGATTTTTTTGAAAAATCCCTAAGCCCCGGGGTCACAATTTCAGAAAAAATCTGACTTTTGGCAAATGGCGCCAAACGCTTGCAAATGCTCCCCTAAAATGTTTGGCTGTCGAAACAGGTAGGCAAATCAGCCCTCAGCAACTTATCCGGCGGAAAAAGATTTTTTTGAAAAATCCCTAAGCCCCGGGGTCACAATTCACTCAAAAATGGCGCCAAACGCTTGCAAATGGTCCCCTGAAATGTTTGGCAGTCGAAACAGAATGGTTTTTTTTTCCCACAGGAGAAGAAATCAGCCCTCAGCAACTTAACCGGCGGAAAAATGTCTTTTTGAAAAATCCCTAAGCCCCGGGGTCACAATTTCAGCAAAAATCTGACTTTTGACACTTCAATCAAAAATGGTGCCAAACGCTTGCAAATGCTCCCCTGAAATGTTTGGCTGTCGAAACAGAAGGCTTTTTGTCACAGGAGAAGAAATCAGCCCTCAGCAACTTAACCGGCGGAAAAATGTCTTTTTGAAAAATCCCTAAGCCCCGGGGTCACAATTTCAGAAAAAATCCGTCTTTTGGCAATTCCCTCAAAAATGGTGCCAACCGGTTGCAAATGCTCCCCTGAAAGCTTTGGCGATGGAAACAGAAGGCTTTTTATCACAGGACAAGAAATCAGCCCTCTGCAACTTAACCGGCGGAAAAAGATTTTTTTGAAAAATCCCTAAGCCCCGGGGTCACAATTTCAGAAAAAATCTGACTTTTGGCAATTCACTCAAAAATGGTGCCAAACGCTGGCCAATGCTCGCCTGAAATGTTTGGCAGTCGAATCAGAATGCTTTTATTTCACAGGACAAGAAATCAGCCCTCAGCAACTTAACTGGCGGAAAAAGATTTTTTTGAAAAATCCCTAAGCCCCGGGTTCACAATTTCAGAAAAGATCTGACTTTTGGCCATTCACTCAAAAATGTTGCCAAACGCTTGCAAATGCTCCCCTGAAATGTTTCGCAGTCGAAACGGAATGTTTTTTTTTTTCACAGGACAAGAAATCAGCCCTCAGCAACTTAACCGGCGGAAAAAGATTTTTTTGAAAAATCCCTAAGCCCCGGGGTCACAATTTCAGAAAAAATCTGACTTTTGGCAAATGGCGCCAAACGCTTGCAAATGCTCCCCTAAAATGTTTGGCTGTCGAAACAGGAGGGCAAATCAGCCCTCAGCAGCTTAACCAGCGGAAAAAGATTTTTTTGAAAAATCCCTAAGCCCCGGGGTCACAATTTCAGAAAAGATCTGACTTTTGGCCATTCACTCAAAAATGTTGCCAAACGCTTGCAAATGCTCCCCTGAAATGTTTGGCAGTCGAAACAGAATGTTTTTTTTTCATAGGACAAGAAATCAGCCCTCAGCAACTTAACCGGCGGAAAAAGATTTTTTTGAAAAATCCCTAAGCCCCGGGGTAACAATTTCAGCAAAAATGTGACTTTTGACAATTCACTCAAAAATGTTGCCAAACGCTTGCAAATGCTCCCCTAAAATGTTTGGCTGTCGAAACAGGAGGGGAAATCAGCCCTCAGCAACTTAACCGGCGGAAAAAGATTTTTTTGAAAAATCCCTAAGCCCCGGGGTCACAATTTCAACAAAAATCTTACTTTTGACAATTCACTCAAAAATGGTGCCAAACGCTTGCAAATGCTCCCCTGAAATGTTTGGCTGTCGAAATAGGAGGGTTTTTATCACAGGACAGCAAATCAGCCCCCAGCAACTTAACCGGCGGAAAAAGATTTTTTTGAAAAATCCCTAAGCCCCGGGGTCACAATTTCAGAAAAAATCTGACTTTTGGCAAATGGCGCCAAACGCTTGCAAATGCTCCCCTAAAATGTTTGGCTGTCGAAACAGGTAGGCAAATCAGCCCTCAGCAACTTATCCGGCGGAAAAAGATTTTTTTGAAAAATCCCTAAGCCCCGGGGTCACAATTCACTCAAAAATGGCGCCAAACGCTTGCAAATGGTCCCCTGAAATGTTTGGCAGTCGAAACAGAATGGTTTTTTTTTCCCACAGGAGAAGAAATCAGCCCTCAGCAACTTAACCGGCGGAAAAATGTCTTTTTGAAAAATCCCTAAGCCCCGGGGTCACAATTTCAGCAAAAATCTGACTTTTGACACTTCAATCAAAAATGGTGCCAAACGCTTGCAAATGCTCCCCTGAAATGTTTGGCTGTCGAAACAGAAGGCTTTTTGTCACAGGAGAAGAAATCAGCCCTCAGCAACTTAACCGGCGGAAAAAGATTTTTTTGAAAAATCCCTAAGCCCCGGGGTCACAATTTCAGAAAAAATCTGACTTTTGGCAATTCACTCAAAAATGGTGCCAACCGGTTGCAAATGCTCCCCTGAAATGTTTGGCTGTCGAAACAGGAGGCTTTTTATCACAAGACAGCAAATCAGCCCTCAGCAGCTTAACCGGCGGAAAAAGATTTTTTTGAAAAAACCCTAAGCCCCGGGGTCACAATTTCAGAAAAAATCCGTCTTTTGGCAATTCCCTCAAAAATGGTGCCAACCGGTTGCAAATGCTCCCCTGAAAGCTTTGGCGATGGAAACAGAAGGCTTTTTATCACATTACAAGAAATGAGCCCTCAGCCACTTAACCGGCGGAAAAAGATTTTTTTGAAAAATCCCTAAGCCCTGGGGTCACAATTTCAGAAAAAATGTGACTTTTGGCAATTCACTCAAAAATGGCGCCAAACGCTTGCAAATGGTCCCCTGAAATGTTTGGCAGTCGAAACAGAATGGTTTTTTTTTCCCACAGGAGAAGAAATCAGCCCTCAGCAACTTAACCGGCGGAAAAATGTCTTTTTGAAAAATCCCTAAGCCCCGGGGTCACAATTTCAGCAAAAATCTGACTTTTGACAATTCACTCAAAAATGGTGCCAAACGCTTGCAAATGCTCCCCTGAAATGTTTGGCTGTCGAAACAGAAGGCTTTTTGTCACAGGAGAAGAAATCAGCCCTCAGCAACTTAACCGGCGGAAAAAGATTTTTTTGAAAAATCCCTAAGCCCCGGGGTCACAATTTCAGAAAAAATCTGACTTTTGGCAATTCACTCAAAAATGGTGCCAACCGGTTGCGAATGCTCCCCTGAAATGTTTGGCTGTCGAAACAGGAGGCTTTTTATCACAAGACAGCAAATCAGCCCTCAGCAGCTTAACCGGCGGAAAAAGATTTTTTTGAAAAAACCCTAAGCCCCGGGGTCACAATTTCAGAAAAAATCCGTCTTTTGGCAATTCACTCAAAAATGGTGCCAACCGGTTGCAAATGCTCCCCTGAAAGCTTTGGCGATGGAAACATAAGGCTTTTTATCACAGGAGAAGAAATCAGCCCTCAGAAAGTTAACCGGCGGAAAAAGATTTTTTTGAAAAATCCCTAAGCCCCGGGGTCACAATTTCAGAAAAAATCCGTCTTTTGGCAATTTACTCAAAAATGGTGCCAACCGGTTGCAAATGCTCCCCTGAAAGCTTTGGCGATGGAAACATAAGGCTTTTTATCACAGGAGAAGAAATCAGCCCTCAGAAAGTTAACCGGCGGAAAAAGATTTTTTTGAAAAATCCCTAAGCCCCGGGGTCACAATTTCAGAAAAGATCTGACTTTTGGCAATTCACTCAAAAATGTTGCCAAACGCTTGCAAATGCTCCCCTGAAATGTTTGGCTGTCGAAACAGAAGGCTTTTTATCACAGGACAAGAAATCAGCCCTCTGCAACTTAACCGGCGGAAAAAGATTTTTTTGAAAAATCCCTAAGCCCCGGGGTCACAATTTCAGAAAAAATCTGACTTTTGGCAATTCACTCAAAAATGGTGCCAAACGCTGGCCAATGCTCGCCTGAAATGTTTGGCAGTCGAATCAGAATGCTTTTATTTCACAGGACAAGAAATCAGCCCTCAGCAACTTAACTGGCGGAAAAAGATTTTTTTGAAAAATCCCTAAGCCCCGGGTTCACAATTTCAGAAAAGATCTGACTTTTGGCCATTCACTCAAAAATGTTGCCAAACGCTTGCAAATGCTCCCCTGAAATGTTTCGCAGTCGAAACGGAATGTTTTTTTTTTTCACAGGACAAGAAATCAGCCCTCAGCAACTTAACCGGCGGAAAAAGATTTTTTTGAAAAATCCCTAAGCCCCGGGGTCACAATTTCAGAAAAAATCTGACTTTTGGCAATTCACTCAAAAATGGTGCCAAACGCTGGAAAATGCTCCCCTGAAATGTTTGGCAGGCGAAACAGAATGCTTTTTTTTCACAGGACAAGAAATCAGCCCTCAGTAACTTAACCGGCGGAAAAAGATTTTTGTGAAAAATCCCTAAGCCCCTGGGTCACAATTTCAGAAAAAATCTGACTTTTGGCAATTCACAAAAAAATGGCGCCAAACGCTTGCAAATGCTCCCCTGAAATGTTTGGCTGTCGAAACAGGAGGCTTTTTATCACAGGACAAGAAATCAGTCACCAACAATTTAACCGGTGGAAAAAGATTTTTTTGAAAAATCCCTAAGCCCCGGGGTCACAATTTCAGAAAAGATCTGACTTTTGGCAATTCACTCAAAAATGTTGCCAAACGCTTGCAAATGCTCCCCTGAAATGTTTGGCTGTCGAAACAGAAGGCTTTTTATCACAGACAAGAAATCAGCCCTCAGCAACTTAACCGGCGGAAAAAGATGTTTTTGAAAAATCCCTAAGCCCCGGGGTCACAATTTCAGAAAAAATCCGACTTTTGGCAATTCACTCAAAAATGGTGCCAACCGGTTGCAAATGCTCCCCTGAAAGCTTTGGTGATGGAAACAGAAGGCTTTTTATCATCGGACAAGAAATCAGCCACCAACAACTTAACCGGCGGAAAAAGATTTTTTTTGAAAAATCCCTTAGCCCCGGGGTCACAACTTCAGAAAAAATCCGACTTTTGGCCATTCACTCAAAAATGTTGCCAAACGCTTGCAAATGCTCCCGTGAAATGTTTGGCAGTCGAAACAGAATGCTTTTTTTTTCACAGGCAAGAAATCAGCCCTCAGCAACTTAACCGGCGGAAAAAGATTTTTTTGAAAAATCCCTAAGCCCCGGGGTCACAATTTCAGAAAAGATCTGACTTTTGGCAATTCACTCAAAAATGCTGCCAAACGCTTGCCAATGCTCCCCTGAAATGTTTGGCAGTCGAAACAGAATGCTTTTTTTTTCACAGGCAAGAAATCAGCCCTCAGCAACTTAACCGGCGGAAAAAGATTTTTTTGAAAAATCCCTAAGCCCCGGGGTCACAATTTCAGAAAGATCTGACTTTTGGCCATTCACTCAAAAATGTTGCCAAACGCTTGCAAATGCTCCCCTGAAATGTTTGGCAGTCGAAACAGAATGCTTTTTTTTCACAGGACAAGAAATCAGCCCTCAGAAAGTTAACCGGCGGAAAAAGATTTTTTTGAAAAATCCATAAGCCCCGGGGTCACAATTTCAGAAAAGATCTGACTTTTGGCAATTCACTCAAAAATGTTGCCAAACGCTTGCAAATGCTCCCCTGAAATGTTTGGCTGTCGAAACAGAAGGCTTTTTATCACAGGACAAGAAATCAGCCCTCACCAACTTAACCGGCGGAAAAAGATGTTTTTGAAAAATCCCTAAGCCCCGGGGTCACAATTTCAGAAAAAAATCTGACTTTTGGCAATTCTCTCAAAAATGGCGCCAAACGCTTGCAAATGCTCCCCTGAAAGCTTTGGCGATGGAAACATAAGGCTTTTTATCACAGGAGAAGAAATCAGCCCTCAGCAACTTAACCGGCGGAAAAAGATTTTTTTGAAAAATCCCTAAGCCCCGGGGTCACAATTTCAGAAAAGATCTGACTTTTGGCAATTCACTCAAAAATGTTGCCAACCGGTTGCAAATGCTCCCCTGAAATGTTTGGCTGTCGAAACAGGAGGCTTTTTATCACAAGACAGCAAATTAGCCCTCAGCAGCTTAACCGGCGGAAAAAGATGTTTTTGAAAAAACCCTAAGCCCCGGGGTCACAATTTCAGAAAAAATCCGTCTTTTGGCAATTCACTCAAAAATGGTCCCACCCGGTTGCAAATGCACCCCTGAAATGTTTGGCAGTCGAAACAGAATGCTTTTTTTTCATAGGACAAGAAATCAGCCCTCAGCAACTTAACCGGCGGAAAAAGATTTTTTTGAAAAATCCCTAAGCCCCGGGGTCACAATTTCAGCAAAAATGTGACTTTTGACAATTCACTCAAAAATGGTGCCAAACGCTTGCAAATGCTCAACTGAAATGTTTGGCTGTCGAAAAAGGAGGCTTTTTATCACAGGACAAGAAATCAACCCTTAGCAACTTAACCGGCAGAAAAAGATTTTTTTGAAAAATCCCTAAGCCCCGGGGTCACAATTTCAGAAAAGATCTGACTTTTGGCAATTCACTCAAAAATGGTGCCAAACGCTGGAAAATGCTCCCCTGAAATGTTTGGCAGGCGAAACAGAATGTTTTTTTTTCACAGGACAAGAAATCAGCCCTCAGTAACTTAACCGGCGGAAAAAGATTTTTGTGAAAAATCCCTAAGCCCCTGGGTCACAATTTCAGAAAAAATCTGACTTTTGGCAATTCACAAAAAAATGGCGCCAAACGCTTGCAAATGCTCCCCTGAAATGTTTGGCTGTCGAAACAGGAGGCTTTTTATCACAGGACAAGAAATCAGTCACCAACAATTTAACCGGTGGAAAAAGATTTTTTTGAAAAATCCCTAAGCCCCGGGGTCACAATTTCAGAAAAGATCTGACTTTTGGCAATTCACTCAAAAATGTTGCCAAACGCTTGCAAATGCTCCCCTGAAATGTTTGGCTGTCGAAACAGAAGGCTTTTTATCACAGACAAGAAATCAGCCCTCAGCAACTTAACCGGCGGAAAAAGATGTTTTTGAAAAATCCCTAAGCCCCGGGGTCACAATTTCAGAAAAAATCCGACTTTTGGCAATTCACTCAAAAATGGTGCCAACCGGTTGCAAATGCTCCCCTGAAAGCTTTGGTGATGGAAACAGAAGGCTTTTTATCATCGGACAAGAAATCAGCCACCAACAACTTAACCGGCGGAAAAAGATTTTTTTTGAAAAATCCCTTAGCCCCGAGGTCACAACTTCAGAAAAAATCCGACTTTTGGCCATTCACTCAAAAATGTTGCCAAACGCTTGCAAATGCTCCCGTGAAATGTTTGGCTGTCGAAAAAGAATGCTTTTTTTTTCACAGGCAAGAAATCAGCCCTCAGCAACTTAACCGGCGGAAAAAGATTTTTTTGAAAAATCCCTAAGCCCCGGGGTCACAATTTCAGAAAAGATCTGACTTTTGGCAATTCACTCAAAAATGCTGCCAAACGCTTGCCAATGCTCCCCTGAAATGTTTGGCAGTCGAAACAGAATGCTTTTTTTTTCACAGGCAAGAAATCAGCCCTCAGCAACTTAACCGGCGGAAAAAGATTTTTTTGAAAAATCCCTAAGCCCCGGGGTCACAATTTCAGAAAGATCTGACTTTTGGCCATTCACTCAAAAATGTTGCCAAACGCTTGCAAATGCTCCCCTGAAATGTTTGGCAGTCGAAACAGAATGCTTTTTTTTCACAGGACAAGAAATCAGCCCTCAGAAAGTTAACCGGCGGAAAAAGATTTTTTTGAAAAATCCATAAGCCCCGGGGTCACAATTTCAGAAAAGATCTGACTTTTGGCAATTCACTCAAAAATGTTGCCAAACGCTTGCAAATGCTCCCCTGAAAGCTTTGGCGATGGAAACAGAAGGCTTTTTATCACAGGAGAAGAAATCAGCCCTCAGCAACTTAACCGGCGGAAAAAGATTTTTTTGAAAAATCCCTAAGCCCCGGGGTCACAATTTCAGAAAAGATCTGACTTTTGGCAATTCACTCAAAAATGTTGCCAACCGGTTGCAAATGCTCCCCTGAAATGTTTGGCTGTCGAAACAGGAGGCTTTTTATCACAAGACAGCAAATTAGCCCTCAGCAGCTTAACCGGCGGAAAAAGATGTTTTTGAAAAAACCCTAAGCCCCGGGGTCACAATTTCAGAAAAAATCCGTCTTTTGGCAATTCACTCAAAAATGGTCCCACCCGGTTGCAAATGCACCCCTGAAATGTTTGGCAGTCGAAACAGAATGCTTTTTTTTCATAGGACAAGAAATCAGCCCTCAGCAACTTAACCGGCGGAAAAAGATTTTTTTGAAAAATCCCTAAGCCCCGGGGTCACAATTTCAGCAAAAATGTGACTTTTGACAATTCACTCAAAAATGGTGCCAAACGCTTGCAAATGCTCAACTGAAATGTTTGGCTGTCGAAAAAGGAGGCTTTTTATCACAGGACAAGAAATCAACCCTTAGCAACTTAACCGGCAGAAAAAGATTTTTTTGAAAAATCCCTAAGCCCCGGGGTCACAATTTCAGAAAAGATCTGACTTTTGGCAATTCACTCAAAAATGTTGCCAAACGCTTGCAAATGCTCCCCTGAAAGCTTTGGCGATGGAAACAGAAGGCTTTTTATCACAGGAGAAGAAATCAGCCTTCAGAAAGTTAACCGGCGGAAAAAGATTTTTTTGAAAAATCCCTAAGCCCCGGGGTCACAATTTCAGAAAAGATCTGACTTTTGGCAATTCACTCAAAAATGTTGCCAAACGCTTGCAAATGCTCCCCTGAAATGTTTGGCTGTCGAAACAGAAGGCTTTTTATCACAGGACAAGAAATGAGCCCTCAGCAACTTAACCGGCGGAAAAAGATGTTTTTGAAAAATCCCTAAGCCCCGGGGTCACAATTTCAGAAAAAAATCTGACTTTTGGCAATTCACTCAAAAATGGCGCCAAACGCTTGCAAATGCTCCCCTGAAATGTTTGGCTGTCGAAACAGAAGGCTTTTAATCACAGGAGAAGAAATCAGCCCTCAGCAACTTAACCGGCGGAAAAAGATTTTTTTGAAAAATCCCTAAGCCCCGGTGTCACAATTTCAGAAAAAATCTGACTTTTGGCCATTCCCTCAAAAATGTTGCCAAACGCTTGCAATTGCTCCCCTGAAATGTTTGGCAGTCGAAACAGAATGCTTTTTTTTCACAGGACAAGAAATCAACCCTCAGAAAGTTAACCGGCGGAAAAAGATTTTTTTGAAAAAACCCTAAGCCCCGGGGTCACAATTTCAGAAAAAATCCGTCTTTTGGCAATTCACTCAAAAATGGTGCCACCCGGTTGCAAATGCACCCCTGAAATGTTTGGCAGTCGAAACAGAATGCTTTTTTTTCATAGGACAAGAAATCAGCCCTCAGCAACTTAACCGGCGGAAAAAGATTTTTTTGAAAAATCCCTAAGCCCCGGGTTAACAATTTAAGAAAAGATCTGACTTTTGGCCATTCACTCAAAAATGTTGCCAAACGCTTGCAAATGCTCCCCTGAAATGTTTGGCTGTCGAAACAGAAGGCTTTTTATCACAGGACAAGAAATCAGCCCTCACCAACTTAACCGGCGGAAAAAGATGTTTTTGAAAAATCCCTAAGCCCCGGGGTCACAATTTCAGAAAAAAATCTGACTTTTGGCAATTCACTCAAAAATGGCGCCAAACGCTTGCAAATGCTCCCCTGAAATGTTTGGCTGTCGAAACAGAAGGCTTTTTATCACAGGACAAGAAATCAGCCCTCAGCAACTTAACCGGCGGAAAAAGATGTTTTTGAAAAATCCCTAAGCCCCGGGGTCACAATTTCAGAAAAAAATCTGACTTTTGGCAATTCACTCAAAAATGGCGCCAAACGCTTGCAAATGCTCCCCTGAAATGTTTGGCTGTCGAAACAGAAGGCTTTTTATCACAGGAGAAGAAATCAGCCCTCAGCAACTTAACCGGCGGAAAAAGATTTTTTTGAAAAATCCCTAAGCCCCGGTGTCACAATTTCAGAAAAAATCTGACTTTTGGCCATTCCCTCAAAAATGTTGCCAAACGCTTGCAATTGCTCCCCTGAAATGTTTGGCAGTCGAAACAGAATGCTTTTTTTTCACAGGACAAGAAATCAACCCTCAGAAAGTTAACCGGCGGAAAAAGATTTTTTTGAAAAATCCCTAAGCCCCGGGGTCACAATTTCAGAAAAAATCCGTCTTTTGGCAATTCACTCAAAAATGCTGCCAAATGCTGGCAAATGCTCCCCTGAAATGTTTGGCTGTCGAAACAGAAGGCTTTTTATCACAGGAGAGCAAATCAGCCCTCAGCATCTTAACCGGCGGAAAAAGATTTTTTTGAAAAATCCCTAAGCCCCGGGGTCACAATTTCAGAAAAAATCCGACTTTTGGCAATTCACTCAAAAATGCTGCCAAACGCTTGCCAATGCTCCCCTTAATTGTTTGACAGTCGAAACAGGAGGCTTTTTATCACAGGACAAGAAATCAGCCCTCAGCAACTTAACCGGCGGAAAAAGATTTTTTTGAAAAATCCCTAAGCCCCGGGGTCACAATTTCAGAAAAAATCCGACTTTTGGCAATTCACTCAAAAATGCTGCCAAACGCTTGCCAATGCTCCCCTTAAATGTCTGGCAGTCGAAACAGAATGCTTTTTATCACAGGACAAGAAATCAGCCCTCAGCAACTTAACCGGCGGAAAAAGATTTTTTTGAAAAATCCCTAAGCCCCGGGGTCACAATTTCATAAAAAATCCGACTTTTGGCAATTCGCTCAAAAATGGCGCCAAACGCTTGCAAATGCTCCCCTGAAATGTTTGGCTGTCGAAACAGGAGGCTTTTTATCACAGGACAGCAAATCAGCCTTCAGCAACTTAACCGGCGGAAAAAGATTTTTTTGAAAAATCCCTAAGCCCCGGGGTCACAATTTCAGAAAAAATCTGACTTTTGGCAATTCACTCAAAAATGGGCCAAACCCTTGCAAATGCTCCCCTGAAATGTTTGGCTGTCGAAACAGGAGGCTTTTTATCACAAGACAAGAAATCAGCCCTCAGCAACTTAACCAGCGGAAAAAGATTTTTTTGAAAAATCTCTAAGCCCCGGGGTCACAATTTCAGAAAAAATCTGACTTTTGGCAATTCACTCAAAAATGCTGCCAAACGCTGGCAAATGCTCCGCTGAAATGTTTGGCAGTCGAAACAGAATGCTTTTTTTTCACAGGACAAGAAATCAGCCCTCAGCAACTTAACCGGCGGAAAAAGATTTTTTTGAAAAATCCCTAAGCCCCGGGGTCACAATTTCAGAAAAAATCCGACTTTTGGCAATTCACTCAAAAATGGCGCCAAACGCTTGCAAATGCTCCCCTGAAATGTTTGGCTGTCGAAACAGGAGACTTTTTATCACAGGACAGCAAATCAGCCCTCAGCAACTTAACCGGCGGAAAAAGATTTTTTTGAAAAATCCCTAAGCCCCGGGGTCACAATTTCAGAAAAAATCTGACTTTTGGCAATTCACTCAAAAATGGTGCGAAACGCTGGCAAATGCTCCCCTGAAATGTTTGGCTGTCGAAACAGGAGGCTTTTTATCACAGGACAAGAAATCAGCCCTCAGCAACTTAACCGGCGGAAAAAGATTTTTTTGAAATATCCATAAGCCCCGGGGTCACAATTTCAGAAAAGATCTGACTTTTGGCAATTCACTCAAAAATGGCGCCAAACGCTTGCAAATGCTCCCCTTAAATGTTTGGCAGTCGAAACAGAATGCTTTTTATCACAGGACAAGAAATCAGCCCTCAGCAACTTAATCGGTGGAAAAAGATTTTTTTGAAAAATCCCTAAGCCCTGGGGTTACAATTTCAGAAAAAATCCGACTTTTGGCAATTCACTCAAAAATGGTGCCAAACGCTTGCAAATGCTCCGCTGAAATGTTTGGCAGTCGAAACAGAATGCTTTTTTTTCACAGGACAAGAAATCAGCCCTCAGCAACTTAACCGGCGGAAAAAGATTTTTTTGAAAAATCCCTAAGCCCCGGGGTCACAATTTCAGAAAAAATCTGACTTTTGGCAATTCACTCAAAAATGCTGCCAAATGCTGGCAAATGCTCCCCTGAAATGTTTGGCTGTCGAAACAGAAGGCTTTTTATCACAGGAGAGCAAATCAGCCCTCAGCATCTTAACCGGCGGAAAAAGATTTTTTTGAAAAATCCCTAAGCCCCGGGGTCACAATTTCAGAAAAAATCTGACTTTTGGCAATTCACTCAAAAATGGTGCGAAACGCTGGCAAATGCTCCCCTGAAATGTTTGGCTGTCGAAACAGGAGGCTTTTTATCACAGGACAAGAAATCAGCCCTCAGCAACTTAACCGGCGGAAAAAGATTTTTTTGAAAAATCCCTAAGCCCCGGGGTCACAATTGCAGAAAAAATCCGACTTTTGGCAATTCACTCAAAAATGGGGCCAAACGCTTGCAAATGCTCCCCTGAAATGTTTGGCTGTCGAAACAGGAGGCTTTTTATCACAAGACAAGAAATCAGCCCTCAGCAACTTAACCAGTGGAAAAAGATTATTTTGAAAAATCTCTAAGCCCCGGGGTCACAATTTCAGAAAAAATCTGACTTTTGGCAATTCACTCAAAAATGCTGCCAAACGCTTGCAAATGCTCCGCTGAAATGTTTGGCAGTCGAAACAGGAGGCTTTTTATCACAGGACAAGAAATTAGCCCTCAGCAACTTAACCGGCGGAAAAAGATTTTTTTGAAAAATCCCTAAGCCCCGGGGTCACAATTTCAGAAAAAATCTGACTTTTGGCAATTCACTCAAAAATGGCGCCAAACGCTTGCAAATGCTCCCCTGAAATGTTTGGCTGTCGAAAGAGGAGGCTTTTTATCACAGGACAAGAAATCAGCCCTCAGCAACTTAACCGGCGGAAAAAGATTTTTTTGAAAAATCCCTAAGCCCCGGGTTCACAATTTCAGAAAAAATCTGACTTTTGGCAATTCACTCAAAAATGCTGCCAAACGCTTGCAAATGCTCCGCTGAAATGTTTGGCAGTCGAAACAGAATGCTTTTTTTTCACAGGACAAGAAATCAGCCCTCAGCAACTTAACCGGCGGAAAAAGATTTTTCTGAAAAATCCCTAAGCCCCGGGGTCACAATTTCAGAAAAAATCTGACTTTTGGCAATTCACTCAAAAATGGTGCGAAACGCTGGCAAATGCTCCCCTGAAATGTTTGGCTGTCGAAACAGGAGGCTTTTTATCACAGGACAAGAAATCAGCCCTCAGCAACTTAACCGGCGGAAAAAGATTTTTTTGAAATATCCATAAGCCCCGGGGTCACAATTTCAGAAAAGATCTGACTTTTGGCAATTCACTCAAAAATGGCGCCAAACGCTTGCAAATGCTCCCCTTAAATGTTTGGCAGTCGAAACAGAATGCTTTTTATCACAGGACAAGAAATCAGCCCTCAGCAACTTAACCGGCGGAAAAAGATTTTTTTGAAAAATCCCTAAGCCCTGGGGTCACAATTTCAGAAAAAATCCGACTTTTGGCAATTCACTCAAAAATGGTGCCAAACGCTTGCAAATGCTCCGCTGAAATGTTTGGCAGTCGAAACAGAATGCTTTTTTTTCACAGGACAAGAAATCAGCCCTCAGCAACTTAACCGGCGGAAAAAGATTTTTTTGAAAAATCCCTAAGCCCCGGGGTCACAATTTCAGAAAAAATCTGACTTTTGGCAATTCACTCAAAAATGCTGCCAAATGCTGGCAAATGCTCCCCTGAAATGTTTGGCTGTCGAAACAGAAGGCTTTTTATCACAGGAGAGCAAAACAGCCCTCAGCATCTTAACCGGCGGAAAAAGATTTTTTTGAAAAATCCCTAAGCCCCGGGGTCACAATTTCAGAAAAAATCTGGCTTTTGGCAATTCACTCAAAAATGGCGCCAAACGCTTGCAAATGCTCCCATGAAATGTTTGGCTGTCGAAACAGGAGGCTTTTTATCACAGGACAGCAAATCAGCCTTCAGCAACTTAACCGGCGGAAAAAGATTTTTTTGAAAAATCTCTAAGCCCCGGGGTCACAATTTCAGAAAAAATCTGACTTTTGGCAATTCACTCAAAAATGCTGCCAAACGCTTGCAAATGCTCCGCTGAAATGTTTGGCAGTCGAAACAGAATGCTTTCTTTTCACAGGACAAGAAATCAGCCCTCAGCAACTTAACCGGCGGAAAAAGATTTTTCTGAAAAATCCCTAAGCCCCGGGGTCACAATTTCAGAAAAAATCCGACTTTTGGCAATTCACTCAAAAATGCTGCCAAACGCTGGAAAATGCTCCCATGAAATGTTTGGCTGTCGAAAGAGGAGGCTTTTTATCACAGGACAATAAATCAGCCCTCAGCAACTTAACCGGCGGAAAAAGATTTTTTTGAAAAATCCCTAAGCCCCGGGGTCACAATTTCAGAAAAAATCTGACTTTTGGCAATTCACTCAAAAATGGCGCCAAACGCTTGCAAATGCTCCCCTGAAATGTTTGGCTGTCGAAACAGGAGACTTTTTATCACAGGACAGCAAATCAGCCCTCAGCAACTTAACCGGCGGAAAAAGATTTTTTTGAAAAATCCCTAAGCCCCGGGGTCACAATTTCAGAAAAAATCCGACTTTTGGCAATTCACTCAAAAATGGGGCCAAACGCTTGCAAATGCTCCCCTGAAATGTTTGGCTGTCGAAACAGGAGGCTTTTTATCACAAGACAAGAAATCAGCCCTCAGCAACTTAACCGGCGGAAAAAGATTTTTTTGAAAAATCCCTAAGCCCCGGGGTCACAATTTCAGAAAAAATCCGACTTTTGGCAATTCACTCAAAAATGCTGCCAAATGCTGGCAAATGCTCCCCTGAAATGTTTGGCTGTCGAAACAGAAGGCTTTTTATCACAGGAGAGCAAAACAGCCCTCAGCATCTTAAGCGGCGGAAAAAGATTTTTTTGAAAAATCCCTAAGCCCCGGGGTCACAATTTCAGAAAAAATCCGACTTTTGGCAATTCACTCAAAAATGCTGCCAAACGCTTGCCAATGCTCCCCTTAATTGTTTGACAGTCGAAACAGGAGGCTTTTTATCACAGGACAAGAAATCAGCCCTCAGCAACTTAACCGGCGGAAAAAGATTTTTTTGAAAAATCCCTAAGCCCCGGGGTCACAATTTCAGAAAAAATCTGACTTTTGGCAATTCACTCAAAAATGGCGCCAAACGCTTGCAAATGCTCCCCTGAAATGTTTGGCTGTCGAAACAGGAGGCTTTTTATCACAGGACAGCAAATCAGCCTTCAGCAACTTAACCGGCGGAAAAAGATTTTTTTGAAAAATCCCTAAGCCCCGGGGTCACAATTTCAGAAAAAATCTGACTTTTGGCAATTCACTCAAAAATGGGCCAAACCCTTGCAAATGCTCCCCTGAAATGTTTGGCTGTCGAAACAGGAGGCTTTTTATCACAAGACAAGAAATCAGCCCTCAGCAACTTAACCAGCGGAAAAAGATTTTTTTGAAAAATCTCTAAGCCCCGGGGTCACAATTTCAGAAAAAATCTGACTTTTGGCAATTCACTCAAAAATGGTGCGAAACGCTGGCAAATGCTCCCCTGAAATGTTTGGCTGTCGAAACAGGAGGCTTTTTATCACAGGACAAGAAATCAGCCCTCAGCAACTTAACCGGCGGAAAAAGATTTTTTTGAAAAATCCCTAAGCCCCGGGGTCACAATTTCAGAAAAAATCCGACTTTTGGCAATTCACTCAAAAATGGGGCCAAACGCTTGCAAATGCTCCCCTGAAATGTTTGGCTGTCGAAACAGGAGGCTTTTTATCACAAGACAAGAAATCAGCCCTCAGCAACTTAACCAGCGGAAAAAGATTTTTTTGAAAAATCTCTAAGCCCCGGGGTCACAATTTCAGAAAAAATCTGACTTTTGGCAATTCACTCAAAAATGCTGCCAAACGCTTGCAAATGCTCCGCTGAAATGTTTGGCAGTCGAAACAGAATGCTTTTTTTTCACAGGACAAGAAATCAGCCCTCAGCAACTTAACCGGCGGAAAAAGATTTTTTTGAAAAATCCCTAAGCCCCGGGGTCACAATTTCAGAAAAAATCCGACTTTTGGCAATTCACTCAAAAATGCTGCCAAACGCTGGAAAATGCTGCCATGAAATGTTTGGCTGTCGAAACAGGAGGCTTTTTATCACAGGACAAGAAATTAGCCCTCAGCAACTTAACCGGCGGAAAAAGATTTTTTTGAAAAATCCCTAAGCCCCGGGGTCACAATTTCAGAAAAAATCTGACTTTTGGCAATTCACTCAAAAATGGCGCCAAACGCTTGCAAATGCTCCCCTGAAATGTTTGGCTGTCGAAAGAGGAGGCTTTTTATCACAGGACAAGAAATCAGCCCTCAGCAACTTAACCGGCGGAAAAAGATTTTTTTGAAAAATCCCTAAGCCCCGGGGTCACAATTTCAGAAAAAATCTGACTTTTGGCAATTCACTCAAAAATGTTGCCAAACGCTTGCAAATGCTCCCCTGAAATGTTTGGCTGTCGAAACAGGAGACTTTTTATCACAGGACAGCAAATCAGCCCTCAGCAACTTAACCGGCGGAAAAAGATTTTTTTGAAAAATCCCTAAGCCCCGGGGTCACAATTTCAGAAAAAATCTGACTTTTGGCAATTCACTCAAAAATGGTGCGAAACGCTGGCAAATGCTCCCCTGAAATGTTTGGCTGTCGAAACAGGAGGCTTTTTATCACAGGACAAGAAATCAGCCCTCAGCAACTTAACCGGCGGAAAAAGATTTTTTTGAAAAATCCCTAAGCCCCGGGGTCACAATTTCAGAAAAAATCCGACTTTTGGCAATTCACTCAAAAAAGGGGCCAAAACCTTGCAAATGCTCCCCTGAAATGTTTGGCTGTCGAAACAGGAGGCTTTTAATCACAAGACAAGAAATCAGCCCTCAGCAACTTAACCAGCGGAAAAAGATTTTTTTGAAAAATCTCTAAGCCCCGGGGTCACAATTTCAGAAAAAATCCGACTTTTGGCAATTCACTCAAAAATGCTGCCAAACGCTGGAAAATGCTCCCATGAAATGTTTGGCTGTCGAAAGAGGAGGCTTTTTATCACAGGACAATAAATCAGCCCCCAGCAACTTAACCGGCGGAAAAAGATTTTTTTGAAAAATCCCTAAGCCCCGGGGTCACAATTTCAGAAAAAATCTGACTTTTGGCAATTCACTCAAAAATGGCGCCAAACGCTTGCAAATGCTCCCCTGAAATGTTTGGCTGTCGAAACAGGAGGCTTTT
The DNA here is from genome assembly GCF_964234715.1 of Podarcis melisellensis. Lineage (NCBI taxonomy): Eukaryota > Metazoa > Chordata > Lepidosauria > Squamata > Lacertidae > Podarcis > Podarcis melisellensis. The sequence continues at coordinate 42,886,185 of NC_138545.1, read as the reverse complement.
TATCACAGGACAAGAAATCAGCCCTCAGCAACTTAACCGGCGGAAAAAGATTTTTTTGAAAAATCCCTAAGCCCCGGGGTCACAATTTCAGAAAAAATCCGACTTTTGGCAATTCACTCAAAAATGCTGCCAAATGCTGGCAAATGCTCCCCTGAAATGTTTGGCTGTCGAAACAGAAGGCTTTTTATCACAGGAGAGCAAAACAGCCCTCAGCATCTTAAGCGGCGGAAAAAGATTTTTTTGAAAAATCCCTAAGCCCCGGGGTCACAATTTCAGAAAAAATCCGACTTTTGGCAATTCACTCAAAAATGCTGCCAAACGCTTGCCAATGCTCCCCTTAATTGTTTGACAGTCGAAACAGGAGGCTTTTTATCACAGGACAAGAAATCAGCCCTCAGCAACTTAACCGGCGGAAAAAGATTTTTTTGAAAAATCCCTAAGCCCCGGGGTCACAATTTCAGAAAAAATCTGACTTTTGGCAATTCACTCAAAAATGGCGCCAAACGCTTGCAAATGCTCCCCTGAAATGTTTGGCTGTCGAAACAGGAGGCTTTTTATCACAGGACAGCAAATCAGCCTTCAGCAACTTAACCGGCGGAAAAAGATTTTTTTGAAAAATCCCTAAGCCCCGGGGTCACAATTTCAGAAAAAATCTGACTTTTGGCAATTCACTCAAAAATGGGCCAAACCCTTGCAAATGCTCCCCTGAAATGTTTGGCTGTCGAAACAGGAGGCTTTTTATCACAAGACAAGAAATCAGCCCTCAGCAACTTAACCAGCGGAAAAAGATTTTTTTGAAAAATCTCTAAGCCCCGGGGTCACAATTTCAGAAAAAATCTGACTTTTGGCAATTCACTCAAAAATGGTGCGAAACGCTGGCAAATGCTCCCCTGAAATGTTTGGCTGTCGAAACAGGAGGCTTTTTATCACAGGACAAGAAATCAGCCCTCAGCAACTTAACCGGCGGAAAAAGATTTTTTTGAAAAATCCCTAAGCCCCGGGGTCACAATTTCAGAAAAAATCCGACTTTTGGCAATTCACTCAAAAATGGGGCCAAACGCTTGCAAATGCTCCCCTGAAATGTTTGGCTGTCGAAACAGGAGGCTTTTTATCACAAGACAAGAAATCAGCCCTCAGCAACTTAACCAGCGGAAAAAGATTTTTTTGAAAAATCTCTAAGCCCCGGGGTCACAATTTCAGAAAAAATCTGACTTTTGGCAATTCACTCAAAAATGCTGCCAAACGCTTGCAAATGCTCCGCTGAAATGTTTGGCAGTCGAAACAGAATGCTTTTTTTTCACAGGACAAGAAATCAGCCCTCAGCAACTTAACCGGCGGAAAAAGATTTTTTTGAAAAATCCCTAAGCCCCGGGGTCACAATTTCAGAAAAAATCCGACTTTTGGCAATTCACTCAAAAATGCTGCCAAACGCTGGAAAATGCTGCCATGAAATGTTTGGCTGTCGAAACAGGAGGCTTTTTATCACAGGACAAGAAATTAGCCCTCAGCAACTTAACCGGCGGAAAAAGATTTTTTTGAAAAATCCCTAAGCCCCGGGGTCACAATTTCAGAAAAAATCTGACTTTTGGCAATTCACTCAAAAATGGCGCCAAACGCTTGCAAATGCTCCCCTGAAATGTTTGGCTGTCGAAAGAGGAGGCTTTTTATCACAGGACAAGAAATCAGCCCTCAGCAACTTAACCGGCGGAAAAAGATTTTTTTGAAAAATCCCTAAGCCCCGGGGTCACAATTTCAGAAAAAATCTGACTTTTGGCAATTCACTCAAAAATGTTGCCAAACGCTTGCAAATGCTCCCCTGAAATGTTTGGCTGTCGAAACAGGAGACTTTTTATCACAGGACAGCAAATCAGCCCTCAGCAACTTAACCGGCGGAAAAAGATTTTTTTGAAAAATCCCTAAGCCCCGGGGTCACAATTTCAGAAAAAATCTGACTTTTGGCAATTCACTCAAAAATGGTGCGAAACGCTGGCAAATGCTCCCCTGAAATGTTTGGCTGTCGAAACAGGAGGCTTTTTATCACAGGACAAGAAATCAGCCCTCAGCAACTTAACCGGCGGAAAAAGATTTTTTTGAAAAATCCCTAAGCCCCGGGGTCACAATTTCAGAAAAAATCCGACTTTTGGCAATTCACTCAAAAAAGGGGCCAAAACCTTGCAAATGCTCCCCTGAAATGTTTGGCTGTCGAAACAGGAGGCTTTTAATCACAAGACAAGAAATCAGCCCTCAGCAACTTAACCAGCGGAAAAAGATTTTTTTGAAAAATCTCTAAGCCCCGGGGTCACAATTTCAGAAAAAATCCGACTTTTGGCAATTCACTCAAAAATGCTGCCAAACGCTGGAAAATGCTCCCATGAAATGTTTGGCTGTCGAAAGAGGAGGCTTTTTATCACAGGACAATAAATCAGCCCCCAGCAACTTAACCGGCGGAAAAAGATTTTTTTGAAAAATCCCTAAGCCCCGGGGTCACAATTTCAGAAAAAATCTGACTTTTGGCAATTCACTCAAAAATGGCGCCAAACGCTTGCAAATGCTCCCCTGAAATGTTTGGCTGTCGAAACAGGAGACTTTTTATCACAGGACAGCAAATCAGCCCTCAGCAACTTAACCGGCGGAAAAAGATTTTTTTGAAAAATCCCTAAGCCCCGGGGTCACAATTTCAGAAAAAATCTGACTTTTGGCAATTCACTCAAAAATGGTGCGAAACGCTGGCAAATGCTCCCCTGAAATGTTTGGCTGTCGAAACAGGAGGCTTTTTATCACAGGACAAGAAATCAGCCCTCAGCAACTTAACCGGCGGAAAAAGATTTTTTTGAAAAATCCCTAAGCCCCGGGGTCACAATTTCAGAAAAAATCCGACTTTTGGCAATTCACTCAAAAATGCTGCCAAACACTGGAAAATGCTCCCATGAAATGTTTGGCTGTCGAAACAGGAGGCTTTTTATCACAGGACAAGAAATTAGCCCTCAGCAACTTAACCGGCGGAAAAAGATTTTTTTGAAAAATCCCTAAGCCCCGGGGTCACAATTTCAGAAAAAATCTGACTTTTGGCAATTCACTCAAAAATGGCGCCAAACGCTTGCAAATGCTCCCCTGAAATGTTTGGCTGTCGAAACAGGAGACTTTTTATCACAGGACAGCAAATCAGCCCTCAGCAACTTAACCGGCGGAAAAAGATTTTTTTGAAAAATCCCTAAGCCCCGGGGTCACAATTTCAGAAAAAATCTGACTTTTGGCAATTCACTCAAAAATGGTGCGAAACGCTGGCAAATGCTCCCCTGAAATGTTTGGCTGTCGAAACAGGAGGCTTTTTATCACAGGACAAGAAATCAGCCCTCAGCAACTTAACCGGCGGAAAAAGATTTTTTTGAAAAATCCCTAAGCCCCGGGGTCACAATTTCAGAAAAAATCTGACTTTTGGCAATTCACTCAAAAATGGGGCCAAACCCTTGCAAATGCTCCCCTGAAATGTTTGGCTGTCGAAACAGGAGGCTTTTTATCACAAGACAAGAAATCAGCCCTCAGCAACTTAACCAGCGGAAAAAGATTTTTTTGAAAAATCTCTAAGCCCCGGGGTCACAATTTCAGAAAAAATCTGACTTTTGGCAATTCACTCAAAAATGCTGCCAAACGCTTGCAAATGCTCCGCTGAAATGTTTGGCAGTCGAAACAGAATGCTTTTTTTTCACAGGACAAGAAATCAGCCCTCAGCAACTTAACCGGCGGAAAAAGATTTTTTTGAAAAATCCCTAAGCCCCGGGGTCACAATTTCAGAAAAAATCCGACTTTTGGCAATTCACTCAAAAATGCTGCCAAACGCTGGAAAATGCTCCCATGAAATGTTTGGCTGTCGATACAGGAGGCTTTTTATCACAGGACAAGAAATTAGCCCTCAGCAACTTAACCGGCGGAAAAAGATTTTTTTGAAAAATCCCTAAGCCCCGGGGTCACAATTTCAGAAAAAATCTGACTTTTGGCAATTCACTCAAAAATGGCGCCAAACGCTTGCAAATGCTCCCCTGAAATGTTTGGCTGTCGAAACAGAATGCTTTTTTTTCACAGGACAAGAAATCAGCCCTCATCAACTTAACCGGCGGAAAAAGATTTTTTTGAAAAATCCCTAAGCCCCGGGGTCACAATTTCAGAAAAAATCCGACTTTTGGCAATTCACTCAAAAATGCTGCCAAACGCTGGAAAATGCTCCCATGAAATGTTTGGCTGTCGAAACAGGAGGCTTTTTATCACAGGACAAGAAATTAGCCCTCAGCAACTTAACCGGCGGAAAAAGATTTTTTTGAAAAATCCCTAAGCCCCGGGGTCACAATTTCAGAAAAAATCTGACTTTTGGCAATTCACTCAAAAATGGCGCCAAACGCTTGCAAATGCTCCCCTGAAATGTTTGGCTGTCGAAAGAGGAGGCTTTTTATCACAGGACAAGAAATCAGCCCTCAGCAACTTAACCGGCGGAAAAAGATTTTTTTGAAAAATCCCTAAGCCCCGGGGTCACAATTTCAGAAAAAATCTGACTTTTGGCAATTCACTCAAAAATGTTGCCAAACGCTTGCAAATGCTCCCCTGAAATGTTTGGCTGTCGAAACAGGAGACTTTTTATCACAGGACAGCAAATCAGCCGTCAGCAACTTAACCGGCGGAAAAAGATTTTTTTGAAAAATCCCTAAGCCCCGGGGTCACAATTTCAGAAAAAATCCGACTTTTGGCAATTCACTCAAAAAAGGGGCCAAAACCTTGCAAATGCTCCCCTGAAATGTTTGGCTGTCGAAACAGGAGGCTTTTTATCACAAGACAAGAAATCAGCCCTCAGCAACTTAACCAGCGGAAAAAGATTTTTTTGAAAAATCTCTAAGCCCCGGGGTCACAATTTCAGAAAAAATCCGACTTTTGGCAATTCACTCAAAAATGCTGCCAAACGCTGGAAAATGCTCCCATGAAATGTTTGGCTGTCGAAAGAGGAGGCTTTTTATCACAGGACAATAAATCAGCCCCCAGCAACTTAACCGGCGGAAAAAGATTTTTTTGAAAAATCCCTAAGCCCCGGGGTCACAATTTCAGAAAAAATCTGACTTTTGGCAATTCACTCAAAAATGGCGCCAAACGCTTGCAAATGCTCCCCTGAAATGTTTGGCTGTCGAAACAGGAGACTTTTTATCACAGGACAGCAAATCAGCCCTCAGCAACTTAACCGGCGGAAAAAGATTTTTTTGAAAAATCCCTAAGCCCCGGGGTCACAATTTCAGAAAAAATCTGACTTTTGGCAATTCACTCAAAAATGGTGCGAAACGCTGGCAAATGCTCCCCTGAAATGTTTGGCTGTCGAAACAGGAGGCTTTTTATCACAGGACAAGAAATCAGCCCTCAGCAACTTAACCGGCGGAAAAAGATTTTTTTGAAAAATCCCTAAGCCCCGGGGTCACAATTTCAGAAAAAATCCGACTTTTGGCAATTCACTCAAAAAAGGGGCCAAAACCTTGCAAATGCTCCCCTGAAATGTTTGGCTGTCGAAACAGGAGGCTTTTTATCACAGGACAAGAAATTAGCCCTCAGCAACTTAACCGGCGGAAAAAGATTTTTTTGAAAAATCCCTAAGCCCCGGGGTCACAATTTCAGAAAAAATCTGACTTTTGGCAATTCACTCAAAAATGGCGCCAAACGCTTGCAAATGCTCCCCTGAAATGTTTGGCTGTCGAAACAGGAGACTTTTTATCACAGGACAGCAAATCAGCCCTCAGCAACTTAACCGGCGGAAAAAGATTTTTTTGAAAAATCCCTAAGCCCCGGGGTCACAATTTCAGAAAAAATCTGACTTTTGGCAATTCACTCAAAAATGGTGCGAAACGCTGGCAAATGCTCCCCTGAAATGTTTGGCTGTCGAAACAGGAGGCTTTTTATCACAGGACAAGAAATCAGCCCTCAGCAACTTAACCGGCGGAAAAAGATTTTTTTGAAAAATCCCTAAGCCCCGGGGTCACAATTTCAGAAAAAATCTGACTTTTGGCAATTCACTCAAAAATGGGGCCAAACCCTTGCAAATGCTCCCCTGAAATGTTTGGCTGTCGAAACAGGAGGCTTTTTATCACAAGACAAGAAATCAGCCCTCAGCAACTTAACCAGCGGAAAAAGATTTTTTTGAAAAATCTCTAAGCCCCGGGGTCACAATTTCAGAAAAAATCTGACTTTTGGCAATTCACTCAAAAATGCTGCCAAACGCTTGCAAATGCTCCGCTGAAATGTTTGGCAGTCGAAACAGAATGCTTTTTTTTCACAGGACAAGAAATCAGCCCTCAGCAACTTAACCGGCGGAAAAAGATTTTTTTGAAAAATCCCTAAGCCCCGGGGTCACAATTTCAGAAAAAATCCGACTTTTGGCAATTCACTCAAAAATGCTGCCAAACGCTGGAAAATGCTCCCATGAAATGTTTGGCTGTCGAAACAGGAGGCTTTTTATCACAGGACAAGAAATTAGCCCTCAGCAACTTAACCGGCGGAAAAAGATTTTTTTGAAAAATCCCTAAGCCCCGGGGTCACAATTTCAGAAAAAATCTGACTTTTGGCAATTCACTCAAAAATGGCGCCAAACGCTTGCAAATGCTCCCCTGAAATGTTTGGCAGTCGAAACAGAATGCTTTTTTTTCACAGGACAAGAAATCAGCCCTCAGCAACTTAACCGGCGGAAAAAGATTTTTTTGAAAAATCCCTAAGCCCCGGGGTCACAATTTCAGAAAAAATCCGACTTTTGGCAATTCACTCAAAAATGCTGCCAAACGCTGGAAAATGCTCCCATGAAATGTTTGGCTGTCGAAACAGGAGGCTTTTTATCACAGGACAAGAAATTAGCCCTCAGCAACTTAACCGGCGGAAAAAGATTTTTTTGAAAAATCCCTAAGCCCCGGGGTCACAATTTCAGAAAAAATCTGACTTTTGGCAATTCACTCAAAAATGGCGCCAAACGCTTGCAAATGCTCCCCTGAAATGTTTGGCTGTCGAAACAGAATGCTTTTTTTTCACAGGACAAGAAATCAGCCCTCATCAACTTAACCGGCGGAAAAAGATTTTTTTGAAAAATCCCTAAGCCCCGGGGTCACAATTTCAGAAAAAATCCGACTTTTGGCAATTCACTCAAAAATGCTGCCAAACGCTGGAAAATGCTCCCATGAAATGTTTGGCTGTCGAAACAGGAGGCTTTTTATCACAGGACAAGAAATTAGCCCTCAGCAACTTAACCGGCGGAAAAAGATTTTTTTGAAAAATCCCTAAGCCCCGGGGTCACAATTTCAGAAAAAATCTGACTTTTGGCAATTCACTCAAAAATGGCGCCAAACGCTTGCAAATGCTCCCCTGAAATGTTTGGCTGTCGAAACAGGAGACTTTTTATCACAGGACAGCAAATCAGCCCTCAGCAACTTAACCGGCGGAAAAAGATTTTTTTGAAAAATCCCTAAGCCCCGGGGTCACAATTTCAGAAAAAATCTGACTTTTGGCAATTCACTCAAAAATGGGGCCAAACCCTTGCAAATGCTCCCCTGAAATGTTTGGCTGTCGAAACAGGAGGCTTTTTATCACAAGACAAGAAATCAGCCCTCAGCAACTTAACCAGCGGAAAAAGATTTTTTTGAAAAATCTCTAAGCCCCGGGGTCACAATTTCAGAAAAAATCTGACTTTTGGCAATTCACTCAAAAATGCTGCCAAACGCTTGCAAATGCTCCGCTGCAATGTTTGGCAGTCGAAACAGAATGCTTTTTTTTCACAGGACAAGAAATCAGCCCTCAGCAACTTAACCGGCGGAAAAAGATTTTTTTGAAAAATCCCTAAGCCCCGGGGTCACAATTTCAGAAAAAATCTGACTTTTGGCAATTCACTCAAAAATGGCGCCAAACGCTTGCAAATGCTCCCCTGAAATGTTTGGCAGTCGAAACAGAATGCTTTTTTTTCACAGGACAAGAAATCAGCCCTCATCAACTTAACCGGCGGAAAAAGATTTTTTTGAAAAATCCCTAAGCCCCGGGGTCACAATTTCAGAAAAAATCCGACTTTTGGCAATTCACTCAAAAATGCTGCCAAACGCTGGAAAATGCTCCCATGAAATGTTTGGCTGTCGAAACAGGAGGCTTTTTATCACAGGACAAGAAATTAGCCCTCAGCAACTTAACCGGCGGAAAAAGATTTTTTTGAAAAATCCCTAAGCCCCGGGGTCACAATTTCAGAAAAAATCTGACTTTTGGCAATTCACTCAAAAATGGCGCCAAACGCTTGCAAATGCTCCCCTGAAATGTTTGGCTGTCGAAACAGGAGACTTTTTATCACAGGACAGCAAATCAGCCCTCAGCAACTTAACCGGCGGAAAAAGATTTTTTTGAAAAATCCCTAAGCCCCGGGGTCACAATTTCAGAAAAAATCTGACTTTTGGCAATTCACTCAAAAATGGTGCGAAACGCTGGCAAATGCTCCCCTGAAATGTTTGGCTGTCGAAACAGGAGGCTTTTTATCACAGGACAAGAAATCAGCCCTCAGCAACTTAACCGGCGGAAAAAGATTTTTTTGAAAAATCCCTAAGCCCCGGGGTCACAATTTCAGAAAAAATCTGACTTTTGGCAATTCACTCAAAAATGGGGCCAAACCCTTGCAAATGCTCCCCTGAAATGTTTGGCTGTCGAAACAGGAGGCTTTTTATCACAAGACAAGAAATCAGCCCTCAGCAACTTAACCAGTGGAAAAAGATTTTTTTGAAAAATCTCTAAGCCCCGGGGTCACAATTTCAGAAAAAATCTGACTTTTGGCAATTCACTCAAAAATGCTGCCAAACGCTTGCAAATGCTCCGCTGAAATGTTTGGCAGTCGAAACAGAATGCTTTTTTTTCACAGGACAAGAAATCAGCCCTCAGCAACTTAACCGGCGGAAAAAGATTTTTTTGAAAAATCCCTAAGCCCCGGGGTCACAATTTCAGAAAAAATCCGACTTTTGGCAATTCACTCAAAAATGCTGCCAAACGCTGGAAAATGCTCCCATGAAATGTTTGGCTGTCGAAACAGGAGGCTTTTTATCACAGGACAAGAAATTAGCCCTCAGCAACTTAACCGGCGGAAAAAGATTTTTTTGAAAAATCCCTAAGCCCCGGGGTCACAATTTCAGAAAAAATCTGACTTTTGGCAATTCACTCAAAAATGGCGCCAAACGCTTGCAAATGCTCCCCTGAAATGTTTGGCTGTCGAAACAGAATGCTTTTTTTTCACAGGACAAGAAATCAGCCCTCATCAACTTAACCGGCGGAAAAAGATTTTTTTGAAAAATCCCTAAGCCCCGGGGTCACAATTTCAGAAAAAATCCGACTTTTGGCAATTCACTCAAAAATGCTGCCAAACGCTGGAAAATGCTCCCATGAAATGTTTGGCTGTCGAAACAGGAGGCTTTTTATCACAGGACAAGAAATTAGCCCTCAGCAACTTAACCGGCGGAAAAAGATTTTTTTGAAAAATCCCTAAGCCCCAAGGTCACAATTTCAGAAAAAATCTGACTTTTGGCAATTCACTCAAAAATGGCGCCAAACGCTTGCAAATGCTCCCCTGAAATGTTTGGCTGTCGAAACAGGAGACTTTTTATCACAGGACAGCAAATCAGCCCTCAGCAACTTAACCGGCGGAAAAAGATTTTTTTGAAAAATCCCTAAGCCCCGGGGTCACAATTTCAGAAAAAATCTGACTTTTGGCAATTCACTCAAAAATGGGGCCAAACCCTTGCAAATGCTCCCCTGAAATGTTTGGCTGTCGAAACAGGAGGCTTTTTATCACAAGACAAGAAATCAGCCCTCAGCAACTTAACCAGCGGAAAAAGATTTTTTTGAAAAATCTCTAAGCCCCGGGGTCACAATTTCAGAAAAAATCTGACTTTTGGCAATTCACTCAAAAATGCTGCCAAACGCTTGCAAATGCTCCGCTGCAATGTTTGGCAGTCGAAACAGAATGCTTTTTTTTCACAGGACAAGAAATCAGCCCTCAGCAACTTAACCGGCGGAAAAAGATTTTTTTGAAAAATCCCTAAGCCCCGGGGTCACAATTTCAGAAAAAATCTGACTTTTGGCAATTCACTCAAAAATGGCGCCAAACGCTTGCAAATGCTCCCCTGAAATGTTTGGCAGTCGAAACAGAATGCTTTTTTTTCACAGGACAAGAAATCAGCCCTCATCAACTTAACCGGCGGAAAAAGATTTTTTTGAAAAATCCCTAAGCCCCGGGGTCACAATTTCAGAAAAAATCCGACTTTTGGCAATTCACTCAAAAATGCTGCCAAACGCTGGAAAATGCTCCCATGAAATGTTTGGCTGTCGAAACAGGAGGCTTTTTATCACAGGACAAGAAATTAGCCCTCAGCAACTTAACCGGCGGAAAAAGATTTTTTTGAAAAATCCCTAAGCCCCGGGGTCACAATTTCAGAAAAAATCTGACTTTTGGCAATTCACTCAAAAATGGCGCCAAACGCTTGCAAATCCTCCCCTGAAATGTTTGGCTGTCGAAACAGGAGACTTTTTATCACAGGACAGCAAATCAGCCCTCAGCAACTTAACCGGCGGAAAAAGATTTTTTTGAAAAATCCCTAAGCCCCGGGGTCACAATTTCAGAAAAAATCTGACTTTTGGCAATTCACTCAAAAATGGTGCGAAACGCTGGCAAATGCTCCCCTGAAATGTTTGGCTGTCGAAACAGGAGGCTTTTTATCACAGGACAAGAAATCAGCCCTCAGCAACTTAACCGGCGGAAAAAGATTTTTTTGAAAAATCCCTAAGCCCCGGGGTCACAATTTCAGAAAAAATCTGACTTTTGGCAATTCACTCAAAAATGGGGCCAAACCCTTGCAAATGCTCCCCTGAAATGTTTGGCTGTCGAAACAGGAGGCTTTTTATCACAAGACAAGAAATCAGCCCTCAGCAACTTAACCAGCGGAAAAAGATTTTTTTGAAAAATCTCTAAGCCCCGGGGTCACAATTTCAGAAAAAATCTGACTTTTGGCAATTCACTCAAAAATGCTGCCAAACGCTTGCAAATGCTCCGCTGAAATGTTTGGCAGTCGAAACAGAATGCTTTTTTTTCACAGGACAAGAAATCAGCCCTCAGCAACTTAACCGGCGGAAAAAGATTTTTTTGAAAAATCCCTAAGCCCCGGGGTCACAATTTCAGAAAAAATCTGACTTTTGGCAATTCACTCAAAAATGGCGCCAAACGCTTGCAAATGCTCCCCTGAAATGTTTGGCTGTCGAAACAGGAGACTTTTTATCACAGGACAGCAAATCAGCCCTCAGCAACTTAACCGGCGGAAAAAGATTTTTTTGAAAAATCCCTAAGCCCCGGGGTCACAATTTCAGAAAAAATCTGACTTTTGGCAATTCACTCAAAAATGGTGCGAAACGCTGGCAAATGCTCCCCTGAAATGTTTGGCTGTCGAAACAGGAGGCTTTTTATCACAGGACAAGAAATCAGCCCTCAGCAACTTAACCGGCGGAAAAAGATTTTTTTGAAAAATCCCTAAGCCCCGAGGTCACAATTTCAGAAAAAATCTGACTTTTGGCAATTCACTCAAAAATGGCGCCAAACCCTTGCAAATGCTCCCCTGAAATGTTTGGCTGTCGAAACAGGAGGCTTTTTATCACAGGACAATAAATCAGCCCTCAGCAACTTAACCGGCGGAAAAAGATTTTTTTGAAAAATCCCTAAGCCCCGGGGTCACAATTTCAGAAAAAATCCGACTTTTGGCAATTCACTCAAAAATGCTGCCAAATGCTGGCAAATGCTCCCCTGAAATGTTTGGCTGTCGAAACAGAAGGCTTTTTATCACAGGAGAGCAAAACAGCCCTCAGCATCTTAACCGGCGGAAAAAGATTTTTTTGAAAAATCCCTAAGCCCCGGGGTCACAATTTCAGAAAAAATCCGACTTTTGGCAATTCACTCAAAAATGCTGCCAAACGCTTGCCAATGCTCCCCTTAATTGTTTGACAGTCGAAACAGGAGGCTTTTTATCACAGGACAAGAAATCAGCCCTCAGCAACTTAACTGGCGGAAAAACATTTTTTTGAAAAATCCCTAAGCCCCGGGGTCACAATTTCAGAAAAAATCCGACTTTTGGCAATTCACTCAAAAATGCTGCCAAACGCTTGCCAATGCTCCCCTTAAATGTCTGGCAGTCGAAACAGAATGCTTTTTATCACAGGACAAGAAATCAGCCCTCAGCAACTTAACCGGCGGAAAAAGATTTTTTTGAAAAATCCCTAAGCCCCGGGGTCACAATTTCAGAAAAAATCTGGCTTTTGGCAATTCACTCAAAAATGGCGCCAAACGCTTGCAAATGCTCCCCTGAAATGTTTGGCTGTCGAAACAGGAGGCTTTTTATCACAGGACAGCAAATCAGCCTTCAGCAACTTAACCGGCGGAAAAAGATTTTTTTGAAAAATCCCTAAGCCCCGGGGTCACAATTTCAGAAAAAATCTGACTTTTGGCAATTCACTCAAAAATGGGCCAAACCCTTGCAAATGCTCCCCTGAAATGTTTGGCTGTCGAAACAGGAGGCTTTTTATCACAAGACAAGAAATCAGCCCTCAGCAACTTAACCAGCGGAAAAAGATTTTTTTGAAAAATCTCTAAGCCCCGGGGTCACAATTTCAGAAAAAATCTGACTTTTGGCAATTCACTCAAAAATGCTGCCAAACGCTTGCAAATGCTCCGCTGAAATGTTTGGCAGTCGAAACAGAATGCTTTTTTTTCACAGGACAAGAAATCAGCCCTCAGCAACTTAACCGGCGGAAAAAGATTTTTCTGAAAAATCCCTAAGCCCCGGGGTCACATTTTCAGGAAAAATCCGACTTTTGGCAATTCACTCAAAAATGGGGCCAAACGCTTGCAAATGCTCCCCTGAAATGTTTGGCTGTCGAAACAGGAGGCTTTTTATCACAAGACAAGAAATCAGCCCTCAGCAACTTAACCAGCGGAAAAAGATTTTTTTGAAAAATCTCTAAGCCCCGGGGTCACAATTTCAGAAAAAATCTGACTTTTGGCAATTCACTCAAAAATGCTGCCAAACGCTTGCAAATGCTCCGCTGAAATGTTTGGCAGTCGAAACAGAATGCTTTTTTTTCACAGGACAAGAAATCAGCCCTCAGCAACTTAACCGGCGGAAAAAGATTTTTTTGAAAAATCCCTAAGCCCCGGGGTCACAATTTCAGAAAAAATCTGACTTTTGGCAATTCACTCAAAAATGCTGCCAAACGCTGGAAAATGCTCCCATGAAATGTTTGGCTGTCGAAACAGGAGGCTTTTTATCACAGGACAAGAAATTAGCCCTCAGCAACTTAACCGGCGGAAAAAGATTTTTTTGAAAAATCCCTAAGCCCCGGGGTCACAATTTCAGAAAAAATCTGACTTTTGGCAATTCACTCAAAAATGGCGCCAAACGCTTGCAAATGCTCCCCTGAAATGTTTGGCTGTCGAAAGAGGAGGCTTTTTATCACAGGACAAGAAATCAGCCCTCAGCAACTTAACCGGCGGAAAAAGATTTTTTTGAAAAATCCCTAAGCCCCGGGGTCACAATTTCAGAAAAAATCTGACCTTTGGCAATTCACTCAAAAATGGTGCGAAACGCTGGCAAATGCTCCCCTGAAATGTTTGGCTGTCGAAACAGAATGCTTTTTTTTCACAGGACAAGAAATCAGCCCTCAGCAACTTAACCGGCGGAAAAAGATTTTTTTGAAAAATCTCTAAGCCCCGGGGTCACAATTTCAGAAAAAATCCGACTTTTGGCAATTGACTCAAAAATGCTGCCAAACGCTGGAAAATGCTCCCATGAAATGTTTGGCTGTCGAAAGAGGAGGCTTTTTATCACAGGACAAGAAATCAGCCCTCAGCAACTTAACCGGCGGAAAAAGATTTTTTTGAAAAATCCCTAAGCCCCGGGGTCACAATTTCAGAAAAAATCTGACTTTTGGCAATTCACTCAAAAATGGCGCCAAACGCTTGCAAATGCTCCCCTGAAATGTTTGGCTGTCGAAACAGGAGACTTTTTATCACAGGACAGCAAATCAGCCCTCAGCAACTTAACCGGCGGAAAAAGATTTTTTTGAAAAATCCCTAAGCCCCGGGGTCACAATTTCAGAAAAAATCTGACTTTTGGCAATTCACTCAAAAATGGTGCGAAACGCTGGCAAATGCTCCCCTGAAATGTTTGGCTGTCGAAACAGGAGGCTTTTTATCACAGGACAGCAAATCAGCCTTCAGCAACTTAACCGGCGGAAAAAGATTTTTTTGAAAAATCCCTAAGCCCCGGGGTCACAATTTCAGAAAAAATCTGACTTTTGGCAATTCACTCAAAAATGGGCCAAACCCTTGCAAATGCTCCCCTGAAATGTTTGGCTGTCGAAACAGGAGGCTTTTTATCACAAGACAAGAAATCAGCCCTCAGCAACTTAACCAGCGGAAAAAGATTTTTTTGAAAAATCTCTAAGCCCCGGGGTCACAATTTCAGAAAAAATCTGACTTTTGGCAATTCACTCAAAAATGCTGCCAAACGCTTGCAAATGCTCCGCTGAAATGTTTGGCAGTCGAAACAGAATGCTTTTTTTTCACAGGACAAGAAATCAGCCCTCAGCAACTTAACCGGCGGAAAAAGATTTTTCTGAAAAATCCCTAAGCCCCGGGGTCACAATTTCAGAAAAAATCCGACTTTTGGCAATTCACTCAAAAATGGGGCCAAACGCTTGCAAATGCTCCCCTGAAATGTTTGGCTGTCGAAACAGGAGGCTTTTTATCACAAGACAAGAAATCAGCCCTCAGCAACTTAACCAGCGGAAAAAGATTTTTTTGAAAAATCTCTAAGCCCCGGGGTCACAATTTCAGAAAAAAATCTGACTTTTGGCAATTCACTCAAAAATGCTGCCAAACGCTTGCAAATGCTCCGCTGAAATGTTTGGCAGTCGAAACAGAATGCTTTTTTTTCACAGGACAAGAAATCAGCCCTCAGCAACTTAACCGGCGGAAAAAGATTTTTTTGAAAAATCCCTAAGCCCCGGGGTCACAATTTCAGAAAAAATCCGACTTTTGGCAATTCACTCAAAAATGCTGCCAAACGCTGGAAAATGCTCCCATGAAATGTTTGGCTGTCGAAACAGGAGGCTTTTTATCACAGGACAAGAAATTAGCCCTCAGCAACTTAACCGGCGGAAAAAGATTTTTTTGAAAAATCCCTAAGCTCCGGGGTCACAATTTCAGAAAAAATCTGACTTTTGGCAATTCACTCAAAAATGGCGCCAAACGCTTGCAAATGCTCCCCTGAAATGTTTGGCTGTCGAAAGAGGAGGCTTTTTATCACAGGACAAGAAATCAGCCCTCAGCAACTTAACCGGCGGAAAAAGATTTTTTTGAAAAATCCCTAAGCCCCGGGGTCACAATTTCAGAAAAAATCTGACTTTTGGCAATTCACTCAAAAATGTTGCCAAACGCTTGCAAATGCTCCCCTGAAATGTTTGGCTGTCGAAACAGGAGTCTTTTTATCACAGGACAGCAAATCAGCCCTCAGCAACTTAACCGGCGGAAAAAGATTTTTCTGAAAAATCCCTAAGCCCCGGGGTCACAATTTCAGAAAAAATCCGACTTTTGGCAATTCACTCAAAAATGGGGCCAAACGCTTGCAAATGCTCCCCTGAAATGTTTGGCTGTCGAAACAGGAGGCTTTTTATCACAAGACAAGAAATCAGCCCTCAGCAACTTAACCAGCGGAAAAAGATTTTTTTGAAAAATCTCTAAGCCCCGGGGTCACAATTTCAGAAAAAATCTGACTTTTGGCAATTCACTCAAAAATGCTGCCAAACGCTTGCAAATGCTCAGCTGAAATGTTTGGCTGTCGAAACAGGAGTCTTTTTATCACAAGACAAGAAATCAGCCCTCAGCAACTTAACCGGCGGAAAAAGATTTTTTTGAAAAATCCCTAAGCCCCGGGGTCACAATTTCAGAAAAAATCTGACTTTTGGCAATTCACTCAAAAATGGGGCCAAAACCTTGCAAATGCTCCCCTGAAATGTTTGGCTGTCGAAACAGGAGTCTTTTTATCACAAGACAAGAAATCAGCCCTCAGCAACTTAACCAGCGGAAAAAGATTTTTTTGAAAAATCTCTAAGCCCCGGGGTCACAATTTCAGAAAAAATCCGACTTTTGGCAATTCACTCAAAAATGCTGCCAAACGCTGGAAAATGCTCCCATGAAATGTTTGGCTGTCGAAAGAGGAGGCTTTTTATCACAGGACAAGAAATCAGCCCTCAGCAACTTAACCGGCGGAAAAAGATTTTTTTGAAAAATCCCTAAGCCCCGGGGTCACAATTTCAGAAAAAATCTGACTTTTGGCAATTCACTCAAAAATGGCGCCAAACGCTTGCAAATGCTCCCCTGAAATGTTTGGCTGTCGAAACAGGAGACTTTTTATCACAGGACAGCAAATCAGCCCTCAGCAACTTAACCGGCGGAAAAAGATTTTTTTGAAAAATCCCTAAGCCCCGGGGTCACAATTTCAGAAAAAATCTGACTTTTGGCAATTCACTCAAAAATGGTGCGAAACGCTGGCAAATGCTCCCCTGAAATGTTTGGCTGTCGAAACAGGAGGCTTTTTATCACAGGACAGCAAATCAGCCTTCAGCAACTTAACCGGCGGAAAAAGATTTTTTTGAAAAATCCCTAAGCCCCGGGGTCACAATTTCAGAAAAAATCTGACTTTTGGCAATTCACTCAAAAATGGGCCAAACACTTGCAAATGCTCCCCTGAAATGTTTGGCTGTCGAAACAGGAGGCTTTTTATCACAAGACATGAAATCAGCCCTCAGCAACTTAACCAGCGGAAAAAGATTTTTTTGAAAAATCTCTAAGCCCCGGGGTCACAATTTCAGAAAAAATCTGACTTTTGGCAATTCACTCAAAAATGCTGCCAAACGCTTGCAAATGCTCCGCTGAAATGTTTGGCAGTCGAAACAGAATGCTTTTTTTTCACAGGACAAGAAATCAGCCCTCAGCAACTTAACCGGCGGAAAAAGATTTTTCTGAAAAATCCCTAAGCCCCGGGGTCACAATTTCAGAAAAAATCCGACTTTTGGCAATTCACTCAAAAATGGGGCCAAACGCTTGCAAATGCTCCCCTGAAATGTTTGGCTGTCGAAACAGGAGGCTTTTTATCACAAGACAAGAAATCAGCCCTCAGCAACTTAACCAGCGGAAAAAGATTTTTTTGAAAAATCTCTAAGCCCCGGGGTCACAATTTCAGAAAAAATCTGACTTTTGGCAATTCACTCAAAAATGCTGCCAAACGCTTGCAAATGCTCCGCTGAAATGTTTGGCAGTCGAAACAGAATGCTTTTTTTTCACAGGACAAGAAATCAGCCCTCAGCAACTTAACCGGCGGAAAAAGATTTTTTTGAAAAATCCCTAAGCCCCGGGGTCACAATTTCAGAAAAAATCCGACTTTTGGCAATTCACTCAAAAATGCTGCCAAACGCTGGTAAATGCTCCCATGAAATGTTTGGCTGTCGAAACAGGAGGCTTTTTATCACAGGACAAGAAATTAGCCCTCAGCAACTTAACCGGCGGAAAAAGATTTTTTTGAAAAATCCCTAAGCCCCGGGGTCACAATTTCAGAAAAAATCTGACTTTTGGCAATTCACTCAAAAATGGTGCGAAACGCTGGCAAATGCTCCCCTGAAATGTTTGGCTGTCGAAACAGGAGGCTTTTTATCACAGGACAAGAAATCAGCCCTCAGCAACTTAACCGGCGGAAAAAGATTTTTTTGAAAAATCCCTAAGCCCCGGGGTCACAATTTCAGAAAAAATCTGACTTTTGGCAATTCACTCAAAAATGGGGCCAAACCCTTGCAAATGCTCCCCTGAAATGTTTGGCTGTCGAAACAGGAGGCTTTTTATCACAAGACAAGAAATCAGCCCTCAGCAACTTAACCAGCGGAAAAAGATTTTTTTGAAAAATCTCTAAGCCCCGGGGTCACAATTTCAGAAAAAATCTGACTTTTGGCAATTCACTCAAAAATGCTGCCAAACGCTTGCAAATGCTCCGCTGAAATGTTTAGCAGTCGAAACAGAATGCTTTTTTTTCACAGGACAAGAAATCAGCCCTCAGCAACTTAACCGGCGGAAAAAGATTTTTTTGAAAAATCCCTAAGCCCCGGGGTCACAATTTCAGAAAAAATCTGACTTTTGGCAATTCACTCAAAAATGGCGCCAAACGCTTGCAAATGCTCCCCTGAAATGTTTGGCTGTCGAAACAGGAGACTTTTTATCACAGGACAGCAAATCAGCCCTCAGCAACTTAACCGGCGGAAAAAGATTTTTTTGAAAAATCCCTAAGCCCCGGGGTCACAATTTCAGAAAAAAATCTGACTTTTGGCAATTCACTCAAAAATGGTGCGAAACGCTGGCAAATGCTCCCCTGAAATGTTTGGCTGTCGAAACAGGAGGCTTTTTATCACAGGACAAGAAATCAGCCCTCAGCAACTTAACCGGCGGAAAAAGATTTTTTTGAAAAATCCCTAAGCCCCGGGGTCACAATTTCAGAAAAAATCTGACTTTTGGCAATTCACTCAAAAATGGCGCCAAACCCTTGCAAATGCTCCCCTGAAATGTTTGGCTGTCGAAACAGGAGGCTTTTTATCACAGGACAATAAATCAGCCCTCAGCAACTTAACCGGCGGAAAAAGATTTTTTTGAAAAATCCCTAAGCCCCGGGGTCACAATTTCAGAAAAAATCTGACTTTTGGCAATTCACTCAAAAATGCTGCCAAACGCTTGCAAATGCTCCCCTGAAATGTTTGGCTGTCGAAACAGGAGACTTTTTATCACAGGACAGCAAATCAGCCCTCAGCAACTTAACCGGCGGAAAAAGATTTTTTTGAAAAATCCCTAAGCCCCGGGGTCACAATTTCAGAAAAAATCCGACTTTTGGCAATTCACTCAAAAATGGGGCCAAACGCTTGCAAATGCTCCCCTGAAATGTTTGGCTGTCGAAACAGGAGGCTTTTTATCACAAGACAAGAAATCAGCCCTCAGCAACTTAACCAGCGGAAAAAGATTTTTTTGAAAAATCTCTAAGCCCCGGGGTCACAATTTCAGAAAAAAATCTGACTTTTGGCAATTCACTCAAAAATGCTGCCAAACGCTTGCAAATGCTCCGCTGAAATGTTTGGCAGTCGAAACAGAATGCTTTTTTTTCACAGGACAAGAAATCAGCCCTCAGCAACTTAACCGGCGGAAAAAGATTTTTTTGAAAAATCCCTAAGCCCCGGGGTCACAATTTCAGAAAAAATCCGACTTTTGGCAATTCACTCAAAAATGCTGCCAAATGCTGGCAAATGCTCCCCTGAAATTTTTGGCTGTCGAAACAGAAGGCTTTTTATCACAGGAGAGCAAAACAGCCCTCAGCATCTTAACCGGCGGAAAAAGATTTTTTTGAAAAATCCCTAAGCCCCGGGGTCACAATTTCAGAAAAAATCCGACTTTTGGCAATTCACTCAAAAATGCTGCCAAACGCTTGCCAATGCTCCCCTTAATTGTTTGACAGTCGAAACAGGAGGCTTTTTATCACAGGACAAGAAATCAGCCCTCAGCAACTTAACTGGCGGAAAAACATTTTTTTGAAAAATCCCTAAGCCCCGGGGTCACAATTTCAGAAAAAATCCGACTTTTGGCAATTCACTCAAAAATGCTGCCAAACGCTTGCCAATGCTCCCCTTAAATGTCTGGCAGTCGAAACAGAATGCTTTTTATCACAGGACAAGAAATCAGCCCTCAGCAACTTAACCGGCGGAAAAAGATTTTTTTGAAAAATCCCTAAGCCCCGGGGTCACAATTTCAGAAAAAATCTGACTTTTGGCAATTCACTCAAAAATGGCGCCAAACGCTTGCAAATGCTCCCCTGAAATGTTTGGCTGTCGAAACAGGAGGCTTTTTATCACAGGACAGCAAATCAGCCTTCAGCAACTTAACCGGCGGAAAAAGATTTTTCTGAAAAATCCCTAAGCCCCGGGGTCACAATTTCAGAAAAAATCCGACTTTTGGCAATTCACTCAAAAATGGGGCCAAACGCTTGCAAATGCTCCCCTGAAATGTTTGGCTGTCGAAACAGGAGGCTTTTTATCACAAGACAAGAAATCAGCCCTCAGCAACTTAACCAGCGGAAAAAGATTTTTTTGAAAAATCTCTAAGCCCCGGGGTCACAATTTCAGAAAAAATCTGACTTTTGGCAATTCACTCAAAAATGCTGCCAAACGCTTGCAAATGCTCCGCTGAAATGTTTGGCAGTCGAAACAGAATGCTTTTTTTTCACAGGACAAGAAATCAGCCCTCAGCAACTTAACCGGCGGAAAAAGATTTTTTTGAAAAATCCCTAAGCCCCGGGGTCACAATTTCAGAAAAAATCTGACTTTTGGCAATTCACTCAAAAATGCTGCCAAACGCTGGAAAATGCTCCCATGAAATGTTTGGCTGTCGAAACAGGAGGCTTTTTATCACAGGACAAGAAATCAGCCCTCAGCAACTTAACCGGCGGAAAAAGATTTTTTTGAAAAATCCATAAGCCCCGGGGTCACAATTTCAGAAAAAATCTGACTTTTGGCAATTCACTCAAAAATGGCGCCAAACGCTTGCAAATGCTCCCCTGAAATGTTTGGCTGTCGAAAGAGGAGGCTTTTTATCACAGGACAAGAAATCAGCCCTCAGCAACTTAACCGGCGGAAAAAGATTTTTTTGAAAAATCCCTAAGCCCCGGGGTCACAATTTCAGAAAAAATCTGACTTTTGGCAATTCACTCAAAAATGTTGCCAAACGCTTGCAAATGCTCCCCTGAAATGTTTGGCTGTCGAAACAGGAGACTTTTTATCACAGGACAGCAAATCAGCCCTCAGCAACTTAACCGGCGGAAAAAGATTTTTTTGAAAAATCCCTAAGCCCCGGGGTCACAATTTCAGAAAAAATCTGACTTTTGGCAATTCACTCAAAAATGGTGCGAAACGCTGGCAAATGCTCCCCTGAAATGTTTGGCTGTCGAAACAGGAGGCTTTTTAGCACAGGACAAGAAATCAGCCCTCAGCAACTTAACCGGCGGAAAAAGATTTTTTTGAAAAATCCCTAAGCCCCGGGGTCACAATTTCAGAAAAAATCTGACTTTTGGCAATTCACTCAAAAATGGGGCCAAAACCTTGCAAATGCTCCCCTGAAATGTTTGGCTGTCGAAACAGGAGGCTTTTTATCACAAGACAAGAAATCAGCCCTCAGCAACTTAACCAGCGGAAAAAGATTTTTTTGAAAAATCTCTAAGCCCCGGGGTCACAATTTCAGAAAAAATCCGACTTTTGGCAATTCACTCAAAAATGCTGCCAAACGCTGGAAAATGCTCCCATGAAATGTTTGGCTGTCGAAAGAGGAGGCTTTTTATCACAGGACAATAAATCAGCCCTCAGCAACTTAACCGGCGGAAAAAGATTTTTTTGAAAAATCCCTAAGCCCCGGGGTCACAATTTCAGAAAAAATCTGACTTTTGGCAATTCACTCAAAAATGGCGCCAAACGCTTGCAAATGCTCCCCTGAAATGTTTGGCTGTCGAAACAGGAGACTTCTTATCACAGGACAGCAAATCAGCCCTCAGCAACTTAACCGGCGGAAAAAGATTTTTTTGAAAAATCCCTAAGCCCCGGGGTCACAATTTCAGAAAAAATCTGACTTTTGGCAATTCACTCAAAAATGGTGCGAAACGCTGGCAAATGCTCCCCTGAAATGTTTGGCTGTCGAAACAGGAGGCTTTTTATCACAGGACAGCAAATCAGCCTTCAGCAACTTAACCGGCGGAAAAAGATTTTTTTGAAAAATCCCTAAGCCCCGGGGTCACAATTTCAGAAAAAATCTGACTTTTGGCAATTCACTCAAAAATGGGCCAAACCCTTGCAAATGCTCCCCTGAAATGTTTGGCTGTCGAAACAGGAGGCTTTTTATCACAAGACAAGAAATCAGCCCTCAGCAACTTAACCAGCGGAAAAAGATTTTTTTGAAAAATCTCTAAGCCCCGGGGTCACAATTTCAGAAAAAATCTGACTTTTGGCAATTCACTCAAAAATGCTGCCAAACGCTTGCAAATGCTCCGCTGAAATGTTTGGCAGTCGAAACAGAATGCTTTTTTTCCACAGGACAAGAAATCAGCCCTCAGCAACTTAACCGGCGGAAAAAGATTTTTCTGAAAAATCCCTAAGCCCCGGGGTCACAATTTCAGAAAAAATCTAACTTTTGGCAATTCACTCAAAAATGCTGCCAAACGCTTGCAAATGCTCCGCTGAAATGTTTGGCAGTCGAAACAGAATGCTTTTTTTTCACAGGACAAGAAATCAGCCCTCAGCAACTTAACCGGCGGAAAAAGATTTTTTTGAAAAATCCCTAAGCCCCGGGGTCACAATTTCAGAAAAAATCTGACTTTTGGCAATTCACTCAAAAATGGCGCCAAACGCTTGCAAATGCTCCCCTGAAATGTTTGGCTGTCGAAACAGGAGACTTTTTATCACAGGACAGCAAATCAGCCCTCAGCAACTTAACCGGCGGAAAAAGATTTTTTTGAAAAATCCCTAAGCCCCGGGGTCACAAATTCGGAAAAAAATCTGACTTTTGGCAATTCACTCAAAAATGGTGCGAAACGCTGGCAAATGCTCCCCTGAAATGTTTGGCTGTCGAAACAGGAGGCTTTTTATCACAGGACAAGAAATCAGCCCTCAGCAACTTAACCGGCGGAAAAAGATTTTTTTGAAAAATCCCTAAGCCCCGGGGTCACAATTTCAGAAAAAATCTGACTTTTGGCAATTCACTCAAAAATGGCGCCAAACCCTTGCAAATGCTCCCCTGAAATGTTTGGCTGTCGAAACAGGAGGCTTTTTATCACAGGACAAGAAATCAGCCCTCAGCAACTTAACCAGCGGAAAAAGATTTTTTTGAAAAATCTCTAAGCCCCGGGGTCACAATTTCAGAAAAAATCTGACTTTTGGCAATTCACTCAAAAATGGGCCAAACCCTTGCAAATGCTCCCCTGAAATGTTTGGCTGTCGAAACAGGAGGCTTTTTATCACAAGACAAGAAATCAGCCCTCAGCAACTTAACCAGCGGAAAAAGATTTTTTTGAAAAATCTCTAAGCCCCGGGGTCACAATTTCAGAAAAAATCTGACTTTTGGCAATTCACTCAAAAATGCTGCCAAACGCTTGCAAATGCTCCGCTGAAATGTTTGGCAGTCGAAACAGAATGCTTTTTTTTCACAGGACAAGAAATCAGCCCTCAGCAACTTAACCGGCGGAAAAAGATTTTTCTGAAAAATCCCTAAGCCCCGGGGTCACAATTTCAGAAAAAATCCGACTTTTGGCAATTCACTCAAAAATGGGGCCAAACGCTTGCAAATGCTCCCCTGAAATGTTTGGCTGTCGAAACAGGAGGCTTTTTATCACAAGACAAGAAATCAGCCCTCAGCAACTTAACCGGCGGAAAAAGATTTTTCTGAAAAATCCCTAAGCCCCGGGGTCACAATTTCAGAAAAAATCTAACTTTTGGCAATTCACTCAAAAATGGGGCCAAACGCTTGCAAATGCTCCCCTGAAATGTTTGGCTGTCGAAACAGGAGGCTTTTTATCACAAGACAAGAAATCAGCCCTCAGCAACTTAACCGGCGGAAAAAGATTTTTCTGAAAAATCCCTAAGCCCCGGGGTCACAATTTCAGAAAAAATCTAACTTTTGGCAATTCACTCAAAAATGCTGCCAAACGCTTGCAAATGCTCCGCTGAAATGTTTGGCAGTCGAAACAGAATGCTTTTTTTTCACAGGACAAGAAATCAGCCCTCAGCAACTTAACCGGCGGAAAAAGATTTTTTTGAAAAATCCCTAAGCCCCGGGGTCACAATTTCAGAAAAAATCTGACTTTTGGCAATTCACTCAAAAATGGCGCCAAACGCTTGCAAATGCTCCCCTGAAATGTTTGGCTGTCGAAACAGGAGACTTTTTATCACAGGACAGCAAATCAGCCCTCAGCAACTTAACCGGCGGAAAAAGATTTTTTTGAAAAATCCCTAAGCCCCGGGGTCACAAATTCGGAAAAAAATCTGACTTTTGGCAATTCACTCAAAAATGGTGCGAAACGCTGGCAAATGCTCCCCTGAAATGTTTGGCTGTCGAAACAGGAGGCTTTTTATCACAGGACAAGAAATCAGCCCTCAGCAACTTAACCGGCGGAAAAAGATTTTTTTGAAAAATCCCTAAGCCCCGGGGTCACAATTTCAGAAAAAATCTGACTTTTGGCAATTCACTCAAAAATGGCGCCAAACCCTTGCAAATGCTCCCCTGAAATGTTTGGCTGTCGAAACAGGAGGCTTTTTATCACAGGACAAGAAATCAGCCCTCAGCAACTTAACCAGCGGAAAAAGATTTTTTTGAAAAATCTCTAAGCCCCGGGGTCACAATTTCAGAAAAAATCCGACTTTTGGCAATTCACTCAAAAATGCTGCCAAACGCTGGAAAATGCTACCATGAAATGTTTGGCTGTCGAAACAGGAGGCTTTTTATCACAGGACAAGAAATCAGCCCTCAGCAACTTAACCGGCGGAAAAAGATTTTTCTGAAAAATCCCTAAGCCCCGGGGTCACAATTTCAGAAAAAATCTAACTTTTGGCAATTCACTCAAAAATGCTGCCAAACGCTTGCAAATGCTCCGCTGAAATGTTTGGCAGTCGAAACAGAATGCTTTTTTTTCACAGGACAAGAAATCAGCCCTCAGCAACTTAACCGGCGGAAAAAGATTTTTTTGAAAAATCCCTAAGCCCCGGGGTCACAATTTCAGAAAAAATCCGACTTTTGGCAATTCACTCAAAAATGGCGCCAAACGCTGGCAAATGCTCCCCTGAAATGTTTGGCTGTCGAAACAGGAGACTTTTTATCACAGGACAGCAAATCAGCCCTCAGCAACTTAACCGGCGGACAAAGATTTTTTTGAAAAATCCCTAAGCCCCGGGGTCACAATTTCCGAAAAAAATCTGACTTTTGGCAATTCACTCAAAAATGGTGCGAAACGCTGGCAAATGCTCCCCTGAAATGTTTGGCTGTCGAAACAGGAGGCTTTTTATCACAGGACAAGAAATCAGCCCTCAGCAACTTAACCGGCGGAAAAAGATTTTTTTGAAAAATCCCTAAGCCCCGGGGTCACAATTTCAGAAAAAATCTGACTTTTGGCAATTCACTCAAAAATGGCGCCAAACCCTTGCAAATGCTCCCCTGAAATGTTTGGCTGTCGAAACAGGAGGCTTTTTATCACAGGACAAGAAATCAGCCCTCAGCAACTTAACCAGCGGAAAAAGATTTTTTTGAAAAATCTCTAAGCCCCGGGGTCACAATTTCAGAAAAAATCTGACTTTTGGCAATTCACTCAAAAATGCTGCCAAACGCGTGCAAATGCTCCGCTGAAATGTTTGGCAGTCGAAACAGAATGCTTTTTTTTCACAGGACAAGAAATCAGCCCTCAGCAACTTAACCGGCGGAAAAAGATTTTTTTGAAAAATCCCTAAGCCCCGGGGTCACAATTTCAGAAAAAATCCGACTTTTGGCAATTCACTCAAAAATGCTGCCAAACGCTGGAAAATGCTCCCATGAAATGTTTGGCTGTCGAAACAGGAGGCTTTTTATCACAGGACAAGAAATCAGCCCTCAGCAACTTAACCGGCGGAAAAAGATTTTTTTGAAAAATCCCTAAGCCCCGGGGTCACAATTTCAGAAAAAATCTGACTTTTTGCAATTCACTCAAAAATGGCGCCAAACCCTTGCAAATGCTCCCCTGAAATGTTTGGCTGTCGAAACAGGAGGCTTTTTATCACAGGACAAGAAATCAGCCCTCAGCAACTTAACCAGCGGAAAAAGATTTTTTTGAAAAATCTCTAAGCCCCGGGGTCACAATTTCAGAAAAAATCTGACTTTTGGCAATTCACTCAAAAATGCTGCCAAACGCTTGCAAATGCTCCGCTGAAATGTTTGGCAGTCGAAACAGAATGCTTTTTTTTCACAGGACAAGAAATCAGCCCTCAGCAACTTAACCGGCGGAAAAAGATTTTTTTGAAAAATCCCTAAGCCCCGGGGTCACAATTTCAGAAAAAATCCGACTTTTGGCAATTCACTCAAAAATGCTGCCAAACGCTGGAAAATGCTCCCATGAAATGTTTGGCTGTCGAAACAGGAGGCTTTTTATCACAGGACAAGAAATCAGCCCTCAGCAACTTAACCGGCGGAAAAAGATTTTTTTGAAAAATCCCTAAGCCCCGGGGTCACAATTTCAGAAAAAATCTGACTTTTTGCAATTCACTCAAAAATGCTGCCAAACGCTTGCAAATGCTCCGCTGAAATGTTTGGCAGTCGAAACAGAATGCTTTTTTTTCACAGGACAAGAAATCAGCCCTCAGCAACTTAACCGGCGGAAAAAGATTTTTTTGAAAAATCCCTAAGCCCCGGGGTCACAATTTCAGAAAAAATCCGACCTTTGGCAATTCACTTAAAAATGCTGCCAAACGCTGGAAAATGCTCCCATGAAATGTTTGGCTGTCGAAACAGGAGGCTTTTTATCACAGGACAAGAAATCAGCCCTCAGCAACTTAACCGGCGGAAAAAGATTTTTTTGAAAAATCCCTAAACCCCGGGGTCACAATTTCAGAAAAAATCTGACTTTTGGCAATTCACTCAAAAATGGCGCCAAACGCTTGCAAATGCTCCCCTGAAATGTTTGGCTGTCGAAAGAGGAGGCTTTTTATCACAGGACAAGAAATCAGCCCTCAGCAACTTAACCGGCGGAAAAAGATTTTTTTGAAAAATCCCTAAGCCCCGGGGTCACAATTTCAGAAAAAATCTGACTTTTGGCAATTCACTCAAAAATGCTGCCAAACGCTGGAAAATGCTCCCATGAAATGTTTGGCTGTCGAAAAAGGAGGCTTTTTATCACAGGACAAGAAATCAGCCCTCAGCAACTTAACCGGCGGAAAAAGATTTTTTTGAAAAATCCCTAAGCCCCGGGGTCACAATTTCAGAAAAAATCTGACTTTTGGCAATTCACTCAAAAATGGCGCCAAACGCTTGCAAATGCTCCCCTGAAATGTTTGGCTGTCGAAAGAGGAGGCTTTTTATCACAGGACAAGAAATCAGCCCTCAGCAACTTAACCGGCGGAAAAAGATTTTTTTGAAAAATCCCTAAGCCCCGGGGTCACAATTTCCGAAAAAATTTGACTTTTGGCAATTCACTCAAAAATGGGGCGAAACGCTGGCAAATGCTCCCCTGAAATGTTTGGCTGTCGAAACAGGAGGCTTTTTATCACAGGACAAGAAATCAGCCCTCAGCAACTTAACCAGCGGAAAAAGATTTTTTTGAAAAATCTCTAAGCCCCGGGGTCACAATTTCAGAAAAAATCTGACTTTTGGCAATTCACTCAAAAATGCTGCCAAACGCTTGCAAATGCTCCGCTGAAATGTTTGGCAGTCGAAACAGAATGCTTTTTTTTCACAGGACAAGAAATCAGCCCTCAGCAACTTTTCCGGCGGAAAAAGATTTTTTTGAAAAATCCCTAAGCCCCGGGGTCACAATTTCAGAAAAAATCCGACTTTTGGCAATTCACTCAAAAATGCTGCCAAACGCTGGAAAATGCTCCCATGAAATGTTTGGCTGTCGAAACAGGAGGCTTTTTATCACAGGACAAGAAATCAGCCCTCAGCAACTTAACCAGCGGAAAAAGATTTTTTTGAAAAATCTCTAAGCCCCGGGGTCACAATTTCAGAAAAAATCTGACTTTTGGCAATTCACTCAAAAATGCTGCCAAACGCTTGCAAATGCTCCGCTGAAATGTTTGGCAGTCGAAACAGAATGCTTTTTTTTCACAGGACAAGAAATCAGCCCTCAGCAACTTAACCGGCGGAAAAAGATTTTTTTGAAAAATCCCTAAGCCCCGGGGTCACAATTTCAGAAAAAATCCGACTTTTGGCAATTCACTCAAAAATGCTGCCAAACGCTGGAAAATGCTCCCATGAAATGTTTGGCTGTCGAAACAGGAGGCTTTTTATCACAGGACAAGAAATCAGCCCTCAGCAACTTAACCGGCGGAAAAAGATTTTTTTGAAAAATCCCTAAGCCCCGGGGTCACAATTTCAGAAAAAATCTGACTTTTTGCAATTCACTCAAAAATGCTGCCAAACGCTTGCAAATGCTCCGCTGAAATGTTTGGCAGTCGAAACAGAATGCTTTTTTTTCACAGGACAAGAAATCAGCCCTCAGCAACTTAACCGGCGGAAAAAGATTTTTTTGAAAAATCCCTAAGCCCCGGGGTCACAATTTCAGAAAAAATCCGACCTTTGGCAATTCACTTAAAAATGCTGCCAAACGCTGGAAAATGCTCCCATGAAATGTTTGGCTGTCGAAACAGGAGGCTTTTTATCACAGGACAAGAAATCAGCCCTCAGCAACTTAACCGGCGGAAAAAGATTTTTTTGAAAAATCCCTAAACCCCGGGGTCACAATTTCAGAAAAAATCTGACTTTTGGCAATTCACTCAAAAATGGCGCCAAACGCTTGCAAATGCTCCCCTGAAATGTTTGGCTGTCGAAAGAGGAGGCTTTTTATCACAGGACAAGAAATCAGCCCTCAGCAACTTAACCGGCGGAAAAAGATTTTTTTGAAAAATCCCTAAGCCCCGGGGTCACAATTTCAGAAAAAATCTGACTTTTGGCAATTCACTCAAAAATGCTGCCAAACGCTGGAAAATGCTCCCATGAAATGTTTGGCTGTCGAAACAGGAGGCTTTTTATCACAGGACAAGAAATCAGCCCTCAGCAACTTAACCGGCGGAAAAAGATTTTTTTGAAAAATCCCTAAGCCCCGGGGTCACAATTTCAGAAAAAATCTGACTTTTGGCAATTCACTCAAAAATGGCGCCAAACGCTTGCAAATGCTCCCCTGAAATGTTTGGCTGTCGAAAGAGGAGGCTTTTTATCACAGGACAAGAAATCAGCCCTCAGCAACTTAACCGGCGGAAAAAGATTTTTTTGAAAAATCCCTAAGCCCCGGGGTCACAATTTCCGAAAAAATTTGACTTTTGGCAATTCACTCAAAAATGGGGCGAAACGCTGGCAAATGCTCCCCTGAAATGTTTGGCTGTCGAAACAGGAGGCTTTTTATCACAGGACAAGAAATCAGCCCTCAGCAACTTAACCAGCGGAAAAAGATTTTTTTGAAAAATCTCTAAGCCCCGGGGTCACAATTTCAGAAAAAATCTGACTTTTGGCAATTCACTCAAAAATGCTGCCAAACGCTTGCAAATGCTCCGCTGAAATGTTTGGCAGTCGAAACAGAATGCTTTTTTTTCACAGGACAAGAAATCAGCCCTCAGCAACTTTTCCGGCGGAAAAAGATTTTTTTGAAAAATCCCTAAGCCCCGGGGTCACAATTTCAGAAAAAATCCGACTTTTGGCAATTCACTCAAAAATGCTGCCAAACGCTGGAAAATGCTCCCATGAAATGTTTGGCTGTCGAAACAGGAGGCTTTTTATCACAGGACAAGAAATCAGCCCTCAGCAACTTAACCGGCGGAAAAAGATTTTTTTGAAAAATCCCTAAGCCCCGGGGTCACAATTTCAGAAAAAATCTGACTTTTTGCAATTCACTCAAAAATGCTGCCAAACGCTTGCAAATGCTCCGCTGAAATGTTTGGCAGTCGAAACAGAATGCTTTTTTTTCACAGGACAAGAAATCAGCCCTCAGCAACTTAACCGGCGGAAAAAGATTTTTTTGAAAAATCCCTAAGCCCCGGGGTCACAATTTCAGAAAAAATCCGACTTTTGGCAATTCACTCAAAAATGCTGCCAAACGCTGGAAAATGCTCCCATGAAATGTTTGGCTGTCGAAACAGGAGGCTTTTTATCACAGGACAAGAAATCAGCCCTCAGCAACTTAACCGGCGGAAAAAGATTTTTTTGAAAAATCCCTAAGCCCCGGGGTCACAATTTCAGAAAAAATCTGACTTTTGGCAATTCACTCAAAAATGGCGCCAAACGCTTGCAAATGCTCCCCTGAAATGTTTGGCTGTCGAAAGAGGAGGCTTTTTATCACAGGACAAGAAATCAGCCCTCAGCAACTTAACCGGCGGAAAAAGATTTTTTTGAAAAATCCCTAAGCCCCGGGGTCACAATTTCAGAAAAAATCTGACTTTTGGCAATTCACTCAAAAATGCTGCCAAACGCTGGAAAATGCTCCCATGAAATGTTTGGCTGTCGAAACAGGAGGCTTTTTATCACAGGACAAGAAATCAGCCCTCAGCAACTTAACCGGCGGAAAAAGATTTTTTTGAAAAATCCCTAAGCCCCGGGGTCACAATTTCAGAAAAAATCTGACTTTTGGCAATTCACTCAAAAATGGGGCGAAACGCTTGCAAATACTCCCCTGAAATGTTTGGCTGTCGAAACAGGAGGCTTTTTATCACAGGACAAGAAATCAGCCCTCAGCAACTTAACCGGCGGAAAAAGATTTTTTTGAAATATCCATAAGCCCCGGGGTCACAATTTCAGAAAAGATCTGACTTTTGGCAATTCACTCAAAAATGGCGCCAAACGCTTGCAAATGCTCCCCTTAAATGTTTGGCAGTCGAAACAGAATGCTTTTTATCACAGGACAAGAAATCAGCCCTCAGCAACTTAACCGGCGGAAAAAGATTTTTTTGAAAAATCCCTAAGCCCCGGGGTCACAATTTCAGAAAAAATCTGGCTTTTGGCAATTCACTCAAAAATGGCGCCAAACGCTTGCAAATGCTCCCCTGAAATGTTTGGCTGTCGAAACAGGGGGCTTTTTATCACAGGACAGCAAATCAGCCTTCAGCAACTTAACCGGCGGAAAAAGATTTTTTTGAAAAATCCCTAAGCCCCGGGGTCACAATTTCAGAAAAAATCTGACTTTTGGCAATTCACTCAAAAATGGGGCCAAACCCTTGCAAATGCTCCCCTGAAATGTTTGGCTGTCGAAACAGGAGGCTTTTTATCACAAGACAAGAAATCAGCCCTCAGCAACTTAACCAGCGGAAAAAGATTTTTCCGAAAAATCTCTAAGCCCCGGGGTCACAATTTCAGAAAAAATCTGACTTTTGGCAATTCACTCAAAAATGCTGCCAAACGCTTGCCAATGCTACCCTTAAATGTTTGGCAGTCGAAACAGAATGCTTTTTATCACAGGACAAGAAATCAGCCCTCAGCAGCTTAACCGGCGGAAAAAGATTTTTTTGAAAAATCCGTAAGCCCCGGGGTCACAATTTCAGAAAAAATCCGACTTTTGGCAATTCACTCAAAAATGCTGCCAAACGCTGGCAAATGCTCCCCTGAAATGTTTGGCTGTCGAAACAGGAGGCTTTTTATCACAGGACAAGAAATCAGCCCTCAGCAACTTAACCGGCGGAAAAAGATTTTTTTGAAAAATCCTTAAGCCCCGGGGTCACAATTTCAGAAAAAATCTGGCTTTTGGCAATTCACTCAAAAATGGCGCCAAACGCTTGCAAATGCTCCCCTGAAATGTTTGGCTGTCGAAACAGGGGGCTTTTTATCACAGGACAGCAAATCAGCCTTCAGCAACTTAACCGGCGGAAAAAGATTTTTTTGAAAAATCCCTAAGCCCCGGGATCACAATTTCAGAAAAAATCTGGCTTTTGGCAATTCACTCAAAAATGGCGCCAAACGCTTGCAAATGCTCCCCTGAAATGTTTGGCTGTCGAAACACGGGGCTTTTTATCACAGGACAGCAAATCAGCCTTCAGCAACTTAACCGGCGGAAAAAGATTTTTTTGAAAAATCTCTAAGCCCCGGGGTCACAATTGCAGAAAAAATCCGACTTTTGGCAATTCACTCAAAAATGCTGCCAAACGCTTGCAAATGCTCCGCTGAAATGTTTGGCAGTCGAAACAGAATGCTTTTTTTTCACAGGTCAAGAAATCAGCCCTCAGCAACTTAACTGGCGGAAAAAGATTTTTTTGAAAAATCCCTAAGCCCCGGGGTCACAATTTCAGAAAAAATCTGACTTTTGGCAATTCACTCAAAAATGCTGCCAAACGCTGGAAAATGCTCCCATGAAATGTTTGGCTGTCGAAACAGGAGGCTTTTTATCAGAGGACAAGAAATCAGCCCTCAGCAACTTAACCGGCGGAAAAAGATTTTTTTGAAAAATCCCTAAGCCCCGGGGTCACAATTTCAGAAAAAATCTGACTTTTGGCAATTCACTCAAAAATGGCCCCAACCGCTTGCAAATGCTCCCCTGAAATGTTTGGCTGTCGAAAGAGGAGGCTTTTTATCACAGGACAAGAAAAAAGCCCTCAGCAACTTAACCGGCGGAAAAAGATTTTTTTGAAAAATCCCTAAGCCCCGGGGTCACAATTTCCGAAAAAAATCTGACTTTTGGCAATTCACTCAAGAATGGTGCGAAACGCTGGCAAATGCTCCCATGAAATGTTTGGCTGTCGAAACAGGAGGCTTTTTATCACAGGACAAGAAATCAGCCCTCAGCAACTTAACCGGCGGAAAAAGATTTTTTTGAAATATCCATAAGCCCCGGGGTCGCAATTTCAGAAAAGATCTGACTTTTGGCAATTCACTCAAAAATGGCGCCAAACGCTTGCAAATGCTCCCCTTAAATGTTTGGCAGTCGAAACAGAATGCTTTTTATCACAGGACAAGAAATCAGCCCTCAGCAACTTAACCGGCAGAAAAAGATTTTTTTGAAAAATCTCTAAGCCCCGGGGTCACAATTTCAGAAAAAATCTGACTTTTGGCAATTCACTCAAAAATGCTGCCAAACGCTTGCAAATGCTCCGCTGAAATGTTTGGCAGTCGAAACAGAATGCTTTTTTTTCACAGGACAAGAAATCAGCCCTCAGCAACTTAACCGGCGGAAAAAGATTTTTCTGAAAATTCCCTAAGCCCCGGGGTCACAATTTCAGAAAAAATCCGACTTTTGGCAATTCACTCAAAAATGCTGCCAAACGCTGGAAAGTGCTCCCATGAAATGTTTGGCTGTCGAAAGAGGAGGCTTTTTATCACAGGACAAGAAATCAGCCCTCAGCAACTTAACCGGCGGAAAAAGATTTTTTTGAAAAATCCCTAAGCCCCGGGGTCACAATTTCAGAAAAAATCTGACTTTTGGCAATTCACTCAAAAATGGGGCCAAACGCTTGCAAATGCTCCCCTGAAATGTTTGGCTGTCGAAACAGGAGGCTTTTTATCACAAGACAAGAAATCAGCCCTCAGCAACTTAACCAGCGGAAAAAGATTTTTTTGAAAAATCTCTAAGCCCCGGGGTCACAATTTCAGAAAAAATCTGACTTTTGGCAATTCACTCAAAAATGCTGCCAAACGCTTGCAAATGCTTCGCTGAAATGTTTGGCAGTCGAAACAGAATGCTTTTTTTTCACAGGACAAGAAATCAGCCCTCAGCAACTTAACCGGCGGAAAAAGATTTTTTTGAAAAATCCCTAAGCCCCGGGGTCACAATTTCAGAAAAAATCCGACTTTTGGCAATTCACTCAAAAATGCTGCCAAACGCTGGAAAATGCTCCCATGAAATGTTTGGCTGTCGAAACAGGAGGCTTTTTTATCACAGGACAAGAAATCAGCCCTCAGCAACTTAACCGGCGGAAAAAGATTTTTTTGAAAAATCTCTAAGCCCCGGGGTCACAATTTCAGAAAAAATCTGACTTTTGGCAATTCACTCAAAAATGGCGCCAAACGCTTGCAAATGCTCCCCTGAAATGTTTGGCTGTCGAAACAGGAGACTTTTTATCACAGGACAGCAAATCAGCCCTCAGCAACTTAACCGGCGGAAAAAGATTTTTTTGAAAAATCCCTAAGCCTCGGGGTCACAATTTCAGAAAAAATCTGACTTTTGGCAATTCACTCAAAAATGGTGCGAAACGCTGGCAAATGCTCCCCTGAAATGTTTGGCTGTCGAAACAGGAGGCTTTTTATCACAGGACAAGAAATCAGCCCTCAGCAACTTAACCGGCGGAAAAAGATTTTTTTGAAAAATCCTTAAGCCCCGGGGTCACAATTTCAGAAAAAATCTGGCTTTTGGCAATTCACTCAAAAATGGCGCCAAACGCTTGCAAATGCTCCCCTGAAATGTTTGCCTGTCGAAACAGGGGGCTTTTTATCACAGGACAGCAAATCAGCCTTCAGCAACTTAACCGGCGGAAAAAGATTTTTTTGAAAAATCCCTAAGCCCCGGGGTCACAATTTCAGAAAAAATCTGGCTTTTGGCAATTCACTCAAAAATGGCGCCAAACGCTTGCAAATGCTCCCCTGAAATGTTTGGCTGTCGAAACACGGGGCTTTTTATCACAGGACAGCAAATCAGCCTTCAGCAACTTAACCGGCGGAAAAAGATTTTTTTGAAAAATCCCTAAGCCCCGGGGTCACAATTTCAGAAAAAATCCGACTTTTGGCAATTCACTCAAAAATGCTGCCAAACGCTGGAAAATGCTCCCATGAAATGTTTGGCTGTCGAAACAGGAGGCTTTTTATCAGAGGACAAGAAATCAGCCCTCAGCAACTTAACCGGCGGAAAAAGATTTTTTTGAAAAATCCCTAAGCCCCGGGGTCACAATTTCAGAAAAAATCTGACTTTTGGCAATTCACTCAAAAATGGCCCCAACCGCTTGCAAATGCTCCCCTGAAATGTTTGGCTGTCGAAAGAGGAGGCTTTTTATCACAGGACAAGAAAAAAGCCCTCAGCAACTTAACCGGCGGAAAAAGATTTTTTTGAAAAATCCCTAAGCCCCGGGGTCACAATTTCCGAAAAAAATCTGACTTTTGGCAATTCACTCAAAAATGGTGCGAAACGCTGGCAAATGCTCCCATGAAATGTTTGGCTGTCGAAACAGGAGGCTTTTTATCACAGGACAAGAAATCAGCCCTCAGCAACTTAACCGGCGGAAAAAGATTTTTTTGAAATATCCATAAGCCCCGGGGTCGCAATTTCAGAAAAGATCTGACTTTTGGCAATTCACTCAAAAATGGCGCCAAACGCTTGCAAATGCTCCCCTTAAATGTTTGGCAGTCGAAACAGAATGCTTTTTATCACAGGACAAGAAATCAGCCCTCAGCAACTTAACCGGCAGAAAAAGATTTTTTTGAAAAATCTCTAAGCCCCGGGGTCACAATTTCAGAAAAAATCTGACTTTTGGCAATTCACTCAAAAATGCTGCCAAACGCTTGCAAATGCTCCGCTGAAATGTTTGGCAGTCGAAACAGAATGCTTTTTTTTCACAGGACAAGAAATCAGCCCTCAGCAACTTAACCGGCGGAAAAAGATTTTTCTGAAAATTCCCTAAGCCCCGGGGTCACAATTTCTGAAAAAATCCGACTTTTGGCAATTCACTCAAAAATGCTGCCAAACGCTGGAAAGTGCTCCCATGAAATGTTTGGCTGTCGAAAGAGGAGGCTTTTTATCACAGGACAAGAAATCAGCCCTCAGCAACTTAACCGGCGGAAAAAGATTTTTTTGAAAAATCCCTAAGCCCCGGGGTCACAATTTCAGAAAAAATCTGACTTTTGGCAATTCACTCAAAAATGGGGCCAAACGCTTGCAAATGCTCCCCTGAAATGTTTGGCTGTCGAAACAGGAGGCTTTTTATCACAAGACAAGAAATCAGCCCTCAGCAACTTATCCAGCGGAAAAAGATTTTTTTGAAAAATCTCTAAGCCCCGGGGTCACAATTTCAGAAAAAATCTGACTTTTGGCAATTCACTCAAAAATGCTGCCAAACGCTTGCAAATGCTCCGCTGAAATGTTTGGCAGTCGAAACAGAATGCTTTTTTTTCACAGGACAAGAAATCAGCCCTCAGCAACTTAACCGGCGGAAAAAGATTTTTTTGAAAAATCCCTAAGCCCCGGGGTCACAATTTCAGAAAAAATCCGACTTTTGGCAATTCACTCAAAAATGCTGCCAAACGCTGGAAAATGCTCCCATGAAATGTTTGGCTGTCGAAACAGGAGGCTTTTTTATCACAGGACAAGAAATCAGCCCTCAGCAACTTAACCGGCGGAAAAAGATTTTTTTGAAAAATCTCTAAGCCCCGGGGTCACAATTTCAGAAAAAATCTGACTTTTGGCAATTCACTCAAAAATGGCGCCAAACGCTTGCAAATGCTCCCCTGAAATGTTTGGCTGTCGAAACAGGAGACTTTTTATCACAGGACAGCAAATCAGCCCTCAGCAACTTAACCGGCGGAAAAAGATTTTTTTGAAAAATCCCTAAGCCCCGGGGTCACAATTTCAGAAAAAATCTGACTTTTGGCAATTCACTCAAAAATGGTGCGAAACGCTGGCAAATGCTCCCCTGAAATGTTTGGCTGTCGAAACAGGAGGCTTTTTATCACAGGACAAGAAATCAGCCCTCAGCAACTTAACCGGCGGAAAAAGATTTTTTTGAAATATCCATAAGCCCCGGGGTCAAAATTTCAGAAAAAATCTGACTTTTGGCAATTCACTCAAAAATGCTGCCAAACGCTTGCCAATGCTCCCCTTAAATGTTTGACAGTCGAAACAGAATGCTTTTTATCACAGGACAAGAAATCAGCCCTCAGCAACTTAACCGGCGGAAAAAGATTTTTTTGAAAAATCCCTAAGCCTCGGGGTCACAATTTCAGAAAAAATCTGACTTTTGGCAATTCACTCAAAAATGCTGCCAAACGCTGGCAAATGCTCCCCTGAAATGTTTGGCTGTCGAAACAGGAGGCTTTTTATCACAGGACAAGAAATCAGCCCTCAGCAACTTAACCGGCGGAAAAAGATTTTTTTGAAAAATCCTTAAGCCCCGGGGTCACAATTTCAGAAAAAATCTGGCTTTTGGCAATTCACTCAAAAATGGCGCCAAACGCTTGCAAATGCTCCCCTGAAATGTTTGGCTGTCGAAACAGGGGGCTTTTTATCACAGGACAGCAAATCAGCCTTCAGCAACTTAACCGGCGGAAAAAGATTTTTTTGAAAAATCCCTAAGCCCCGGGGTCACAATTTCAGAAAAAATCTGGCTTTTGGCAATTCACTCAAAAATGGCGCCAAACGCTTGCAAATGCTCCCCTGAAATGTTTGGCTGTCGAAACACGGGGCTTTTTATCACAGGACAGCAAATCAGCCTTCAGCAACTTAACCGGCGGAAAAAGATTTTTTTGAAAAATCTCTAAGCCCCGGGGTCACAATTGCAGAAAAAATCCGACTTTTGGCAATTCACTCAAAAATGCTGCCAAACGCTTGCAAATGCTCCGCTGAAATGTTTGGCAGTCGAAACAGAATGCTTTTTTTTCACAGGTCAAGAAATCAGCCCTCAGCAACTTAACTGGCGGAAAAAGATTTTTTTGAAAAATCCCTAAGCCCCGGGGTCACAATTTCAGAAAAAATCCGACTTTTGGCAATTCACTCAAAAATGCTGCCAAACGCTGGAAAATGCTCCCATGAAATGTTTGGCTGTCGAAACAGGAGGCTTTTTATCAGAGGACAAGAAATCAGCCCTCAGCAACTTAACCGGCGGAAAAAGATTTTTTTGAAAAATCCCTAAGCCCCGGGGTCACAATTTCAGAAAAAATCTGACTTTTGGCAATTCACTCAAAAATGGCCCCAACCGCTTGCAAATGCTCCCATGAAATGTTTGGCTGTCGAAAGAGGAGACTTTTTATCACAGGACAAGAAAAAAGCCCTCAGCAACTTAACCGGCGGAAAAAGATTTTTTTGAAAAATCCCTAAGCCCCGGGGTCACAATTTCCGAAAAAAATCTGACTTTTGGCAATTCACTCAAAAATGGTGCGAAACGCTGGCAAATGCTCCCCTGAAATGTTTGGCTGTCGAAACAGGAGGCTTTTTATCACAGGACAAGAAATCAGCCCTCAGCAACTTAACCGGCGGAAAAAGATTTTTTTGAAATATCCATAAGCCCCGGGGTCGCAATTTCAGAAAAGATCTGACTTTTGGCAATTCACTCAAAAATGGCGCCAAACGCTTGCAAATGCTCCCCTTAAATGTTTGGCAGTCGAAACAGAATGCTTTTTATCACAGGACAAGAAATCAGCCCTCAGCAACTTAACCGGCAGAAAAAGATTTTTTTGAAAAATCTCTAAGCCCCGGGGTCACAATTTCAGAAAAAATCTGACTTTTGGCAATTCACTCAAAAATGCTGCCAAACGCTTGCAAATGCTCCGCTGAAATGTTTGGCAGTCGAAACAGAATGCTTTTTTTTCACAGGACAAGAAATCAGCCCTCAGCAACTTAACCGGCGGAAAAAGATTTTTCTGAAAATTCCCTAAGCCCCGGGGTCACAATTTCAGAAAAAATCCGACTTTTGGCAATTCACTCAAAAATGCTGCCAAACGCTGGAAAGTGCTCCCATGAAATGTTTGGCTGTCGAAAGAGGAGGCTTTTTATCACAGGACAAGAAATCAGCCCTCAGCAACTTAACCGGCGGAAAAAGATTTTTTTGAAAAATCCCTAAGCCCCGGGGTCACAATTTCAGAAAAAATCTGACTTTTGGCAATTCACTCAAAAATGGGGCCAAACGCTTGCAAATGCTCCCCTGAAATGTTTGGCTGTCGAAACAGGAGGCTTTTTATCACAAGACAAGAAATCAGCCCTCAGCAACTTAACCGGCGGAAAAAGATTTTTTTGAAAAATCCCTAAGCCCCGGGGTCACAATTTCAGAAAAAATCCGACTTTTGGCAATTCACTCAAAAATGCTGCCAAACGCTGGAAAATGCTCCCCTTAAATGTTTGACAGTCGAAACAGAATGCTTTTTATCACAGGACAAGAAATCAGCCCTCAGCAACTTAACCGGCGGAAAAAGATTTTTTTGAAAAATCCCTAAGCCTCGGGGTCACAATTTCAGAAAAAATCTGGCTTTTGGCAATTCACTCAAAAATGGCGCCAAACGCTTGCAAATGCTCCCCTGAAATGTTTGGCTGTCGAAACAGGGGGCTTTTTATCACAGGACAGCAAATCAGCCTTCAGCAACTTAACCGGCGGAAAAAGATTTTTTTGAAAAATCCCTAAGCCCCGGGGTCACAATTTCAGAAAAAATCTGACTTTTGGCAATTCACTCAAAAATGGTGCGAAACGCTGGCAAATGCTCCCCTGAAATGTTTGGCTGTCGAAAGAGGAGGCTTTTTATCACAGGACAAGAAATCAGCCCTCAGCAACTTAACCGGCAGAAAAAGATTTTTTTGAAAAATCTCTAAGCCCCGGGGTCACAATTTCAGAAAAAATCTGACTTTTGGCAATTCACTCAAAAATGCTGCCAAACGCTTGCAAATGCTCCGCTGAAATGTTTGGCAGTCGAAACAGAATGCTTTTTTTTCACAGGACAAGAAATCAGCCCTCAGCAACTTAACCGGCGGAAAAAGATTTTTCTGAAAATTCCCTAAGCCCCGGGGTCACAATTTCTGAAAAAATCCGACTTTTGGCAATTCACTCAAAAATGCTGCCAAACGCTGGAAAGTGCTCCCATGAAATGTTTGGCTGTCGAAAGAGGAGGCTTTTTATCACAGGACAAGAAATCAGCCCTCAGCAACTTAACCGGCGGAAAAAGATTTTTTTGAAAAATCCCTAAGCCCCGGGGTCACAATTTCAGAAAAAATCTGACTTTTGGCAATTCACTCAAAAATGGGGCCAAACGCTTGCAAATGCTCCCCTGAAATGTTTGGCTGTCGAAACAGGAGGCTTTTTATCACAAGACAAGAAATCAGCCCTCAGCAACTTATCCAGCGGAAAAAGATTTTTTTGAAAAATCTCTAAGCCCCGGGGTCACAATTTCAGAAAAAATCTGACTTTTGGCAATTCACTCAAAAATGCTGCCAAACGCTTGCAAATGCTCCGCTGAAATGTTTGGCAGTCGAAACAGAATGCTTTTTTTTCACAGGACAAGAAATCAGCCCTCAGCAACTTAACCGGCGGAAAAAGATTTTTTTGAAAAATCCCTAAGCCCCGGGGTCACAATTTCAGAAAAAATCCGACTTTTGGCAATTCACTCAAAAATGCTGCCAAACGCTGGAAAATGCTCCCATGAAATGTTTGGCTGTCGAAACAGGAGGCTTTTTTATCACAGGACAAGAAATCAGCCCTCAGCAACTTAACCGGCGGAAAAAGATTTTTTTGAAAAATCTCTAAGCCCCGGGGTCACAATTTCAGAAAAAATCTGACTTTTGGCAATTCACTCAAAAATGGCGCCAAACGCTTGCAAATGCTCCCCTGAAATGTTTGGCTGTCGAAACAGGAGACTTTTTATCACAGGACAGCAAATCAGCCCTCAGCAACTTAACCGGCGGAAAAAGATTTTTTTGAAAAATCCCTAAGCCCCGGGGTCACAATTTCAGAAAAAATCTGACTTTTGGCAATTCACTCAAAAATGGTGCGAAACGCTGGCAAATGCTCCCCTGAAATGTTTGGCTGTCGAAACAGGAGGCTTTTTATCACAGGACAAGAAATCAGCCCTCAGCAACTTAACCGGCGGAAAAAGATTTTTTTGAAATATCCATAAGCCCCGGGGTCAAAATTTCAGAAAAAATCCGACTTTTGGCAATTCACTCAAAAATGCTGCCAAACGCTTGCCAATGCTCCCCTTAAATGTTTGACAGTCGAAACAGAATGCTTTTTATCACAGGACAAGAAATCAGCCCTCAGCAACTTAACCGGCGGAAAAAGATTTTTTTGAAAAATCCCTAAGCCTCGGGGTCACAATTTCAGAAAAAATCTGACTTTTGGCAATTCACTCAAAAATGCTGCCAAACGCTGGCAAATGCTCCCCTGAAATGTTTGGCTGTCGAAACAGGAGGCTTTTTATCACAGGACAAGAAATCAGCCCTCAGCAACTTAACCGGCGGAAAAAGATTTTTTTGAAAAATCCTTAAGCCCCGGGGTCACAATTTCAGAAAAAATCTGGCTTTTGGCAATTCACTCAAAAATGGCGCCAAACGCTTGCAAATGCTCCCCTGAAATGTTTGGCTGTCGAAACAGGGGGCTTTTTATCACAGGACAGCAAATCAGCCTTCAGCAACTTAACCGGCGGAAAAAGATTTTTTTGAAAAATCCCTAAGCCCCGGGGTCACAATTTCAGAAAAAATCTGGCTTTTGGCAATTCACTCAAAAATGGCGCCAAACGCTTGCAAATGCTCCCCTGAAATGTTTGGCTGTCGAAACACGGGGCTTTTTATCACAGGACAGCAAATCAGCCTTCAGCAACTTAACCGGCGGAAAAAGATTTTTTTGAAAAATCTCTAAGCCCCGGGGTCACAATTGCAGAAAAAATCCGACTTTTGGCAATTCACTCAAAAATGCTGCCAAACGCTTGCAAATGCTCCGCTGAAATGTTTGGCAGTCGAAACAGAATGCTTTTTTTTCACAGGTCAAGAAATCAGCCCTCAGCAACTTAACTGGCGGAAAAAGATTTTTTTGAAAAATCCCTAAGCCCCGGGGTCACAATTTCAGAAAAAATCCGACTTTTGGCAATTCACTCAAAAATGCTGCCAAACGCTGGAAAATGCTCCCATGAAATGTTTGGCTGTCGAAACAGGAGGCTTTTTATCAGAGGACAAGAAATCAGCCCTCAGCAACTTAACCGGCGGAAAAAGATTTTTTTGAAAAATCCCTAAGCCCCGGGGTCACAATTTCAGAAAAAATCTGACTTTTGGCAATTCACTCAAAAATGGCCCCAACCGCTTGCAAATGCTCCCATGAAATGTTTGGCTGTCGAAAGAGGAGGCTTTTTATCACAGGACAAGAAAAAAGCCCTCAGCAACTTAACCGGCGGAAAAAGATTTTTTTGAAAAATCCCTAAGCCCCGGGGTCACAATTTCCGAAAAAAATCTGACTTTTGGCAATTCACTCAAAAATGGTGCGAAACGCTGGCAAATGCTCCCCTGAAATGTTTGGCTGTCGAAACAGGAGGCTTTTTATCACAGGACAAGAAATCAGCCCTCAGCAACTTAACCGGCGGAAAAAGATTTTTTTGAAAAATCTCTAAGCCCCGGGGTCACAATTTCAGAAAAAATCTGACTTTTGGCAATTCACTCAAAAATGCTGCCAAACGCTTGCAAATGCTCCGCTGAAATGTTTGGCAGTCGAAACAGAATGCTTTTTT
This sequence comes from Podarcis melisellensis, assembly GCF_964234715.1. NCBI lineage: Eukaryota > Metazoa > Chordata > Lepidosauria > Squamata > Lacertidae > Podarcis > Podarcis melisellensis. The sequence continues at coordinate 42,843,950 of NC_138545.1, read as the reverse complement.
TTCACAGGACAAGAAATCAGCCCTCAGCAACTTAACCGGCGGAAAAAGATTTTTCTGAAAATTCCCTAAGCCCCGGGGTCACAATTTCTGAAAAAATCCGACTTTTGGCAATTCACTCAAAAATGCTGCCAAACGCTGGAAAGTGCTCCCATGAAATGTTTGGCTGTCGAAAGAGGAGGCTTTTTATCACAGGACAAGAAATCAGCCCTCAGCAACTTAACCGGCGGAAAAAGATTTTTTTGAAAAATCCCTAAGCCCCGGGGTCACAATTTCAGAAAAAATCTGACTTTTGGCAATTCACTCAAAAATGGGGCCAAACGCTTGCAAATGCTCCCCTGAAATGTTTGGCTGTCGAAACAGGAGGCTTTTTATCACAAGACAAGAAATCAGCCCTCAGCAACTTATCCAGCGGAAAAAGATTTTTTTGAAAAATCTCTAAGCCCCGGGGTCACAATTTCAGAAAAAATCTGACTTTTGGCAATTCACTCAAAAATGCTGCCAAACGCTTGCAAATGCTCCGCTGAAATGTTTGGCAGTCGAAACAGAATGCTTTTTTTTCACAGGACAAGAAATCAGCCCTCAGCAACTTAACCGGCGGAAAAAGATTTTTTTGAAAAATCCCTAAGCCCCGGGGTCACAATTTCAGAAAAAATCCGACTTTTGGCAATTCACTCAAAAATGCTGCCAAACGCTGGAAAATGCTCCCATGAAATGTTTGGCTGTCGAAACAGGAGGCTTTTTTATCACAGGACAAGAAATCAGCCCTCAGCAACTTAACCGGCGGAAAAAGATTTTTTTGAAAAATCTCTAAGCCCCGGGGTCACAATTTCAGAAAAAATCTGACTTTTGGCAATTCACTCAAAAATGGCGCCAAACGCTTGCAAATGCTCCCCTGAAATGTTTGGCTGTCGAAACAGGAGACTTTTTATCACAGGACAGCAAATCAGCCCTCAGCAACTTAACCGGCGGAAAAAGATTTTTTTGAAAAATCCCTAAGCCCCGGGGTCACAATTTCAGAAAAAATCTGACTTTTGGCAATTCACTCAAAAATGGTGCGAAACGCTGGCAAATGCTCCCCTGAAATGTTTGGCTGTCGAAACAGGAGGCTTTTTATCACAGGACAAGAAATCAGCCCTCAGCAACTTAACCGGCGGAAAAAGATTTTTTTGAAATATCCATAAGCCCCGGGGTCAAAATTTCAGAAAAAATCCGACTTTTGGCAATTCACTCAAAAATGCTGCCAAACGCTTGCCAATGCTCCCCTTAAATGTTTGACAGTCGAAACAGAATGCTTTTTATCACAGGACAAGAAATCAGCCCTCAGCAACTTAACCGGCGGAAAAAGATTTTTTTGAAAAATCCCTAAGCCTCGGGGTCACAATTTCAGAAAAAATCTGACTTTTGGCAATTCACTCAAAAATGCTGCCAAACGCTGGCAAATGCTCCCCTGAAATGTTTGGCTGTCGAAACAGGAGGCTTTTTATCACAGGACAAGAAATCAGCCCTCAGCAACTTAACCGGCGGAAAAAGATTTTTTTGAAAAATCCTTAAGCCCCGGGGTCACAATTTCAGAAAAAATCTGGCTTTTGGCAATTCACTCAAAAATGGCGCCAAACGCTTGCAAATGCTCCCCTGAAATGTTTGGCTGTCGAAACAGGGGGCTTTTTATCACAGGACAGCAAATCAGCCTTCAGCAACTTAACCGGCGGAAAAAGATTTTTTTGAAAAATCCCTAAGCCCCGGGGTCACAATTTCAGAAAAAATCTGGCTTTTGGCAATTCACTCAAAAATGGCGCCAAACGCTTGCAAATGCTCCCCTGAAATGTTTGGCTGTCGAAACACGGGGCTTTTTATCACAGGACAGCAAATCAGCCTTCAGCAACTTAACCGGCGGAAAAAGATTTTTTTGAAAAATCTCTAAGCCCCGGGGTCACAATTGCAGAAAAAATCCGACTTTTGGCAATTCACTCAAAAATGCTGCCAAACGCTTGCAAATGCTCCGCTGAAATGTTTGGCAGTCGAAACAGAATGCTTTTTTTTCACAGGTCAAGAAATCAGCCCTCAGCAACTTAACTGGCGGAAAAAGATTTTTTTGAAAAATCCCTAAGCCCCGGGGTCACAATTTCAGAAAAAATCCGACTTTTGGCAATTCACTCAAAAATGCTGCCAAACGCTGGAAAATGCTCCCATGAAATGTTTGGCTGTCGAAACAGGAGGCTTTTTATCAGAGGACAAGAAATCAGCCCTCAGCAACTTAACCGGCGGAAAAAGATTTTTTTGAAAAATCCCTAAGCCCCGGGGTCACAATTTCAGAAAAAATCTGACTTTTGGCAATTCACTCAAAAATGGCCCCAACCGCTTGCAAATGCTCCCATGAAATGTTTGGCTGTCGAAAGAGGAGGCTTTTTATCACAGGACAAGAAAAAAGCCCTCAGCAACTTAACCGGCGGAAAAAGATTTTTTTGAAAAATCCCTAAGCCCCGGGGTCACAATTTCCGAAAAAAATCTGACTTTTGGCAATTCACTCAAAAATGGTGCGAAACGCTGGCAAATGCTCCCCTGAAATGTTTGGCTGTCGAAACAGGAGGCTTTTTATCACAGGACAAGAAATCAGCCCTCAGCAACTTAACCGGCGGAAAAAGATTTTTTTGAAATATCCATAAGCCCCGGGGTCGCAATTTCAGAAAAGATCTGACTTTTGGCAATTCACTCAAAAATGGCGCCAAACGCTTGCAAATGCTCCCCTTAAATGTTTGGCAGTCGAAACAGAATGCTTTTTATCACAGGACAAGAAATCAGCCCTCAGCAACTTAACCGGCAGAAAAAGATTTTTTTGAAAAATCTCTAAGCCCCGGGGTCACAATTTCAGAAAAAATCTGACTTTTGGCAATTCACTCAAAAATGCTGCCAAACGCTTGCAAATGCTCCGCTGAAATGTTTGGCAGTCGAAACAGAATGCTTTTTTTTCACAGGACAAGAAATCAGCCCTCAGCAACTTAACCGGCGGAAAAAGATTTTTCTGAAAATTCCCTAAGCCCCGGGGTCACAATTTCAGAAAAAATCCGACTTTTGGCAATTCACTCAAAAATGCTGCCAAACGCTGGAAAGTGCTCCCATGAAATGTTTGGCTGTCGAAAGAGGAGGCTTTTTATCACAGGACAAGAAATCAGCCCTCAGCAACTTAACCGGCGGAAAAAGATTTTTTTGAAAAATCCCTAAGCCCCGGGGTCACAATTTCAGAAAAAATCTGACTTTTGGCAATTCACTCAAAAATGGGGCCAAACGCTTGCAAATGCTCCCCTGAAATGTTTGGCTGTCGAAACAGGAGGCTTTTTATCACAAGACAAGAAATCAGCCCTCAGCAACTTAACCGGCGGAAAAAGATTTTTTTGAAAAATCCCTAAGCCCCGGGGTCACAATTTCAGAAAAAATCCGACTTTTGGCAATTCACTCAAAAATGCTGCCAAACGCTGGAAAATGCTCCCCTTAAATGTTTGACAGTCGAAACAGAATGCTTTTTATCACAGGACAAGAAATCAGCCCTCAGCAACTTAACCGGCGGAAAAAGATTTTTTTGAAAAATCCCTAAGCCTCGGGGTCACAATTTCAGAAAAAATCTGGCTTTTGGCAATTCACTCAAAAATGGCGCCAAACGCTTGCAAATGCTCCCCTGAAATGTTTGGCTGTCGAAACAGGGGGCTTTTTATCACAGGACAGCAAATCAGCCTTCAGCAACTTAACCGGCGGAAAAAGATTTTTTTGAAAAATCCCTAAGCCCCGGGGTCACAATTTCAGAAAAAATCTGACTTTTGGCAATTCACTCAAAAATGGGGCCAAACCCTTGCAAATGCTCCCCTGAAATGTTTGGCTGTCGAAACAGGAGGCTTTTTATCAAAAGACAAGAAATCAGCCCTCAGCAACTTAACCAGCGGAAAAAGATTTTTTTGAAAAATCTCTAAGCCCCGGGGTCACAATTTCAGAAAAAATCTGACTTTTGGCAATTCACTCAAAAATGCTGCCAAACGCTTGCAAATGCTCCGCTGAAATGTTTGGCAGTCGAAACAGAATGCTTTTTTTTCACAGGACAAGAAATCAGCCCTCAGCAACTTAACCGGCGGAAAAAGATTTTTTTGAAAAATCCCTAAGCCCCGGGGTCACAATTTCAGAAAAAATCCGACTTTTGGCAATTCACTCAAAAATGCTGCCAAACGCTGGAAAATGCTCCCATGAAATGTTTGGCTGTCGAAACAGGAGGCTTTTTATCACAGGACAAGAAATCAGCCCTCAGCAACTTAACCGGCGGAAAAAGATTTTTTTGAAAAATCCCTAAGCCCCGGGGTCACAATTTCAGAAAAAATCTGACTTTTGGCAATTCACTCAAAAATGGTGCCAAACGCTGGCAAATGCTCCCCTGAAATATTTGGCTGTCGAACGAGGAGGCTTTTTATCACAGGACAAGAAATCAGCCCTCAGCAACTTAACCGGCGGAAAAAGATTTTTTTGAAAAATCCCTAAGCCCCGGGGTCACAATTTCCGAAAAAAATCTGACTTTTGGCAATTCACTCAAAAATGGTGCGAAACGCTGGCAAATGCTCCCCTGAAATGTTTGGCTGTCGAAACAGGAGGCTTTTTATCACAGGACAAGAAATCAGCCTTCAGCAACTTAACCGGCGGAAAAAGATTTTTTTGAAAAATCCCTAAGCCCCGGGGTCACAATTTCAGAAAAAATCCGACTTTTGGCAATTCACTCAAAAATGGGGCCAAACCCTTGCAAATGCTCCCCTGAAATGTTTGGCTGTCGAAACAGGAGGCTTTTTATCACAAGACAAGAAATCAGCCCTCAGCAACTTAACCAGCGGAAAAAGATTTTTTTGAAAAATCTCTAAACCCCGGGGTCACAATTTCAGAAAAAATCTGACTTTTGGCAATTCACTCAAAAATGCTGCCAAACGCTTGCAAATGCTCCGCTGAAATGTTTGGCAGTCGAAACAGAATGCTTTTTTTTCACAGGACAAGAAATCAGCCCTCAGCAACTTAACCGGCGGAAAAAGATTTTTTTGAAAAATCCCTAAGCCCCGGGGTCACAATTTCAGAAAAAATCCGACTTTTGGCAATTCACTCAAAAATGCTGCCAAACGCTGGAATATGCTCCCATGAAATGTTTGGCTGTCGAAACAGGAGGCTTTTTATCAAAGGACAAGAAATCAGCCCTCAGCAACTTAACCGGCGGAAAAAGATTTTTTTGAAAAATCCCTAAGCCCCGGGGTCACAATTTCAGAAAAAATCTGACTTTTGGCAATTCACTCAAAAATGGCGCCAAACGCTTGCAAATTCTCCCCTGAAATGTTTGGCTGTCGAAAGAGGAGGCTTTTTATCACAGGACAAGAAATCAGCCCTCAGCAACTTAACCGGCGGAAAAAGATTTTTTTGAAAAATCCCTAAGCCCCGGGGTCACAATTTCAGAAAAAATCTGACTTTTGGCAATTCACTCAAAAATGGTGCCAAACGCTGGCAAATGCTCCCCTGAAATATTTGGCTGTCGAAAGAGGAGGCTTTTTATCACAGGACAAGAAATCAGCCCTCAGCAACTTAACCGGCGGAAAAAGATTTTTTTGAAAAATCCCTAAGCCCCGGGGTCACAATTTCCGAAAAAAATCTGACTTTTGGCAATTCACTCAAAAATGGTGCGAAACGCTGGCAAATGCTCCCCTGAAATGTTTGGCTGTCGAAACAGGAGGCTTTTTATCACAGGACAAGAAATCAGCCTTCAGCAACTTAACCGGCGGAAAAAGATTTTTTTGAAAAATCCCTAAGCCCCGGGGTCACAATTTCAGAAAAAATCTGACTTTTGGCAATTCACTCAAAAATGGGGCCAAACCCTTGCAAATGCTCCCCTGAAATGTTTGGCTGTCGAAACAGGAGGCTTTTTATCACAAGACAAGAAATCAGCCCTCAGCAACTTAACCAGCGGAAAAAGATTTTTTTGAAAAATCTCTAAACCCCGGGGTCACAATTTCAGAAAAAATCTGACTTTTGGCAATTCACTCAAAAATGCTGCCAAACGCTTGCAAATGCTCCGCTGAAATGTTTGGCAGTCGAAACAGAATGCTTTTTTTTCACAGGACAAGAAATCAGCCCTCAGCAACTTAACCGGCGGAAAAAGATTTTTTTGAAAAATCCCTAAGCCCCGGGGTCACAATTTCAGAAAAAATCCGACTTTTGGCAATTCACTCAAAAATGCTGCCAAACGCTGGAATATGCTCCCATGAAATGTTTGGCTGTCGAAACAGGAGGCTTTTTATCAAAGGACAAGAAATCAGCCCTCAGCAACTTAACCGGCGGAAAAAGATTTTTTTGAAAAATCCCTAAGCCCCGGGGTCACAATTTCAGAAAAAATCTGACTTTTGGCAATTCACTCAAAAATGGCGCCAAACGCTTGCAAATTCTCCCCTGAAATGTTTGGCTGTCGAAAGAGGAGGCTTTTTATCACAGGACAAGAAATCAGCCCTCAGCAACTTAACCGGCGGAAAAAGATTTTTTTGAAAAATCCCTAAGCCCCGGGGTCACAATTTCAGAAAAAATCTGACTTTTGGCAATTCACTCAAAAATGGTGCCAAACGCTGGCAAATGCTCCCCTGAAATATTTGGCTGTCGAAAGAGGAGGCTTTTTATCACAGGACAAGAAATCAGCTCTCAGCAACTTAACCGGCGGAAAAAGATTTTTTTGAAAAATCCCCAAGCCCCGGGGTCACAATTTCCGAAAAAAATCTGACTTTTGGCAATTCACTCAAAAATGGTGCGAAACGCTGGCAAATGCTCCCCTGAAATGTTTGGCTGTCGAAACAGGAGGCTTTTTATCACAGGACAGGAAATCAGCCCTCAGCAACTTAACCGGCGGAAAAAGATTTTTTTGAAAAATCTCTAAGCCCCGGGGTCACAATTTCAGAAAAAATCCCGCTTTTGGCAATTCACTCAAAAATGGCGCCAAACGCTTGCAAATGCTCCCCTGAAATGTTTGGCTGTCGAAACACGGGGCTTTTTATCACAGGACAGCAAATCAGCCTTCAGCAACTTAACCGGCGGAAAAAGATTTTTTTGAAAAATCCCTAAGCCCCGGGGTCACAATTTCAGAAAAAATCCGACTTTTGGCAATTCACTCAAAAATGCTGCCAAACGCTGGAAAATGCTCCCATGAAATGTTTGGCTGTCGAAACAGGAGGCTTTTTTATCACAGGACAAGAAATCAGCCCTCAGCAACTTAACCGGCGGAAAAAGATTTTTTTGAAAAATCCCTAAGCCCCGGGGTCACAATTTCAGAAAAAATCTGACTTTTGGCAATTCACTCAAAAATGGCGCCAAACGCTTGCAAATGCTCCCCTGTAATGTTTGGCTGTCGAAACAGGAGACTTTTTATCACAGGACAGCAAATCAGCCCTCAGCAACTTAACCGGCGGAAAAAGATTTTTTTGAAAAATCCCTAAGCCCCGGGGTCACAATTTCAGAAAAAATCTGACTTTTGGCAATTCACTCAAAAATGGTGCGAAACGCTGGCAAATGCTCCCCTGAAATGTTTGGCTGTCGAAACAGGAGGCTTTTTATCACAGGACAAGAAATCAGCCCTCAGCAACTTAACCGGCGGAAAAAGATTTTTTTGAAATATCCATAAGCCCCGGGGTCAAAATTTCAGAAAAAATCCGACTTTTGGCAATTCACTCAAAAATGCTGCCAAACGCTTGCCAATGCTCCCCTTAAATGTTTGACAGTCGAAACAGAATGCTTTTTATCACAGGACAAGAAATCAGCCCTCAGCAACTTAACCGGCGGAAAAAGATTTTTTTGAAAAATCCCTAAGCCTCGGGGTCACAATTTCAGAAAAAATCTGGCTTTTGGCAATTCACTCAAAAATGGCGCCAAACGCTTGCAAATGCTCCCCTGAAATGATTGGCTGTCGAAACAGGGGGCTTTTTATCACAGGACAGCAAATCAGCCTTCAGCAACTTAACCGGCGGAAAAAGATTTTTTTGAAAAATCCCTAAGCCCCGGGGTCACAATTTCAGAAAAAATCTGACTTTTGGCAATTCACTCAAAAATGGGGCCAAACCCTTGCAAATGCTCCCCTGAAATGTTTGGCTGTCGAAACAGGAGGCTTTTTATCACAAGACAAGAAATCAGCCCTCAGCAACTTAACCAGCGGAAAAAGATTTTTTTGAAAAATCTCTAAGCCCCGGGGTCACAATTTCAGAAAAAATCTGACTTTTGGCAATTCACTCAAAAATGCTGCCAAACGCTTGCAAATGCTCCGCTGAAATGTTTGGCAGTCGAAACAGAATGCTTTTTTTTCACAGGACAAGAAATCAGCCCTCAGCAACTTAACCGGCGGAAAAAGATTTTTTTGAAAAATCCCTAAGCCCCGGGGTCACAATTTCAGAAAAAATCCGACTTTTGGCAATTCACTCAAAAATGCTGCCAAACGCTGGAAAATGCTCCCATGAAATGTTTGGCTGTCGAAACAGGAGGCTTTTTATCACAGGACAAGAAATCAGCCCTCAGCAAATTAACCGGCGGAAAAAGATTTTTTTGAAAAATCCCTAAGCCCCGGGGTCACAATTTCAGAAAAAATCTGACTTTTGGCAATTCACTCAAAAATGGTGCCAAACGCTGGCAAATGCTCCCCTGAAATATTTGGCTGTCGAAAGAGGAGGCTTTTTATCACAGGACAAGAAATCAGCCCTCAGCAACTTAACCGGCGGAAAAAGATTTTTTTGAAAAATCCCTAAGCCCCGGGGTCACAATTTCCGAAAAAAATCTGACTTTTGGCAATTCACTCAAAAATGGTGCGAAACGCTGGCAAATGCTCCCCTGAAATGTTTGGCTGTCGAAACAGGAGGCTTTTTATCACAGGACAAGAAATCAGCCTTCAGCAACTTAACCGGCGGAAAAAGATTTTTTTGAAAAATCCCTAAGCCCCGGGGTCACAATTTCAGAAAAAATCTGACTTTTGGCAATTCACTCAAAAATGGGGCCAAACCCTTGCAAATGCTCCCCTGAAATGTTTGGCTGTCGAAACAGGAGGCTTTTTATCACAAGACAAGAAATCAGCCCTCAGCAACTTAACCAGCGGAAAAAGATTTTTTTGAAAAATCTCTAAACCCCGGGGTCACAATTTCAGAAAAAATCTGACTTTTGGCAATTCACTCAAAAATGCTGCCAAACGCTTGCAAATGCTCCGCTGAAATGTTTGGCAGTCGAAACAGAATGCTTTTTTTTCACAGGACAAGAAATCAGCCCTCAGCAACTTAACCGGCGGAAAAAGATTTTTTTGAAAAATCCCTAAGCCCCGGGGTCACAATTTCAGAAAAAATCCGACTTTTGGCAATTCACTCAAAAATGCTGCCAAACGCTGGAATATGCTCCCATGAAATGTTTGGCTGTCGAAACAGGAGGCTTTTTATCAAAGGACAAGAAATCAGCCCTCAGCAACTTAACCGGCGGAAAAAGATTTTTTTGAAAAATCCCTAAGCCCCGGGGTCACAATTTCAGAAAAAATCTGACTTTTGGCAATTCACTCAAAAATGGCGCCAAACGCTTGCAAATGCTCCCCTGAAATGTTTGGCTGTCGAAAGAGGAGGCTTTTTATCACAGGACAAGCAATCAGCCCTCAGCAACTTAACCGGCGGAAAAAGATTTTTTTGAAAAATCCCTAAGCCCCGGGGTCACAATTTCAGAAAAAATCTGACTTTTGGCAATTCACTCAAAAATGGTGCCAAACGCTGGCAAATGCTCCCCTGAAATATTTGGCTGTCGAAAGAGGAGGCTTTTTATCACAGGACAAGAAATCAGCTCTCAGCAACTTAACCGGCGGAAAAAGATTTTTTTGAAAAATCCCCAAGCCCCGGGGTCACAATTTCCGAAAAAAATCTGACTTTTGGCAATTCACTCAAAAATGGTGCGAAACGCTGGCAAATGCTCCCCTGAAATGTTTGGCTGTCGAAACAGAAGGCTTTTTATCACAGGACAGGAAATCAGCCCTCAGCAACTTAACCGGCGGAAAAAGATTTTTTTGAAAAATCTCTAAGCCCCGGGGTCACAATTTCAGAAAAAATCCCGCTTTTGGCAATTCACTCAAAAATGGCGCCAAACGCTTGCAAATGCTCCCCTGAAATGTTTGGCTGTCGAAACACGGGGCTTTTTATCACAGGACAGCAAATCAGCCTTCAGCAACTTAACCGGCGGAAAAAGATTTTTTTGAAAAATCCCTAAGCCCCGGGGTCACAATTTCAGAAAAAATCTGACTTTTGGCAATTCACTCAAAAATGGGGCCAAACGCTTGCAAATGCTCCCCTGAAATGTTTGGCTGTCGAAACAGGAGGCTTTTTATCACAGGACAAGAAATCAGCCCTCAGCAACTTAACCAGCGGAAAAAGATTTTTTTTGAAAAATCTTTAAGCCCCGGGGTCACAATTTCAGAAAAAATCTGACTTTTGGCAATTCACTCAAAAATGCTGCCAAACGCTTGCAAATGCTCCGCTGAAATGTTAGGCAGTCGAAACAGAATGCTTTTTTTTCACAGGACAAGAAATCAGCCCTCAGCAACTTAACTGGCGGAAAAAGATTTTTTTGAAAAATCCCTAAGCCCCGGGGTCACAATTTCAGAAAAAATCCGACTTTTGGCAATTCACTCAAAAATGGCGCCAAATGCTTGCAAATGCTCCCCTGAAATGTTTGGCTGTCGAAACAGGAGACTTTTTATCACAGGACAGCAAAGCAGCCCTCAGCAACTTAACCGGCGGAAAAAGATTTTTTTGAAAAATCCCTAAGCCCCGGGGTCACAATTTCCGAAAAAATCTGACTTTTGGCAATTCACTCAAAAATGCTGCCAAACGCTGGCAAATGCTCCCCTGAAATGTTTGGCTGTCGAAACAGGAGGCTTTTTATCACAGGACAAGAAATCAGCCCTCAGCAACTTAACCGGCGGAAAAAGATTTTTTTGAAATATCCATAAGCCCCGGGGTCACAATTTCAGAAAAGATCTGACTTTTGGCAATTCACTCAAAAATGGCGCCAAACGCTTGCAAATGCTCCCCTGAAATGTTTGGCTGTCGAAAGAGGAGGCTTTTTATCACAGGACAAGAAATAAGCCCTCAGCAACTTAACCGGCGGAAAAAGATTTTTTTGAAAAATCCCTAAGCCCCGGGGTCACAATTTCAGAAAAAATCTGACTTTTGGCAATTCACTCAAAAATGCTGCCAAACGCTTGCAAATGCTCCGCTGAAATGTTTGGCAGTCGAAACAGAATGCTTTTTTTCCAAAGGACATGAAATCAGCCCTCAGCAACTTAACCGGCGGAAAAAGATTTTTTTGAAAAATCCCTAAGCCCCGGGGTCACAATTTCAGAAAAAATCCGACTTTTGGCAATTCACTCAAAAATGCTGCCAAACGCTGGAAAATGCTCCCATGAAATGTTTGGCTGTCGAAACAGGAGGCTTTTTATCACAGGACAAGAAATCAGCCCTCAGCAACTTAACCGGCGGAAAAAGATTTTTTTGAAAAATCCCTAAGCCCCGGGGTCACAATTTCAGAAAAAATCTGACTTTTGGCAATTCACTCAAAAATGGCGCCAAACGCTTGCAAATGCTCCCCTGAAATATTTGGCTGTCGAAAGAGGAGGCTTTTTATCACAGGACAAGAAATCAGCCCTCAGCAACTTAACCGGCGGAAAAAGATTTTTTTGAAAAATCCCTAAGCCCCGGGGTCACAATTTCCGAAAAAATCTGACTTTTGGCAATTCACTCAAAAATGGTGCCAAACGCTGGCAAATGCTCCCCTGAAATGTTTGGCTGTCGAAACAGGAGGCTTTTTATCACAGGACAAGAAATCAGCCCTCAGCAACTTAACCGGCGGAAAAAGATTTTTTTGAAAAATCCCTAAGCCCCGGGGTCACAATTTCAGAAAAAATCTGACTTTTGGCAATTCACTCAAAAATGCTGCCAAACGCTTGCAAATGCTCCCCTGAAATGTTTGGCTGTCGAAACACGGGGCTTTTTATCACAGGACAAGAAATCAGCCCTCAGCAACTTAACCAGCGGAAAAAGATTTTTTTAAAAAATCCCTAAGCCCCGGGGTCACAATTTCAGAAAAAATCTGACTTTTGGCAATTCACTCAAAAATGGCGCCAAACGCTTGCAAATGCTCCCCTGAAATGTTTGGCTGTCGAAAGAGGAGGCTTTTTATCACAGGACAAGAAATCAGCCCTCAGCAACTTAACCGGCGGAAAAAGATTTTTTTGAAAAATCCCTAAGCCCCGGGGTCACAATTTCAGAAAAAATCTGACTTTTGGCAATTCACTCAAAAATGCTGCCATACGCTTGCAAATGCTCCCCTGAAATGTTTGGCTGTCGAAACACGGGGCTTTTTATCACAGGACAGCAAATCAGCCCTCAGCAACTTAACCGGCGGAAAAAGATTTTTTTAAAAAATCCCTAAGCCCCGGGGTCACAATTTCAGAAAAAATCTGACTTTTGGCAATTCACTCAAAAATGGCGCCAAACGCTTGCAAATGCTCCCCTGAAATGTTTGGCTGTCGAAAGAGGAGGCTTTTTATCACAGGACAAGAAATCAGCCCTCAGCAACTTAACCGGCGGAAAAAGATTTTTTTGAAAAATCCCTAAGCCCCGGGGTCACAATTTCAGAAAAAATCTGACTTTTGGCAATTCACTCAAAAATGGCGCCAAACGCTTGCAAATGCTCCCCTGAAATGTTTCGCTGTCGAAACAGGAGACTTTTTATCACAGGACAGCAAATCAGCCCTCAGCAACTTAACCGGCAGAAAAAGATTTTTTTGAAAAATCCCTAAGCCCCGGGGTCACAATTTCCGAAAAAATCTGACTTTTGGCAATTCACTCAAAAATGGTGCGAAACGCTGGCAAATGCTCCCCTGAAATGTTTGGCTGTCGAAACAGGAGGCTTTTTATCACAGGACAAGAAATCAGCCCTCAGCAACTTAACCGGCGGAAAAAGATTTTTTTGAAATATCCATAAGCCCCGGGGTCACAATTTCAGAAAAGATCTGACTTTTGGCAATTCACTCAAAAATGGCGCCAAACGCTTGCAAATGCTCCCCTTAAATGTTTGGCAGTCGAAACAGAATGCTTTTTATCACAGGACAAGAAATCAGCCCTCAGCAACTTAACCGGCGGAAAAAGATTTTTTTGAAAAATCTCTAAGCCCCGGGGTCACAATTTCAGAAAAAATCCGACTTTTGGCAATTCACTCAAAAATGCTGCCAAACGCTGGAAAATGCTCCCATGAAATGTTTGGCTGTCGAAACAGGAGGCTTTTTTATCACAGGACAAGAAATCAGCCCTCAGCAACTTAACCGGCGGAAAAAGATTTTTTTGAAAAATCCCTAAGCCCCGGGGTCACAATTTCAGAAAAAATCTGACTTTTGGCAATTCACTCAAAAATGGCGCAAAACGCTTGCAAATGCTCCCCTGAAATGTTTGGCTGTCGAAAGAGGAGGCTTTTTATCACAGGACAAGAAATCAGCCCTCAGCAACTTAACCGGCGGAAAAAGATTTTTTTGAAAAATCCCTAAGCCCCGGGGTCACAATTTCCGAAAAAATCTGACTTTTGGCAATTCACTCAAAAATGGTGCCAAACGCTGGCAAATGCTCCCCTGAAATGTTTGGCTGTCGAAACAGGAGGCTTTTTATCACAGGACAAGAAATCAGCCCTCAGCAACTTAACCGGCGGAAAAAGATTTTTTTGAAAAATCCCTAAGCCCCGGGGTCACAATTTCAGAAAAAATCTGACTTTTGGCAATTCACTCAAAAATGCTGCCAAACGCTTGCAAATGCTCCCCTGAAATGTTTGGCTGTCGAAACACGGGGCTTTTTATCACAGGACAGCAAATCAGCCCTCAGCAACTTAACCGGCGGAAAAAGATTTTTTTAAAAAATCCCTAAGCCCCGGGGTCACAATTTCAGAAAAAATCTGACTTTTGGCAATTCACTCAAAAATGGCGCCAAACGCTTGCAAATGCTCCCCTGAAATGTTTGGCTGTCGAAAGAGGAGGCTTTTTATCACAGGACAAGAAATCAGCCCTCAGCAACTTAACCGGCGGAAAAAGATTTTTTTGAAAAATCCCTAAGCCCCGGGGTCACAATTTCAGAAAAAATCTGACTTTTGGCAATTCACTCAAAAATGCTGCCATACGCTTGCAAATGCTCCCCTGAAATGTTTGGCTGTCGAAACACGGGGCTTTTTATCACAGGACAGCAAATCAGCCCTCAGCAACTTAACCGGCGGAAAAAGATTTTTTTAAAAAATCCCTAAGCCCCGGGGTCACAATTTCAGAAAAAATCTGACTTTTGGCAATTCACTCAAAAATGGCGCCATACGCTTGCAAATGCTCCCCTGAAATGTTTGGCTGTCGAAACACGGGGCTTTTTATCACAGGACAAGAAATCAGCCCTCAGCAACTTAACCGGCGGAAAAAGATTTTTTTGAAAAATCCCTAAGCCCCGGGGTCACAATTTCAGAAAAAATCTGACTTTTGGCAATTCACTCAAAAATGGCGCCATACGCTTGCAAATGCTCCCCTGAAATGTTTGGCTGTCGAAAGAGGAGGCTTTTTATCACAGGACAAGAAATCAGCCCTCAGCAACTTAACCGGCGGAAAAAGATTTTTTTGAAAAATCCCTAAGCCCCGGGGTCACAATTTCCGAAAAAATCTGACTTTTGGCAATTCACTCAAAAATGGTGCGAAACGCTGGCAAATGCTCCCCTGAAATGTTTGGCTGTCGAAACAGGAGGCTTTTTATCACAGGACAAGAAATCAGCCCTCAGCAACTTAACCGGCGGAAAAAGATTTTTTTGAAATATCCATAAGCCCCGGGGTCACAATTTCAGAAAAGATCTGACTTTTGGCAATTCACTCAAAAATGGCGCCAAACGCTTGCAAATGCTCCCCTTAAATGTTTGGCAGTCGAAACAGAATGCTTTTTATCACAGGACAAGAAATCAGCCCTCAGCAACTTAACCGGCGGAAAAAGATTTTTTTGAAAAATCTCTAAGCCCCGGGGTCACAATTTCAGAAAAAATCCGACTTTTGGCAATTCACTCAAAAATGCTGCCAAACGCTGGAAAATGCTCCCATGAAATGTTTGGCTGTCGAAACAGGAGGCTTTTTTATCACAGGACAAGAAATCAGCCCTCAGCAACTTAACCGGCGGAAAAAGATTTTTTTGAAAAATCCCTAAGCCCCGGGGTCACAATTTCAGAAAAAATCTGACTTTTGGCAATTCACTCAAAAATGGCGCAAAACGCTTGCAAATGCTCCCCTGAAATGTTTGGCTGTCGAAACAGGAGGCTTTTTATCACAGGACAAGAAATCAGCCCTCAGCAACTTAACCGGCGGAAAAAGATTTTTTTGAAAAATCCCTAAGCCCCGGGGTCACAATTTCAGAAAAAATCTGACTTTTGGCAATTCACTCAAAAATGGCGCCAAACGCTTGCAAATGCTCCCCTGAAATGTTTGGCTGTCGAAACAGGAGACTTTTTATCACAGGACAGCAAATCAGCCCTCAGCAACTTAACCGGCGGAAAAAGATTTTTTTGAAAAATCCCTAAGCCCCGGGGTCACAATTTCAGAAAAAATCTGACTTTTGGCAATTCACTCAAAAATGGTGCGAAACGCTGGCAAATGCTCCCCTGAAATGTTTGGCTGTCGAAACAGGAGGCTTTTTAACACAGGACAAGAAATCAGCCCTCAGCAACTTAACCGGCGGAAAACGATTTTTTTGAAAAATCCCTAAGCCCCGGGGTCAGAATTTCAGAAAAAATCTGACTTTTGGCAATTCACTCAAAAATGGGGCCAAACGCTTGCAAATGCTCCCCTGAAATGTTTGGCTGTCGAAACAGGAGGCTTTTTATCACAAGACAAGAAATCAGCCCTCAGCAACTTAACCAGCGGAAAAAGATTTTTTTGAAAAATCTCTAAGCCCCGGGGTCACAATTTCAGAAAAAATCTGACTTTTGGCAATTCACTCAAAAATGGTGCGAAACGCTGGCAAATGCTCCCCTGAAATGTTTGGCTGTCGAAACAGGAGGCTTTTTATCACAGGACAAGAAATCAGCCCTCAGCAACTTAACCGGCGGAAAAAGATTTTTTTGAAATATCCATAAGCCCCGGGGTCACAATTTCAGAAAAGATCCGACTTTTGGCAATTCACTCAAAAATGCTGCCAAACGCTTGCCAATGCTCCCCTTAAATGTTTGACAGTCGAAAGAGAATGCTTTTTATCACAGGACAAGAAATCAGCCCTCAGCAACTTAACCGGTGGAAAAAGATTTTTTTGAAAAATCCCTAAGCCCCGGGGTCACAATTTCAGAAAAAATCTGACTTTTGGCAATTCACTCAAAAATGCGGCCAAACGCTTGCAAATGCTCCGCTGAAATGTTTGGCAGTCGAAACAGAATGCTTTTTTTTCACAGGACAAGAAATCAGCCCTCAGCAACTTAACCGGCGGAAAAAGATTTTTTTGAAAAATCCCTAAGCCCCGGGGTCACAATTTCAGAAAAAATCCGACTTTTGGCAATTCACTCAAAAATGCTGCCAAACGCTGGAAAATGCTCCCATGAAATGTTTGGCTGTCGAAACAGGAGGCTTTTTATCACAGGACAAGAAATCAGCCCTCAGCAACTTAACCGGCGGAAAAAGATTTTTTTGAAAAATCCCAAAGCCCCGGGGTCACAATTTCAGAAAAAATCTGACTTTTGGCAATTCACTCAAAAATGGCGCCAAACGCTTGCAAATGCTCCCCTGAAATATTTGGCTGTCGAAAGAGGAGGCTTTTTATCACAGGACAAGAAATCAGCCCTCAGCAACTTAACCGGCGGAAAAAGATTTTTTTGAAAAATCCCTAAGCCCCGGGGTCACAATTTCCGAAAAAATCTGACTTTTGGCAATTCACTCAAAAATGGTGCCAAACGCTGGCAAATGCTCCCCTGAAATATTTGGCTGTCGAAAGAGGAGGCTTTTTATCACAGGACAAGAAATCAGCCCTCAGCAACTTAACCGGCGGAAAAAGATTTTTTTGAAAAATCCCTAAGCCCCGGGGTCACAATTTCAGAAAAAATCTGACTTTTGGCAATTCACTCAAAAATGCTGCCAAACGCTTGCAAATGCTCCCCTGAAATGTTTGGCTGTCGAAACACGGGGCTTTTTATCACAGGACAGCAAATCAGCCCTCAGCAACTTAACCGGCGGAAAAAGATTTTTTTAAAAAATCCCTAAGCCCCGGGGTCACAATTTCAGAAAAAATCTGACTTTTGGCAATTCACTCAAAAATGGCGCCAAACGCTTGCAAATGCTCCCCTGAAATGTTTGGCTGTCGAAAGAGGAGGCTTTTTATCACAGGACAAGAAATCAGCCCTCAGCAACTTAACCGGCGGAAAAAGATTTTTTTGAAAAATCCCTAAGCCCCGGGGTCACAATTTCAGAAAAAATCTGACTTTTGGCAATTCACTCAAAAATGGTGCCAAACGCTGGCAAATGCTCCCCTGAAATGTTTGGCTGTCGAAACAGGAGGCTTTTTATCACAAGACAAGAAATCAGCCCTCAGCAACTTAACCGGCGGAAAAAGATTTCTTTGAAAAATCTCTAAGCCCCGGGGTCACAATTTCTGAAAAAATCCGACTTATGGCAATTCACTCAAAAATGGTGCCAAACGCTTGCAAATGCTCCGCTGAAATGTTTGGCAGTCGAAACAGAATGCTTTTTTTTCACAGGACAAGAAATCAACCCTCAGCAACTTAACCGGCGGAAAAAGATTTTTTTGAAAAATCCCTAAGCCCCGGGGTCACAATTTCAGAAAAAATCTGACTTTTGGCAATTCACTCAAAAATGGCGCCAAACGCTTGCAAATGCTCCCCTGAAATATTTGGCTGTCGAAAGAGGAGGCTTTTTATCACAGGACAAGAAATCAGCCCTCAGCAACTTAACTGGCGGAAAAAGATTTTTTTGAAAAATCCCTAAGCCCCGGGGTCACAATTTCCGAAAAAATCTGACTTTTGGCAATTCACTCAAAAATGGTGCCAAACGCTGGCAAATGCTCCCCTGAAATGTTTGGCTGTCGAAACAGGAGGCTTTTTATCACAGGACAAGAAATCAGCCCTCAGCAACTTAACCGGCGGAAAAAGATTTTTTTGAAAAATCCCTAAGCCCCGGGGTCACAATTTCAGAAAAAATCTGACTTTTGGCAATTCACTCAAAAATGCTGCCAAACGCTTGCAAATGCTCCCCTGAAATGTTTGGCTGTCGAAACACGGGGCTTTTTATCACAGGACAGCAAATCAGCCCTCAGCAACTTAACCGGCGGAAAAAGATTTTTTTAAAAAATCCCTAAGCCCCGGGGTCACAATTTCAGAAAAAATCTGACTTTTGGCAATTCACTCAAAAATGGCGCCAAACGCTTGCAAATGCTCCCCTGAAATGTTTGGCTGTCGAAAGAGGAGGCTTTTTATCACAGGACAAGAAATCAGCCCTCAGCAACTTAACCGGCGGAAAAAGATTTTTTTGAAAAATCCCTAAGCCCCGGGGTCACAATTTCAGAAAAAATCTGACTTTTGGCAATTCACTCAAAAATGCTGCCATACGCTTGCAAATGCTCCCCTGAAATGTTTGGCTGTCGAAACACGGGGCTTTTTATCACAGGACAGCAAATCAGCCCTCAGCAACTTAACCGGCGGAAAAAGATTTTTTTAAAAAATCCCTAAGCCCCGGGGTCACAATTTCAGAAAAAATCTGACTTTTGGCAATTCACTCAAAAATGGCGCCAAACGCTTGCAAATGCTCCCCTGAAATGTTTGGCTGTCGAAAGAGGAGGCTTTTTATCACAGGACAAGAAATCAGCCCTCAGCAACTTAACCGGCGGAAAAAGATTTTTTTGAAAAATCCCTAAGCCCCGGGGTCACAATTTCAGAAAAAATCTGACTTTTGGCAATTCACTCAAAAATGGCGCCAAACGCTTGCAAATGCTCCCCTGAAATGTTTCGCTGTCGAAACAGGAGACTTTTTATCACAGGACAGCAAATCAGCCCTCAGCAACTTAACCGGCAGAAAAAGATTTTTTTGAAAAATCCCTAAGCCCCGGGGTCACAATTTCCGAAAAAATCTGACTTTTGGCAATTCACTCAAAAATGGTGCGAAACGCTGGCAAATGCTCCCCTGAAATGTTTGGCTGTCGAAACAGGAGGCTTTTTATCACAGGACAAGAAATCAGCCCTCAGCAACTTAACCGGCGGAAAAAGATTTTTTTGAAATATCCATAAGCCCCGGGGTCACAATTTCAGAAAAGATCTGACTTTTGGCAATTCACTCAAAAATGGCGCCAAACGCTTGCAAATGCGCCCCTTAAATGTTTGGCAGTCGAAACAGAATGCTTTTTATCACAGGACAAGAAATCAGCCCTCAGCAACTTAACCGGCGGAAAAAGATTTTTTTGAAAAATCTCTAAGCCCCGGGGTCACAATTTCAGAAAAAATCCGACTTTTGGCAATTCACTCAAAAATGCTGCCAAACGCTGGAAAATGCTCCCATGAAATGTTTGGCTGTCGAAACAGGAGGCTTTTTTATCACAGGACAAGAAATCAGCCCTCAGCAACTTAACCGGCGGAAAAAGATTTTTTTGAAAAATCCCTAAGCCCCGGGGTCACAATTTCAGAAAAAATCTGACTTTTGGCAATTCACTCAAAAATGGCGCAAAACGCTTGCAAATGCTCCCCTGAAATGTTTGGCTGTCGAAAGAGGAGGCTTTTTATCACAGGACAAGAAATCAGCCCTCAGCAACTTAACCGGCGGAAAAAGATTTTTTTGAAAAATCCCTAAGCCCCGGGGTCACAATTTCAGAAAAAATCTGACTTTTGGCAATTCACTCAAAAATGGCGCCAAACGCTTGCAAATGCTCCCCTGAAATGTTTGGCTGTCGAAACAGGAGACTTTTTATCACAGGACAGCAAATCAGCCCTCAGCAACTTAACCGGCGGAAAAAGATTTTTTTGAAAAATCCCTAAGCCCCGGGGTCACAATTTCAGAAAAAATCTGACTTTTGGCAATTCACTCAAAAATGGTGCGAAACGCTGGCAAATGCTCCCCTGAAATGTTTGGCTGTCGAAACAGGAGGCTTTTTAACACAGGACAAGAAATCAGCCCTCAGCAACTTAACCGGCGGAAAACGATTTTTTTGAAAAATCCCTAAGCCCCGGGGTCACAATTTCAGAAAAAATCTGACTTTTGGCAATTCACTCAAAAATGGGGCCAAACGCTTGCAAATGCTCCCCTGAAATGTTTGGCTGTCGAAACAGGAGGCTTTTTATCACAAGACAAGAAATCAGCCCTCAGCAACTTAACCAGCGGAAAAAGATTTTTTTGAAAAATCTCTAAGCCCCGGGGTCACAATTTCAGAAAAAATCTGACTTTTGGCAATTCACTCAAAAATGGTGCGAAACGCTGGCAAATGCTCCCCTGAAATGTTTGGCTGTCGAAACAGGAGGCTTTTTATCACAGGACAAGAAATCAGCCCTCAGCAACTTAACCGGCGGAAAAAGATTTTTTTGAAATATCCATAAGCCCCGGGGTCACAATTTCAGAAAAGATCCGACTTTTGGCAATTCACTCAAAAATGCTGCCAAACGCTTGCCAATGCTCCCCTTAAATGTTTGACAGTCGAAAGAGAATGCTTTTTATCACAGGACAAGAAATCAGCCCTCAGCAACTTAACCGGTGGAAAAAGATTTTTTTGAAAAATCCCTAAGCCCCGGGGTCACAATTTCAGAAAAAATCTGACTTTTGGCAATTCACTCAAAAATGCGGCCAAACGCTTGCAAATGCTCCGCTGAAATGTTTGGCTGTCGAAACAGAATGCTTTTTTTTCACAGGACAAGAAATCAGCCCTCAGCAACTTAACCGGCGGAAAAAGATTTTTTTGAAAAATCCCAATGCCCCGGGGTCACAATTTCAGAAAAAATCTGACTTTTGGCAATTCACTCAAAAATGGCGCCAAACGCTTGCAAATGCTCCCCTGAAATATTTGGCTGTCGAAAGAGGAGGCTTTTTATCACAGGACAAGAAATCAGCCCTCAGCAACTTAACCGGCGGAAAAAGATTTTTTTGAAAAATCCCTAAGCCCCGGGGTCACAATTTCCGAAAAAATCTGACTTTTGGCAATTCACTCAAAAATGGTGCGAAACGCTGGCAAATGCTCCCCTGAAATGTTTGGCTGTCGAAACAGGAGGCTTTTTATCACAGGACAAGAAATCAGCCCTCAGCAACTTAACCGGCGGAAAAAGATTTTTTTGAAAAATCCCTAAGCCCCGGGGTCACAATTTCAGAAAAAATCTGACTTTTGGCAATTCACTCAAAAATGCTGCCAAACGCTTGCAAATGCTCCCCTGAAATGTTTGGCTGTCGAAACACGGGGCTTTTTATCACAGGACAGCAAATCAGCCCTCAGCAACTTAACCGGCGGAAAAAGATTTTTTTAAAAAATCCCTAAGCCCCGGGGTCACAATTTCAGAAAAAATCTGACTTTTGGCAATTCACTCAAAAATGGCGCCAAACGCTTGCAAATGCTCCCCTGAAATGTTTGGCTGTCGAAAGAGGAGGCTTTTTATCACAGGACAAGAAATCAGCCCTCAGCAACTTAACCGGCGGAAAAAGATTTTTTTGAAAAATCCCTAAGCCCCGGGGTCACAATTTCAGAAAAAATCTGACTTTTGGCAATTCACTCAAAAATGGTGCCAAACGCTGGCAAATGCTCCCCTGAAATGTTTGGCTCTCGAAACAGGAGGCTTTTTATCACAAGACAAGAAATCAGCCCTCAGCAACTTAACCGGCGGAAAAAGATTTCTTTGAAAAATCTCTAAGCCCCGGGGTCACAATTTCTGAAAAAATCCGACTTATGGCAATTCACTCAAAAATGGTGCCAAACGCTTGCAAATGCTCCGCTGAAATGTTTGGCAGTCGAAACAGAATGCTTTTTTTTCACAGGACAAGAAATCAACCCTCAGCAACTTAACCGGCGGAAAAAGATTTTTTTGAAAAATCCCTATGCCCCGGGGTCACAATTTCAGAAAAAATCTGACTTTTGGCAATTCACTCAAAAATGGCGCCAAACGCTTGCAAATGCTCCTCTGAAATATTTGGCTGTCGAAAGAGGAGGCTTTTTATCACAGGACAAGAAATCAGCCCTCAGCAACTTAACCGGCGGAAAAAGATTTTTTTGAAAAATCCCTAAGCCCCGGGGTCACAATTTCCGAAAAAATCTGACTTTTGGCAATTCACTCAAAAATGGTGCGAAACGCTGGCAAATGCTCCCCTGAAATGTTTGGCTGTCGAAACAGGAGGCTTTTTATCACAGGACAAGAAATCAGCCCTCAGCAACTTAACCGGCGGAAAAAGATTTTTTTGAAAAATCCCTAAGCCCCGGGGTCACAATTTCAGAAAAAATCTGACTTTTGGCAATTCACTCAAAAATGCTGCCAAACGCTTGCAAATGCTCCCCTGAAATGTTTGGCTGTCGAAACACGGGGCTTTTTATCACAGGACAGCAAATCAGCCCTCAGCAACTTAACCGGCGGAAAAAGATTTTTTTAAAAAATCCCTAAGCCCCGGGGTCACAATTTCAGAAAAAATCTGACTTTTGGCAATTCACTCAAAAATGGCGCCAAACGCTTGCAAATGCTCCCCTGAAATGTTTGGCTGTCGAAAGAGGAGGCTTTTTATCACAGGACAAGAAATCAGCCCTCAGCAACTTAACCGGCGGAAAAAGATTTTTTTGAAAAATCCCTAAGCCCCGGGGTCACAATTTCAGAAAAAATCTGACTTTTGGCAATTCACTCAAAAATGGTGCCAAACGCTGGCAAATGCTCCCCTGAAATGTTTGGCTGTCGAAACAGGAGGCTTTTTATCACAAGACAAGAAATCAGCCCTCAGCAACTTAACCGGCGGAAAAAGATTTCTTTGAAAAATCTCTAAGCCCCGGGGTCACAATTTCTGAAAAAATCCGACTTTTGGCAATTCACTCAAAAATGGTGCCAAACGCTTGCAAATGCTCCGCTGAAATGTTTGGCAGTCGAAACAGAATGCTTTTTTTTCACAGGACAAGAAATCAACCCTCAGCAACTTAACCGGCGGAAAAAGATTTTTTTGAAAAATCCCTAAGCCCCGGGGTCACAATTTCAGAAAAAATCTGACTTTTGGCAATTCACTCAAAAATGGCGCCAAACGCTTGCAAATGCTCCTCTGAAATATTTGGCTGTCGAAAGAGGAGGCTTTTTATCACAGGACAAGAAATCAGCCCTCAGCAACTTAACCGGCGGAAAAAGATTTTTTTGAAAAATCCCTAAGCCCCGGGGTCACAATTTCCGAAAAAATCTGACTTTTGGCAATTCACTCAAAAATGGTGCGAAACGCTGGCAAATGCTCCCCTGAAATGTTTGGCTGTCGAAACAGGAGGCTTTTTATCACAGGACAAGAAATCAGCCCTCAGCAACTTAACCGGCGGAAAAAGATTTTTTTGAAAAATCCCTAAGCCCCGGGGTCACAATTTCAGAAAAAATCTGACTTTTGGCAATTCACTCAAAAATGGCGCCAAACGCTTGCAAATGCTCCCCTGAAATGTTTGGCTGTCGAAACACGGGGCTTTTTATCACATGACAGCTAATCAGCCTTCAGCAACTTAACCGGCGGAAAAAGATTTTTTTGAAAAATCCCTAAGCCCCGGGGTCACAATTTCAGAAAAAATCTGACTTTTGGCAATTCACTCAAAAATGGGGCCAAACCCTTGCAAATGCTCCCCTGAAATGTTTGGCTGTCGAAACAGGAGGCTTTTTATCACAGGACAAGAAATCAGCCCTCAGCAACTTAACCAGCGGAAAAAGATTTTTTTGAAAAATCTTTAAGCCCCGGGGTCACAATTTCAGAAAAAATCTGACTTTTGGCAATTCACTCAAAAATGCTGCCAAACGCTTGCAAATGCTCCGCTGAAATGTTAGGCAGTCGAAACAGAATGCTTTTTTTTCACAGGACAAGAAATCAGCCCTCAGCAACTTAACTGGCGGAAAAAGATTTTTTTGAAAAATCCCTAAGCCCCGGGGTCACAATTTCAGAAAAAATCCGACTTTTGGCAATTCACTCAAAAATGGCGCAAAACGCTTGCAAATGCTCCCCTGAAATGTTTGGCTGTCGAAAGAGGAGGCTTTTTATCACAGGACAAGAAAAAGGCCCTCAGCAACTTAACCGGCGGAAAAAGATTTTTTTGAAAAATCCCTAAGCCCCGGGGTCACAATTTCAGAAAAAATCTGACTTTTGGCAATTCACTCAAAAATGGCGCCAAACGCTTGCAAATGCTCCCCTGAAATGTTTGGCTGTCGAAACAGGAGACTTTTTATCACAGGACAGCAAATCAGCCCTCAGCAACTTAACCGGCGGAAAAAGATTTTTTTGAAAAATCCCTAAGCCCCGGGGTCACAATTTCCGAAAAAATCTGACTTTTGGCAATTCACTCAAAAATGGTGCGAAACGCTGGCAAATGCTCCCCTGAAATGTTTGGCTGTCGAAACAGGAGGCTTTTTATCACAGGACAAGAAATCAGCCCTCAGCAACTTAACCGGCGGAAAAAGATTTTTTTGAAATATCCCTAAGCCCCGGGGTCACAATTTCAGAAAAGATCTGACTTTTGGCAATTCACTCAAAATTGGCGCCAAACGCTTGCAAATGCTCCCCTTAAATGTTTGGCAGTCGAAACAGAATGCTTTTTATCACAGGACAAGAAATCAGCCCTCAGCAACTTAACCGGCAGAAAAAGATTTTTTTGAAAAATCTCTAAGCCCCGGGGTCACAATTTCAGAAAAAATCTGACTTTTGGCAATTCACTCAAAAATGCTGCCAAACGCTGGAAAATGCTCCGCTGAAATGTTTGGCAGTCGAAACAGAATGCTTTTTTTTCACAGGACAAGAAATCAGCCCTCAGCAACTTAACCGGCGGAAAAAGATTTTTTTGAAAAATCCCTAAGCCCCGGGGTCACAATTTCAGAAAAAATCCGACTTTTGGCAATTCACTCAAAAATGCTGCCAAACGCTGGAAAATGCTCCCATGAAATGTTTGGCTGTCGAAACAGGAGGCTTTTTATCACAGGACAAGAAATCAGCCCTCAGCAACTTAACCGGCGGAAAAAGATTTTTTTGAAAAATCCCTAAGCCCCGGGGTCACAATTTCAGAGAAAATCTGACTTTTGGCAATTCACTCAAAAATGGCGCCAAACGCTTGCAAATGCTCCCCTGAAATGTTTGGCTGTCGAAAGAGGAGGCTTTATATCACAGGACAAGAAATCAGCCCTCAGCAACTTAACCGGCGGAAAAAGATTTTTTTGAAAAATCCCTAAGCCCCGGGGTCACAATTTCAGAAAAAATCTGACTTTTGGCAATTCACTCAAAAATGTTGCCAATAGCTTGCAAATGCTCCCCTGAAAGCTTTGGGGATGGAAATAGAAGGCTTTTTATCACAATACAAGAAATCAGCCCTCAGCAACTTAACCGGCGGAAAAAGATTTTTTTGAAAAATCTCTAAGCCCCGGGGTCACAATTTCCGAAAAAATCTGACTTTTGGCAATTCACTCAAAAATGGTGCGAAACGCTGGCAAATGCTCCCCTGAAATGTTTGGCTGTCGAAACAGGAGGCTTTTTATCACAAGACAAGAAATCAGCCCTCAGCAACTTAACCGGCGGAAAAAGATTTCTTTGAAAAATCTCTAAGCCCCGGGGTCACAATTTCTGAAAAAATCCGACTTATGGCAATTCACTCAAAAATGGTGCCAAACGCTTGCAAATGCTCCGCTGAAATGTTTGGCAGTCGAAACAGAATGCTTTTTTTTCACAGGACAAGAAATCAACCCTCAGCAACTTAACCGGCGGAAAAAGATTTTTTTGAAAAATCCCTAAGCCCCGGGGTCACAATTTCAGAAAAAATCTGACTTTTGGCAATTCACTCAAAAATGGCGCCAAACGCTTGCAAATGCTCCTCTGAAATATTTGGCTGTCGAAAGAGGAGGCTTTTTATCACAGGACAAGAAATCAGCCCTCAGCAACTTAACCGGCGGAAAAAGATTTTTTTGAAAAATCCCTAAGCCCCGGGGTCACAATTTCCGGAAAAATCTGACTTTTGGCAATTCACTCAAAAATGGTGCGAAACGCTGGCAAATGCTCCCCTGAAATGTTTGGCTGTCGAAACAGGAGGCTTTTTATCACAGGACAAGAAATCAGCCCTCAGCAACTTAACCGGCGGAAAAAGATTTTTTTGAAAAATCCCTAAGCCCCGGGGTCACAATTTCAGAAAAAATCTGACTTTTGGCAATTCACTCAAAAATGCTGCCAAACGCTTGCAAATGCTCCCCTGAAATGTTTGGCTGTCGAAACACGGGGCTTTTTATCACAGGACAGCAAATCAGCCCTCAGCAACTTAACCGGCGGAAAAAGATTTTTTTAAAAAATCCCTAAGCCCCGGGGTCACAATTTCAGAAAAAATCTGACTTTTGGCAATTCACTCAAAAATGGCGCCAAACGCTTGCAAATGCTCCCCTGAAATGTTTGGCTGTCGAAAGAGGAGGCTTTTTATCACAGGACAAGAAATCAGCCCTCAGCAACTTAACCGGCGGAAAAAGATTTTTTTGAAAAATCCCTAAGCCCCGGGGTCACAATTTCAGAAAAAATCTGACTTTTGGCAATTCACTCAAAAATGGTGCCAAACGCTGGCAAATGCTCCCCTGAAATGTTTGGCTGTCGAAACAGGAGGCTTTTTATCACAAGACAAGAAATCAGCCCTCAGCAACTTAACCGGCGGAAAAAGATTTCTTTGAAAAATCTCTAAGCCCCGGGGTCACAATTTCTGAAAAAATCCGACTTTTGGCAATTCACTCAAAAATGGTGCCAAACGCTTGCAAATGCTCCGCTGAAATGTTTGGCAGTCGAAACAGAATGCTTTATTTCACAGGACAAGAAATCAACCCTCAGCAACTTAACCGGCGGAAAAAGATTTTTTTGAAAAATCCCTAAGCCCCGGGGTCACAATTTCAGAAAAAATCTGACTTTTGGCAATTCACTCAAAAATGGCGCCAAACGCTTGCAAATGCTCCTCTGAAATATTTGGCTGTCGAAAGAGGAGGCTTTTTATCACAGGACAAGAAATCAGCCCTCAGCAACTTAACCGGCGGAAAAAGATTTTTTTGAAAAATCCCTAAGCCCCGGGGTCACAATTTCAGAAAAAATCTGACTTTTGGCAATTCACTCAAAAATGTTGCCAATAGCTTGCAAATGCTCCCCTGAAAGCTTTGGGGATGGAAATAGAAGGCTTTTTATCACAATACAAGAAATCAGCCCTCAGCAACTTAACCGGCGGAAAAAGATTTTTTTGAAAAATCTCTAAGCCCCGGGGTCACAATTTCCGAAAAAATCTGACTTTTGGCAATTCACTCAAAAATGGTGCGAAACGCTGGCAAATGCTCCCCTGAAATGTTTGGCTGTCGAAACAGGAGGCTTTTTATCACAAGACAAGAAATCAGCCCTCAGCAACTTAACCGGCGGAAAAAGATTTCTTTGAAAAATCTCTAAGCCCCGGGGTCACAATTTCTGAAAAAATCCGACTTATGGCAATTCACTCAAAAATGGTGCCAAACGCTTGCAAATGCTCCGCTGAAATGTTTGGCAGTCGAAACAGAATGCTTTTTTTTTCACAGGACAAGAAATCAACCCTCAGCAACTTAACCGGCGGAAAAAGATTTTTTTGAAAAATCCCTAAGCCCCGGGGTCACAATTTCAGAAAAAATCTGACTTTTGGCAATTCACTCAAAAATGGCGCCAAACGCTTGCAAATGCTCCTCTGAAATATTTGGCTGTCGAAAGAGGAGGCTTTTTATCACAGGACAAGAAATCAGCCCTCAGCAACTTAACCGGCGGAAAAAGATTTTTTTGAAAAATCCCTAAGCCCCGGGGTCACAATTTCCGAAAAAATCTGACTTTTGGCAATTCACTCAAAAATGGTGCGAAACGCTGGCAAATGCTCCCCTGAAATGTTTGGCTGTCGAAACAGGAGGCTTTTTATCACAGGACAAGAAATCAGCCCTCAGCAACTTAACCGGCGGAAAAAGATTTTTTTGAAAAATCCCTAAGCCCCGGGGTCACAATTTCAGAAAAAATCTGACTTTTGGCAATTCACTCAAAAATGCTGCCAAACGCTTGCAAATGCTCCCCTGAAATGTTTGGCTGTCGAAACACGGGGCTTTTTATCACAGGACAGCAAATCAGCCCTCAGCAACTTAACCGGCGGAAAAAGATTTTTTTAAAAAATCCCTAAGCCCCGGGGTCACAATTTCAGAAAAAATCTGACTTTTGGCAATTCACTCAAAAATGGCGCCAAACGCTTGCAAATGCTCCCCTGAAATGTTTGGCTGTCGAAAGAGGAGGCTTTTTATCACAGGACAAGAAATCAGCCCTCAGCAACTTAACCGGCGGAAAAAGATTTTTTTGAAAAATCCCTAAGCCCCGGGGTCACAATTTCAGAAAAAATCTGACTTTTGGCAATTCACTCAAAAATGGTGCCAAACGCTGGCAAATGCTCCCCTGAAATGTTTGGCTGTCGAAACAGGAGGCTTTTTATCACAAGACAAGAAATCAGCCCTCAGCAACTTAACCGGCGGAAAAAGATTTCTTTGAAAAATCTCTAAGCCCCGGGGTCACAATTTCTGAAAAAATCCGACTTTTGGCAATTCACTCAAAAATGGTGCCAAACGCTTGCAAATGCTCCGCTGAAATGTTTGGCAGTCGAAACAGAATGCTTTATTTCACAGGACAAGAAATCAACCCTCAGCAACTTAACCGGCGGAAAAAGATTTTTTTGAAAAATCCCTAAGCCCCGGGGTCACAATTTCAGAAAAAATCTGACTTTTGGCAATTCACTCAAAAATGGCGCCAAACGCTTGCAAATGCTCCTCTGAAATATTTGGCTGTCGAAAGAGGAGGCTTTTTATCACAGGACAAGAAATCAGCCCTCAGCAACTTAACCGGCGGAAAAAGATTTTTTTGAAAAATCCCTAAGCCCCGGGGTCACAATTTCCGAAAAAATCTGACTTTTGGCAATTCACTCAAAAATGGTGCGAAACGCTGGCAAATGCTCCCCTGAAATGTTTGGCTGTCGAAACAGGAGGCTTTTTATCACAGGACAAGAAATCAGCCCTCAGCAACTTAACCGGCGGAAAAAGATTTTTTTGAAAAATCCCTAAGCCCCGGGGTCACAATTTCCGAAAAAATCTGACTTTTGGCAATTCACTCAAAAATGGTGCGAAACGCTGGCAAATGCTCCCCTGAAATGTTTGGCTGTCGAAACAGGAGGCTTTTTATCACAGGACAAGAAATCAGCCCTCAGCAACTTAACCGGCGGAAAAAGATTTTTTTGAAAAATCCCTAAGCCCCGGGGTCACAATTTCAGAAAAAATCTGACTTTTGGCAATTCACTCAAAAATGCTGCCAAACGCTTGCAAATGCTCCCCTGAAATGTTTGGCTGTCGAAACACGGGGCTTTTTATCACAGGACAGCAAATCAGCCCTCAGCAACTTAACCGGCGGAAAAAGATTTTTTTAAAAAATCCCTAAGCCCCGGGGTCACAATTTCAGAAAAAATCTGACTTTTGGCAATTCACTCAAAAATGGCGCCAAACGCTTGCAAATGCTCCCCTGAAATGTTTGGCTGTCGAAAGAGGAGGCTTTTTATCACAGGACAAGAAATCAGCCCTCAGCAACTTAACCGGCGGAAAAAGATTTTTTTGAAAAATCCCTAAGCCCCGGGGTCACAATTTCAGAAAAAATCTGACTTTTGGCAATTCACTCAAAAATGGTGCCAAACGCTGGCAAATGCTCCCCTGAAATGTTTGGCTGTCGAAACAGGAGGCTTTTTATCACAAGACAAGAAATCAGCCCTCAGCAACTTAACCGGCGGAAAAAGATTTCTTTGAAAAATCTCTAAGCCCCGGGGTCACAATTTCTGAAAAAATCCGACTTTTGGCAATTCACTCAAAAATGGTGCCAAACGCTTGCAAATGCTCCGCTGAAATGTTTGGCAGTCGAAACAGAATGCTTTATTTCACAGGACAAGAAATCAACCCTCAGCAACTTAACCGGCGGAAAAAGATTTTTTTGAAAAATCCCTAAGCCCCGGGGTCACAATTTCAGAAAAAATCTGACTTTTGGCAATTCACTCAAAAATGGCGCCAAACGCTTGCAAATGCTCCTCTGAAATATTTGGCTGTCGAAAGAGGAGGCTTTTTATCACAGGACAAGAAATCAGCCCTCAGCAACTTAACCGGCGGAAAAAGATTTTTTTGAAAAATCCCTAAGCCCCGGGGTCACAATTTCCGAAAAAATCTGACTTTTGGCAATTCACTCAAAAATGGTGCGAAACGCTGGCAAATGCTCCCCTGAAATGTTTGGCTGTCGAAACAGGAGGCTTTTTATCACAGGACAAGAAATCAGCCCTCAGCAACTTAACCGGCGGAAAAAGATTTTTTTGAAAAATCCCTAAGCCCCGGGGTCACAATTTCAGAAAAAATCTGACTTTTGGCAATTCACTCAAAAATGGCGCCAAACGCTTGCAAATGCTCCCCTGAAATGTTTGGCTGTCGAAACACGGGGCTTTTTATCACAGGACAGCAAATCAGCCTTCAGCAACTTAACCGGCGGAAAAAGATTTTTTTGAAAAATCCCTAAGCCCCGGGGTCACAATTTCAGAAAAAATCTGACTTTTGGCAATTCACTCAAAAATGGGGCCAAACCCTTGCAAATGCTCCCCTGAAATGTTTGGCTGTCGAAACAGGAGGCTTTTTATCACAGGACAAGAAATCAGCCCTCAGCAACTTAACCGGCGGAAAAAGATTTTTTTGAAAAATCCCTAAGCCCCGGGGTCACAATTTCAGAAAAAATCTGACTTTTGGCAATTCACTCAAAAATGCTGCCAATAGCTTGCAAATGCTCCCCTGAAAGCTTTGGGGATGGAAATAGAAGGCTTTTTATCACAATACAAGAAATCAGCCCTCAGCAACTTAACCGGCGGAAAAAGATTTTTTTGAAAAATCTTTAAGCCCCGGGGTCACAATTTCAGAAAAAATCTGACTTTTGGCAATTCACTCAAAAATGCTGCCAAACGCTTGCAAATGCTCCGCTGAAATGTTAGGCAGTCGAAACAGAATGCTTTTTTTTCACAGGACAAGAAATCAGCCCTCAGCAACTTAACTGGCGGAAAAAGATTTTTTTGAAAAATCCCTAAGCCCCGGGGTCACAATTTCAGAAAAAATCCGACTTTTGGCAATTCACTCAAAAATGGCGCCAAACGCTTGCAAATGCTCCCCTGAAATGTTTGGCTGTCGAAAGAGGAGGCTTTTTATCACAGGACAAGAAAAAGGCCCTCAGCAACTTAACCGGCGGAAAAAGATTTTTTTGAAAAATCCCTAAGCCCCGGGGTCACAATTTCAGAAAAAATCTGACTTTTGGCAATTCACTCAAAAATGGCGCCAAACGCTTGCAAATGCTCCCCTGAAATGTTTGGCTGTCGAAACAGGAGACTTTTTATCACAGGACAGCAAATCAGCCCTCAGCAACTTAACCGGCGGAAAAAGAGTTTTTTGAAAAATCCCTAAGCCCCGGGGTCACAATTTCCGAAAAAATCTGACTTTTGGCAATTCACTCAAAAATGGTGCGAAACGCTGGCAAATGCTCCCCTGAAATGTTTGGCTGTCGAAACAGGAGGCTTTTTATCACAGGACAAGAAATCAGCCCTCAGCAACTTAACCGGCGGAAAAAGATTTTTTTGAAATATCCCTAAGCCCCGGGGTCACAATTTCAGAAAAGATCTGACTTTTGGCAATTCACTCAAAAATGGCGCCAAACGCTTGCAAATGCTCCCCTTAAATGTTTGGCAGTCGAAACAGAATGCTTTTTATCACAGGACAAGAAATCAGCCCTCAGCAACTTAACCGGCAGAAAAAGATTTTTTTGAAAAATCTCTAAGCCCCGGGGTCACAATTTCAGAAAAAATCTGACTTTTGGCAATTCACTCAAAAATGCTGCCAAACGCTTGCAAATGCTCCGCTGAAATGTTTGGCAGTCGAAACAGAATGCTTTTTTTCCACAGGACAAGAAATCAGCCCTCAGCAACTTAACCGGCGGAAAAAGATTTTTTTGAAAAATCCCTAAGCCCCGGGGTCACAATTTCAGAAAAAATCCGACTTTTGGCAATTCACTCAAAAATGCTGCCAAACGCTGGAAAATGCTCCCATGAAATGTTTGGCTGTCGAAACAGGAGGCTTTTTATCACAGGACAAGAAATCAGCCCTCAGCAACTTAACCGGCGGAAAAAGATTTTTTTGAAAAATCCCTAAGCCCCGGGGTCACAATTTCAGAAAAAATCTGACTTTTGGCAATTCACTCAAAAATGGCGCCAAACGCTTGCAAATGCTCCCCTGAAATGTTTGGCTGTCGAAAGAGGAGGCTTTATATCACAGGACAAGAAATCAGCCCTCAGCAACTTAACCGGCGGAAAAAGATTTTTTTGAAAAATCCCTAAGCCCCGGGGTCACAATTTCAGAAAAAATCTGACTTTTGGCAATTCACTCAAAAATGTTGCCAATAGCTTGCAAATGCTCCCCTGAAAGCTTTGGGGATGGAAATAGAAGGCTTTTTATCACAATACAAGAAATCAGCCCTCAGCAACTTAACCGGCGGAAAAAGATTTTTTTGAAAAATCTCTAAGCCCCGGGGTCACAATTTCAGAAAAAATCCGACTTTTGGCAACTCACTCAAAAATGGGGCCAAACGCTGGCAAATGCTCCCCTGAAATGTTTGGCAGTCGAAACAGAATGCTTTTTTTTCACAGGACAAGAAATCAACCCTCAGCAACTTAACCGGCGGAAAAAGATTTTTTTGAAAAATCCCTAAGCCCGGGGGTCACAATTTCAGAAAAAATCTGACTTTTGGCAATTCACTCAAAAATGGCGCCAAACGCTTGCAAATGCTCCCCTGAAATGTTTGGCTGTCGAAAGAGGAGGCTTTTTATCACAGGACAAGAAATCAGCCCTCAGCAACTTAACCGGCGGAAAAAGATTTTTTTGAAAAATCCCTAAGCCCCGGGGTCACAATTTCAGAAAAAATCTGACTTTTGGCAATTCACTCAAAAATGGTGCCAAACGCTGGCAAATGCTCCCCTGAAATGTTTGGCTGTCGAAACAGGAGGCTTTTTATCACAAGACAAGAAATCAGCCCTCAGCAACTTAACCGGCGGAAAAAGATTTTTTTGAAAAATCTCTAAGCCCCGGGGTCACAATTTC
The DNA here is from genome assembly GCF_964234715.1 of Podarcis melisellensis. Lineage (NCBI taxonomy): Eukaryota > Metazoa > Chordata > Lepidosauria > Squamata > Lacertidae > Podarcis > Podarcis melisellensis. The sequence goes on along the minus strand of NC_138545.1, from coordinate 42,810,527 downwards.
TGAAAAAATCCGACTTTTGGCAATTCACTCAAAAATGCTGCCAAACGCTTGCAAATGCTCCGCTGAAATGTTTGGCAGTCGAAACAGAATGCTTTTTTTTCACAGGACAAGAAATCAACCCTCAGCAACTTAACCGGCGGAAAAAGATTTTTTTGAAAAATCCCTAAGCCCCGGGGTCACAATTTCAGAAAAAATCTGACTTTTGGCAATTCACTCAAAAATGGCGCCAAACGCTTGCAAATGCTCCCCTGAAATATTTGGCTGTCGAAAGAGGAGGCTTTTTATCACAGGACAAGAAATCAGCCCTCAGCAACTTAACCGGCGGAAAAAGATTTTTTTGAAAAATCCCTAAGCCCCGGGGTCACAATTTCAGAAAAAATCTGACTTTTGGCAATTCACTCAAAAATGGCGCCAAACGCTTGCAAATGCTCCCCTGAAATGTTTGGCTGTCGAAACACGGGGCTTTTTATCACAGGACAGCAAATCAGCCCTCAGCAACTTAACCGGCGGAAAAAGATTTTTTTAAAAAATCCCTAAGCCCCGGGGTCACAATTTCAGAAAAAATCCGACTTTTGGCAATTCACTCAAAAATGCTGCCAAACGCTTGCCAATGCTCCCCTTAAATGTTTGACAGTCGAAACAGAATGCTTTTTATCACAGGACAAGAAATCAGCCCTCAGCAACTTAACCGGCGGAAAAAGATTTTTTTGAAAAATCCCTAAGCCCCGGGGTCACAATTTCAGAAAAAATCTGACTTTTGGCAATTCACTCAAAAATGGCGCCAAACGCTTGCAAATGCTCCCCTGAAATGTTTGGCTGTCGAAAGAGGAGGCTTTTTATCACAGGACAAGAAATCAGCCCTCAGCAACTTAACCGGCGGAAAAAGATTTTTTTGAAAAATCCCTAAGCCCCGGGGTCACAATTTCAGAAAAAATCTGACTTTTGGCAATTCACTCAAAAATGGTGCCAAACGCTGGCAAATGCTCCCCTGAAATGTTTGGCTGTCGAAACAGGAGGCTTTTTATCACAAGACAAGAAATCAGCCCTCAGCAACTTAACCGGCGGAAAAAGATTTTTTTGAAAAATCTCTAAGCCCCGGGGTCACAATTTCTGAAAATATCCGACTTTTGGCAATTCACTCAAAAATGGTGCCAAACGCTTGCAAATGCTCCGCTGAAATGTTTGGCAGTCGAAACAGAATGCTTTTTTTTCACAGGACAAGAAATCAACCCTCAGCAACTTAACCGGCGGAAAAAGATTTTTTTGAAAAATCCCTAAGCCCCGGGGTCACAATTTCAGAAAAAATCTGACTTTTGGCAATTCACTCAAAAATAGCGCCAAACGCTTGCAAATGCTCCCCTGAAATATTTGGCTGTCGAAAGAGGAGGCTTTTTATCACAGGACAAGAAATCAGCCCTCAGCAACTTAACCGGCGGAAAAAGATTTTTTTGAAAAATCCCTAAGCCCCGGGGTCACAATTTCCGAAAAAATCTGACTTTTGGCAATTCACTCAAAAATGGTGCGAAACGCTGGCAAATGCTCCCCTGAAATGTTTGGCTGTCGAAAGAGGAGGCTTTTTATCACAGGACAAGAAATCAGCCCTCAGCAACTTAACCGGCGGAAAAAGATTTTTTTGAAAAATCCCTAAGCCCCGGGGTCACAATTTCAGAAAAAATCTGACTTTTGGCAATTCACTCAAAAATGGGGCCAAACGCTTGCAAATGCTCCCCTGAAATGTTTGGCTGTCGAAACAGGAGGCTTTTTATCACAGGACAAGAAATCAGCCCTCAGCAACTTAACCGGCGGAAAAAGATTTTTTTGAAAAATCCCTAAGCCCCGGGGTCACAATTTCAGAAAAAATCTGACTTTTGGCAATTCACTCAAAAATGGCGCCAAACGCTTGCAAATGCTCCCCTGAAATGTTTGGCTGTCGAAAGAGGAGGCTTTTTATCACAGGACAAGAAAAAGGCCCTCAGCAACTTAACCGGTGGAAAAAGATTTTTTTGAAAAATCCCTAAGCCCCGGGGTCACAATTTCAGAAAAAATCTGACTTTTGGCAATTCACTCAAAAATGGTGCGAAACGCTGGCAAATGCTCCCCTGAAATGTTTGGCTGTCGAAACAGGAGGCTTTTTATCACAGGACAGCAAATCAGCCTTCAGCAACTTAACCGGCGGAAAAAGATTTTTTTGAAAAATCCCTAAGCCCCGGGGTCACAATTTCAGAAAAAATCTGACTTTTGGCAATTCACTCAAAAATGGCGCCAAACGCTTGCAAATGCTCCCCTGAAATGTTTGGCTGTCGAAACAGGAGGCTTTTTATCACAGGACAAGAAATCAGCCCTCAGCAACTTAACCGGCGGAAAAAGATTTTTTTGAAAAATCCCTAAGCCCCGGGGTCACAATTTCAGAAAAAATCTGACTTTTGGCAATTCACTCAAAAATGGCGCCAAACGCTTGCAAATGCTCCCCTGAAATGTTTGGCTGTCGAAACACGGGGCTTTTTATCACAGGACAGCAAATCAGCCCTCAGCAACTTAACCGGCGGAAAAAGATTTTTTTAAAAAATCCCTAAGCCCCGGGGTCACAATTTCAGAAAAAATCCGACTTTTGGCAATTCACTCAAAAATGCTGCCAAACGCTTGCCAATGCTCCCCTTAAATGTTTGACAGTCCAAACAGAATGCTTTTTATCACAGGACAAGAAATCAGCCCTCAGCAACTTAACCGGTGGAAAAAGATTTTTTTGAAAAATCCCTAAGCCCCGGGGTCACAATTTCAGAAAAAATCTGACTTTTGGCAATTCACTCAAAAATGCGGCCAAACGCTTGCAAATGCTCCGCTGAAATGTTTGGCAGTCGAAACAGAATGCTTTTTTTTCACAGGACAAGAAATCAGCCCTCAGCAACTTAACCGGCGGAAAAAGATTTTTTTGAAAAATCCCTAAGCCCCGGGGTCACAATTTCAGAAAAAATCCGACTTTTGGCAATTCACTCAAAAATGCTGCCAAACGCTGGAAAATGCTCCCATGAAATGTTTGGCTGTCGAAACAGGAGGCTTTTTATCACAGGACAAGAAATCAGCCCTCAGCAACTTAACCGGCGGAAAAAGATTTTTTTGAAAAATCCCTAAGCCCCGGGGTCACAATTTCAGAAAAAATCTGACTTTTGGCAATTCACTCAAAAATGGCGCCAAACGCTTGCAAATGCTCCCCTGAAATGTTTGGCTGTCGAAAGAGGAGGCTTTTTATCACAGGACAAGAAATCAGCCCTCAGCAACTTAACCGGCGGAAAAAGATTTTTTTGAAAAATCCCTAAGCCCCGGGGTCACAATTTCAGAAAAAATCTGACTTTTGGCAATTCACTCAAAAATGGTGCCAAACGCTGGCAAATGCTCCCCTGAAATGTTTGGCTGTCGAAACAGGAGGCTTTTTATCACAAGACAAGAAATCAGCCCTCAGCAACTTAACCGGCGGAAAAAGATTTTTTTGAAAAATCTCTAAGCCCCGGGGTCACAATTTCTGAAAATATCCGACTTTTGGCAATTCACTCAAAAATGGTGCCAAACGCTTGCAAATGCTCCGCTGAAATGTTTGGCAGTCGAAACAGAATGCTTTTTTTTCACAGGACAAGAAATCAACCCTCAGCAACTTAACCGGCGGAAAAAGATTTTTTTGAAAAATCCCTAAGCCCCGGGGTCACAATTTCAGAAAAAATCTGACTTTTGGCAATTCACTCAAAAATGGCGCCAAACGCTTGCAAATGCTCCCCTGAAATATTTGGCTGTCGAAAGAGGAGGCTTTTTATCACAGGACAAGAAATCAGCCCTCAGCAACTTAACCGGCGGAAAAAGATTTTTTTGAAAAATCCCTAAGCCCCGGGGTCACAATTTCCGAAAAAATCTGACTTTTGGCAATTCACTCAAAAATGGTGCGAAACGCTGGCAAATGCTCCCCTGAAATGTTTGGCTGTCGAAACAGGAGGCTTTTTATCACAGGACAAGAAATCAGCCCTCAGCAACTTAACCGGCGGAAAAAGATTTTTTTGAAAAATCCCTAAGCCCTGGGGTCACAATTTCAGAAAAAATCTGACTTTTGGCAATTCACTCAAAAATGGCGCCAAACGCTTGCAAATGCTCCCCTGAAATGTTTGGCTGTCGAAACACGGGGCTTTTTATCACAGGACAGCAAATCAGCCTTCAGCAACTTAACCGGCGGAAAAAGATTTTTTTGAAAAATCCCTAAGCCCCGGGGTCACAATTTCAGAAAAAATCTGACTTTTGGCAATTCACTCAAAAATGGGGCCAAACGCTTGCAAATGCTCCCCTGAAATGTTTGGCTGTCGAAACAGGAGGCTTTTTATCACAGGACAAGAAATCAGCCCTCAGCAACTTAACCAGCGGAAAAAAGATTTTTTTGAAAAATCTTTAAGCCCCGGGGTCACAATTTCAGAAAAAATCTGACTTTTGGCAATTCACTCAAAAATGCTGCCAAACGCTTGCAAATGCTCCGCTGAAATGTTAGGCAGTCGAAACAGAATGCTTTTTTTTCACAGGACAAGAAATCAGCCCTCAGCAACTTAACTGGCGGAAAAAGATTTTTTTGAAAAATCCCTAAGCCCCGGGGTCACAATTTCAGAAAAAATCCGACTTTTGGCAATTCACTCAAAAATGCTGCCAAACGCTGGAAAATGCTCCCATGAAATGTTTGGCTGTCGAAACAGGAGGCTTTTTATCACAGGACAAGAAATCAGCCCTCAGCAACTTAACCGGCGGAAAAAGATTTTTTTGAAAAATCCCTAAGCCCCGGTGTCACAATTTCAGAAAAAATCTGACTTTTGGCAATTCACTCAAAAATGGCGCCAAACGCTTGCAAATGCTCCCCTGAAATGTTTGGCTGTCGAAAGAGGAGGCTTTTTATCACAGGACAAGAAAAAGGCCCTCAGCAACTTAACCGGTGGAAAAAGATTTTTTTGAAAAATCCCTAAGCCCCGGGGTCACAATTTCAGAAAAAATCTGACTTTTGGCAATTCACTCAAAAATGGCGCCAAACGCTTGCAAATGCTCCCCTGAAATGTTTGGCTGTCGAAACAGGAGACTTTTTATCACAGGACAGCAAATCAGCCCTCAGCAACTTAACCGGCGGAAAAAGATTTTTTTGAAAAATCCCTAAGCCCCGGGGTCACAATTTCAGAAAAAATCTGACTTTTGGCAATTCACTCAAAAATGGTGCGAAACGCTGGCAAATGCTCCCCTGAAATGTTTGGCTGTCGAAACAGGAGGCTTTTTATCACAGGACAAGAAATCAGCCCTCAGCAACTTAACCGGCGGAAAAAGATTTTTTTGAAATATCCATTAGCCCCGGGGTCACAATTTCAGAAAAGATCTGACTTTTGGCAATTCACTCAAAAATGGCGCCAAACGCTTGCAAATGCTCCCCTTAAATGTTTGGCAGTCGAAACAGAATGCTTTTTATCACAGGACAAGAAATCAGCCCTCAGCAACTTAACCGGCAGAAAAAGATTTTTTTGAAAAATCTCTAAGCCCCGGGGTCACAATTTCAGAAAAAATCTGACTTTGGGAATTCACTCAAAAATGGCGCCAAACGCTTGCAAATGCTCCGCTGAAATGTTTGGCTGTCGAAACAGGAGACTTTTTATCACAGGACAGCAAATCAGCCCTCAGCAACTTAACCGGCGGAAAAAGATTTTTTTGAAAAATCCCTAAGCCCCGGGGTCACAATTTCAGAAAAAATCTGACTTTTGGCAATTCACTCAAAAATGGTGCGAAACGCTGGCAAATGCTCCCCTGAAATGTTTGGCTGTCGAAACAGGAGGCTTTTTATCACAGGACAAGAAATCAGCCCTCAGCAACTTAACCGGCGGAAAAAGATTTTTTTGAAATATCCATTAGCCCCGGGGTCACAATTTCAGAAAAGATCTGACTTTTGGCAATTCACTCAAAAATGGCGCCAAACGCTTGCAAATGCTCCCCTTAAATGTTTGGCAGTCGAAACAGAATGCTTTTTATCACAGGACAAGAAATCAGCCCTCAGCAACTTAACCGGCAGAAAAAGATTTTTTTGAAAAATCTCTAAGCCCCGGGGTCACAATTTCAGAAAAAATCTGACTTTGGGAATTAACTCAAAAATGCTGCCAAACGCTTGCAAATGCTCCGCTGAAATGTTTGGCAGTCGAAACAGAATGCTTTTTTTTCACAGGACAAGAAATCAGCCCTCAGCAACTTAACCGGCGGAAAAAGATTTTTTTGAAAAATCCCTAAGCCCCGGGGTCACAATTTCAGAAAAAATCCGACTTTTGGCAATTCACTCAAAAATGCTGCCAAACGCTGGAAAATGCTCCCATGAAATGTTTGGCTGTCGAAACAGGAGGCTTTTTATCACAGGACAAGAAATCAGCCCTCAGCAACTTAACCGGCGGAAAAAGATTTTTTTGAAAAATCCCTAAGCCCCGGGGTCACAATTTCAGAAAAGATCTGACTTTTGGCAATTCACTCAAAAATGGCGCCAAACGCTTGCAAATGCTCCCCTGAAATGTTTGGCTGTCGAAAGAGGAGGCTTTATATCACAGGACAAGAAATCAGCCCTCAGCAACTTAACCGGCGGAAAAAGATTTTTTTGAAAAATCCCTAAACCCCGGGGTCACAATTTCAGAAAAAATCTGACTTTTGGCAATTCACTCAAAAATGCTGCCAAACGCTTGCAAATGCTCCGCTGAAATGTTTGGCAGTCGAAACAGAATGCTTTTTTTTCACAGGACAAGAAATCAGCCCTCAGCAACTTAACCGGCGGAAAAAGATTTTTTTGAAAAATCTCTAAGCCCCGGGGTCACAATTTCAGAAAAAATCCGACTTTTGGCAACTCACTCAAAAATGGGGCCAAACGCTGGCAAATGCTCCCCTGAAATGTTTGGCAGTCGAAACAGAATGCTTTTTTTTCACAGGACAAGAAATCAACCCTCAGCAACTTAACCGGCGGAAAAAGATTTTTTTGAAAAACCCCTAAGCCCCGGGGTCACAATTTCAGAAAAAATCTGACTTTTGGCAATTCACTCAAAAATGGGGCTAAACGCTTGCAAATGCTCCCCTGAAATGTTTGGCTGTCTAAACAGGAGGCTTTTTATCACAGGACAAGAAATCAACCCTCAGCAACTTAACCGGCGGAAAAAGATTTTTTTGAAAAATCCCTAAGCCCCGGGGTCACAATTTCAGAAAAAATCTGACTTTTGGCAATTCACTCAAAAATGGCGCCAAACGCTTGCAAATGCTCCCCTGAAATGTTTGGCTGTCGAAAGAGGAGGCTTTTTATCACAGGACAGCAAATCAGCCCTCAGCAACTTAACCGGCGGAAAAAGATTTTTCTGAAAAATCCCTAAGCCCCGGGGTCACAATTTCCGAAAAAATCTGACTTTTGGCAATTCACTCAAAAATGGTGCGAAACGCTGGCAAATGCTCCCCTGAAATGTTTGGCTGTCGAAACAGGAGGCTTTTTATCACAGGACAAGAAATCAGCCCTCAGCAACTTAACCGGCGGAAAAAGATTTTTTTGAAATATCCATAAGCCCCGGGGTCACAATTTCAGAAAAGATCTGATTTTTGGCAATTCACTCAAAAATGGCGCCAAACGCTTGCAAATGCTCCCCTGAAATGTTTGGCTGTCGAAAGAGGAGGCTTTTTATCACAGGACAAGAAAAAAGCCCTCAGCAACTTAACCGGCGGAAAAAGATTTTTTTGAAAAATCCCTAAGCCCCGGGGTCACAATTTCAGAAAAAATCTGACTTTTGGCAAATCACTCAAAAATGGCGCCAAACGCTTGCAAATGCTCCCCTTAAATGTTTGGCAGTCGAAACAGAATGCTTTTTATCACAGGACAAGAAATCAGCCCTCAGCAACTTAACCGGCAGAAAAAGATTTTTTTGAAAAATCTCTAAGCCCCGGGGTCACAATTTCAGAAAAAATCTGACTTTTGGCAATTCACTCAAAAATGCTGCCAAACGCTTGCAAATGCTCCGCTGAAATGTTTGGCAGTCGAAACAGAATGCTTTTTTTTCACAGGACAAGAAATCAGCCCTCAGCAACTTAACCAGCGGAAAAAGATTTTTTTGAAAAATCCCTAAGCCCCGGGGTCACAATTTCAGAAAAAATCTGACTTTTGGCAATTCACTCAAAAATGCTGCCAAACGCTTGCAAATGCTCCGCTGAAATGTTAGGCAGTCGAAACAGAATGCTTTTTTTTCACAGGACAAGAAATAAGCCCTCAGCAACTTAACTGGCGGAAAAAGATTTTTTTGAAAAATCCCTAAGCCCCGGGGTCAAAATTTCAGAAAAAATCCGACTTTTGGCAATTCACTCAAAAATGCTGCCAAACGCTGGAAAATGCTCCCATGAAATGTTTGGCTGTCGAAACAGGAGGCTTTTTATCACAGGACAAGAAATCAGCCCTCAGCAACTTAACCGGCGGAAAAAGATTTTTTTGAAAAATCCCTAAGCCCCGGGGTCACAATTTCAGAAAAAATCTGACTTTTGGCAATTCACTCAAAAATGGCGCCAAACGCTTGCAAATGCTCCCCTGAAATGTTTGGCTGTCGAAAGAGGAGGCTTTTTATCACAGGACAAGAAAAAAGCCCTCAGCAACTTAACCGGCGGAAAAAGATTTTTTTGAAAAATCCCTAAGCCCCGGGGTCACAATTTCAGAAAAAATCTGACTTTTGGCAATTCACTCAAAAATGGCGCCAAACGCTGGCAAATGCTCCCCTGAAATGTTTGGCTGTCGAAACAGGAGACTTCTTATCACAGGACAGCAAATCAGCCCTCAGCAACTTAACCGGCGGAAAAAGATTTTTTTGAAAAATCCCTAAGCCCCGGGGTCACAATTTCCGAAAAAATCTGACTTTTGGCAATTCACTCAAAAATGGTGCGAAACGCTGGCAAATGCTCCCCTGAAATGTTTGGCTGTCGAAACAGGAGGCTTTTTATCACAGGACAAGAAATCAGCCCTCAGCAACTTAACAGGCGGAAAAAGATTTTTTTGAAATATCCATAAGCCCCGGGGTCACAATTTCAGAAAAGATCTGACTTTTGGCAATTCACTCAAAAATGGCGCCAAACGCTTGCAAATGCTCCCCTTAAATGTTTGGCAGTCGAAACAGAATGCTTTTTATCACAGGACAAGAAATCAGCCCTCAGCAACTTAACCGGCAGAAAAAGATTTTTTTGAAAAATCTCTAAGCCCCGGGGTCACAATTTCAGAAAAAATCTGACTTTTGGCAATTCACTCAAAAATGCTGCCAAACGCTTGCAAATGCTCCGCTGAAATGTTTGGCAGTCGAAACAGAATGCTTTTTTTTCACAGGACAAGAAATCAGCCCTCAGCAACTTAACCGGCGGAAAAAGATTTTTTTGAAAAATCCCTAAGCCCCGGGGTCACAATTTCAGAAAAAATCCGACTTTTGGCAATTCACTCAAAAATGCTGCCAAACGCTGGAAAATGCTCCCATGAAATGTTTGGCTGTCGAAACAGGAGGCTTTTTATCACAGGACAAGAAATCAGCCCTCAGCAACTTAACCGGCGGAAAAAGATTTTTTTGAAAAATCCCTAAGCCCCGGGGTCACAATTTCAGAAAAGATCTGACTTTTGGCAATTCACTCAAAAATGGCGCCAAACGCTTGCAAATGCTCCCCTGAAATGTTTGGCTGTCGAAAGAGGAGGCTTTATATCACAGGACAAGAAATCAGCCCTCAGCAACTTAACCGGCGGAAAAAGATTTTTTTGAAAAATCCCTAAGCCCCGGGGTCACAATTTCCGAAAAAATCTGACTTTTGGCAATTCACTCAAAAATGCTGCCAAACGCTGGAAAATGCTCCCATGAAATGTTTGGCTGTCGAAACAGGAGGCTTTTTATCACAGGACAAGAAATCAGCCCTCAGCAACTTAACCGGCGGAAAAAGATTTTTTTGAAAAATCCCTAAGCCCCGGGGTCACAATTTCAGAAAAAATCTGACTTTTGGCAATTCACTCAAAAATGGCGCCAAACGCTTGCAAATGCTCCCCTGAAATGTTTGGCTGTCGAAAGAGGAGGCTTTTTATCACAGGACAAGAAAAAAGCCCTCAGCAACTTAACCGGCGGAAAAAGATTTTTTTGAAAAATCCCTAAGCCCCGGGGTCACAATTTCAGAAAAAATCTGACTTTTGGCAATTCACTCAAAAATGGCGCCAAACGCTGGCAAATGCTCCCCTGAAATGTTTGGCTGTCGAAACAGGAGACTTCTTATCACAGGACAGCAAATCAGCCCTCAGCAACTTAACCGGCGGAAAAAGATTTTTTTGAAAAATCCCTAAGCCCCGGGGTCACAATTTCCGAAAAAATCTGACTTTTGGCAATTCACTCAAAAATGGTGCGAAACGCTGGCAAATGCTCCCCTGAAATGTTTGGCTGTCGAAACAGGAGGCTTTTTATCACAGGACAAGAAATCAGCCCTCAGCAACTTAACAGGCGGAAAAAGATTTTTTTTGAAATATCCATAAGCCCCGGGGTCACAATTTCAGAAAAGATCTGACTTTTGGCAATTCACTCAAAAATGGCGCCAAACGCTTGCAAATGCTCCCCTTAAATGTTTGGCAGTCGAAACAGAATGCTTTTTATCACAGGACAAGAAATCAGCCCTCAGCAACTTAACCGGCAGAAAAAGATTTTTTTGAAAAATCTCTAAGCCCCGGGGTCACAATTTCAGAAAAAATCTGACTTTTGGCAATTCACTCAAAAATGCTGCCAAACGCTTGCAAATGCTCCGCTGAAATGTTTGGCAGTCGAAACAGAATGCTTTTTTTTCACAGGACAAGAAATCAGCCCTCAGCAACTTAACCGGCGGAAAAAGATTTTTTTGAAAAATCCCTAAGCCCCGGGGTCACAATTTCAGAAAAAATCCGACTTTTGGCAATTCACTCAAAAATGCTGCCAAACGCTGGAAAATGCTCCCATGAAATGTTTGGCTGTCGAAACAGGAGGCTTTTTATCACAGGACAAGAAATCAGCCCTCAGCAACTTAACCGGCGGAAAAAGATTTTTTTGAAAAATCCCTAAGCCCCGGGGTCACAATTTCAGAAAAGATCTGACTTTTGGCAATTCACTCAAAAATGGCGCCAAACGCTTGCAAATGCTCCCCTGAAATGTTTGGCTGTCGAAAGAGGAGGCTTTATATCACAGGACAAGAAATCAGCCCTCAGCAACTTAACCGGCGGAAAAAGATTTTTTTGAAAAATCCCTAAGCCCCGGGGTCACAATTTCCGAAAAAATCTGACTTTTGGCAATTCACTCAAAAATGGCGCCAAACGCTTGCAAATGCTCCCCTGAAATGTTTGGCTGTCGAAACACGGGGCTTTTTATCACAGGACAGCAAATCAGCCTTCAGCAACTTAACCGGCGGAAAAAGATTTTTTTGAAAAATCCCTAAGCCCCGGGGTCACAATTTCAGAAAAAATCTGACTTTTGGCAATTCACTCAAAAATGGGGCCAAACGCTTGCAAATGCTCCCCTGAAATGTTTGGCTGTCTAAACAGGAGGCTTTTTATCACAGGACAAGAAATCAGCCCTCAGCAACTTAACCGGCGGAAAAAGATTTTTTTGAAAAATCCCTAAGCCCCGGGGTCACAATTTCAGAAAAAATCTGACTTTTGGCAATTCACTCAAAAATGGCACCAAACGCTTGCAAATGCTCCCCTGAAATGTTTGGCTGTCGAAAGAGGAGGCTTTTTATCACAGGACAAGAAAAAAGCCCTCAGCAACTTAACCGGCGGAAAAAGATTTTTTTGAAAAATCCCTAAGCCCCGGGGTCACAATTTCAGAAAAAATCTGACTTTTGGCAATTCACTCAAAAATGGCGCCAAACGCTTGCAAATGCTCCCCTGAAATGTTTGGCTGTCGAAACAGGAGGCTTTTTATCACAGGACAGCAAATCAGCCCTCAGCAACTTAACCGGCGGAAAAAGATTTTTTTGAAAAATCCCTAAGCCCCGGGGTCACAATTTCCGAAAAAATCTGACTTTTGGCAATTCACTCAAAAATGGTGCGAAACGCTGGCAAATGCTCCCCTGAAATGTTTGGCTGTCGAAACAGGAGGCTTTTTATCACAGGACAAGAAATCAGCCCTCAGCAACTTAACCGGCGGAAAAAACATTTTTTTGAAAAATCTCTAAGCCCCGGGGTCACAATTTCAGAAAAAATCCGACTTTTGGCAACTCACTCAAAAATGGGGCCAAACGCTGGCAAATGCCCCCCTGAAATGTTTGGCCGTCGAAACAGAATGCTTTTTTTTCACAGGACAAGAAATCAACCCTCAGCAACTTAACCGGCGGAAAAAGATTTTTTTGAAAAATCCCTAAGCCCAGGGGTCACAATTTCAGAAAAAATCTGACTTTTGGCAATTCACTCAAAAATGGCGCCAAACGCTTGCAAATGCTCCCCTGAAATATTTGGCTGTCGAAAGAGGAGGCTTTTTATCACAGGACAAGAAATCAGCCCTCAGCAACTTAACCGGCGGAAAAAGATTTTTTTGAAAAATCCCTAAGTCCCGGGGTCACAATTTCAGAAAAAATCTGACTTTTGGCAATTCACTCAAAAATGGTGCGAAACGCTGGCAAATGCTCCCCTGAAATGTTTGGCTGTCGAAACAGGAGGCTTTTTATCACAGGACAAGAAATCAGCCCTCAGCAACTTAACCGGCGGAAAAAGATTTTTTTGAAATATCCATAAGCCCCGGGGTCACAATTTCAGAAAAGATCTGACTTTTGGCAATTCACTCAAAAATGGCGCCAAACGCTTGCAAATGCTCCCCTTAAATGTTTGGCAGTCGAAACAGAATGCTTTTTATCACAGGACAAGAAATCAGCCCTCAGCAACTTAACCGGCAGAAAAAGATTTTTTTGAAAAATCTCTAAGCCCCGGGGTCACAATTTCAGAAAAAATCTGACTTTTGGCAATTCACTCAAAAATGCTGCCAAACGCTTGCAAATGCTCCGCTGAAATGTTTGGCAGTCGAAACAGAATGCTTTTTTTTCACAGGACAAGAAATCAGCCCTCAGCAACTTAACCAGCGGAAAAAGATTTTTTTGAAAAATCCCTAAGCCCCGGGGTAACAATTTCAGAAAAAATCTGACTTTTGGCAATTCACTAAAAAATGCTGCCAAACGCTTGCAAATGCTCCGCTGAAATGTTAGGCAGTCGAAACAGAATGCTTTTTTTTCACAGGACAAGAAATCAGCCCTCAGCAACTTAACTGGCGGAAAAAGATTTTTTTGAAAAATCCCTAAGCCCCGGGGTCACAATTTCAGAAAAAATCCGACTTTTGGCAATTCACTCAAAAATGCTGCCAAACGCTGGAAAATGCTCCCATGAAATGTTTGGCTGTCGAAACAGGAGGCTTTTTATCACAGGACAAGAAATCAGCCCTCAGCAACTTAACCAGCGGAAAAAGATTTTTTTGAAATATCCATAAGCCCCGGGGTCACAATTTCAGAAAAGATCTGACTTTTGGCAATTCACTCAAAAATGGCGCCAAACGCTTGCAAATGCTCCCCTTAAATGTTTGGCAGTCGAAACAGAATGCTTTTTATCACAGGACAAGAAATCAGCCCTCAGCAACTTAACCGGCAGAAAAAGATTTTTTTGAAAAATCTCTAAGCCCCGGGGTCACAATTTCAGAAAAAATCCGACTTTTGGCAATTCACTCAAAAATGCTGCCAAACGCTGGAAAATGCTCCCATGAAATGTTTGGCTGTCGAAACAGGAGGCTTTTTATCACAGGACAAGAAATCAGCCCTCAGCAACTTAACCGGCGGAAAAAGATTTTTTTGAAAAATCCCTAAGCCCCGGGGTCACAATTTCAGAAAAAATCTGACTTTTGGCAATTCACTCAAAAATGGCGCCAAACGCTTGCAAATGCTCCCCTGAAATGTTTGGCTGTCGAAAGAGGAGGCTTTTTATCACAGGACAAGAAATCAGCCCTCAGCAACTTAACCGGCGGAAAAAGATTTTTTTGAAAAATCCCTAAGCCCCGGGGTCACAATTTCAGAAAAAATCTGACTTTTGGCAATTCACTCAAAAATGGCGCCAAACGCTTGCAAATGCTCCCCTGAAATGTTTGGCTGTCGAAACAGGAGACTTTTTATCACAGGACAGCAAATCAGCCCTCAGCAACTTAACCGGCGGAAAAAGATTTTTTTGAAAAATCCCTAAGCCCCGGGGTCACAATTTCCGAAAAAATCTGACTTTTGGCAATTAATTCAAAAATGGTGCGAAACGCTGGCAAATGCTCCCCTGAAATGTTTGGCTGTCGAAACAGGAGGCTTTTTATCACAGGACAAGAAATCAGCCCTCAGCAACTTAACCGGCGGAAAAAGATTTTTTTGAAATATCCATAAGCCCCGGGGTCACAATTTCAGAAAAGATCTGACTTTTGGCAATTCACTCAAAAATGGCGCCAAACGCTTGCAAATGCTCCCCTTAAATGTTTCGCAGTCGAAACAGAATGCTTTTTATCACAGGACAAGAAATCAGCCCTCAGCAACTTAACCGGCAGAAAAAGCTTTTTTTGAAAAATCTCTAAGCCCCGAGGTCACAATTTCAGAAAAAATCTGACTTTTGGCAATTCACTCAAAAATGCTGCCAAACGCTTGCAAATGCTCCGCTGAAATGTTTGGCAGTCGAAACAGAATGCTTTTTTTTCACAGGACAAGAAATCAGCCCTCAGCAACTTAACTGGCGGAAAAAGATTTTTTTGAAAAATCCCTAAGCCCCGGGGTCACAATTTCAGAAAAGATCTGACTTTTGGCAATTCACTCAAAAATGGCGCCAAACGCTTGCAAATGCTCCCCTGAAATGTTTGGCTGTCGAAAGAGGAGGCTTTATATCACAGGACAAGAAATCAGCCCTCAGCAACTTAACCGGCGGAAAAAGATTTTTTTGAAAAATCCCTAAGCCCCGGGGTCACAATTTCCGAAAAAATCTGACTTTTGGCAATTCACTCAAAAATGGCGCCAAACGCTTGCAAATGCTCCCCTGAAATGTTTGGCTGTCGAAACACGGGGCTTTTTATCACAGGACAGCAAATCAGCCTTCAGCAACTTAACCGGCGGAAAAAGATTTTTTTGAAAAATCCCTAAGCCCCGGGGTCACAATTTCAGAAAAAATCTGACTTTTGGCAATTCACTCAAAAATGGGGCCAAACGCTGGAAAATGCTCCCCTGAAATGTTTGGCTGTCTAAACAGGAGGCTTTTTATCACAGGACAAGAAATCAGCCCTCAGCAACTTAACCGGCGGAAAAAGATTTTTTTGAAAAATCCCTAAGCCCCGGGGTCACAATTTCAGAAAAAATCTGACTTTTGGCAATTCACTCAAAAATGGCACCAAACGCTTGCAAATGCTCCCCTGAAATGTTTGGCTGTCGAAAGAGGAGGCTTTTTATCACAGGACAAGAAAAAAGCCCTCAGCAACTTAACCGGCGGAAAAAGATTTTTTTGAAAAATCCCTAAGCCCCGGGGTCACAATTTCAGAAAAAATCTGACTTTTGGCAATTCACTCAAAAATGGCGCCAAACGCTTGCAAATGCTCCCCTGAAATGTTTGGCTGTCGAAACAGGAGGCTTTTTATCACAGGACAGCAAATCAGCCCTCAGCAACTTAACCGGCGGAAAAAGATTTTTTTGAAAAATCCCTAAGCCCCGGGGTCACAATTTCCGAAAAAATCTGACTTTTGGCAATTCACTCAAAAATGGTGCGAAACGCTGGCAAATGCTCCCCTGAAATGTTTGGCTGTCGAAACAGGAGGCTTTTTATCACAGGACAAGAAATCAGCCCTCAGCAACTTAACCGGCGGAAAAAGATTTTTTTGAAAAATCTCTAAGCCCCGGGGTCACAATTTCAGAAAAAATCCGACTTTTGGCAACTCACTCAAAAATGGGGCCAAACGCTGGCAAATGCCCCCCTGAAATGTTTGGCCGTCGAAACAGAATGCTTTTTTTTCACAGGACAAGAAATCAACCCTCAGCAACTTAACCGGCGGAAAAAGATTTTTTTGAAAAATCCCTAAGCCCAGGGGTCACAATTTCAGAAAAAATCTGACTTTTGGCAATTCACTCAAAAATGGCGCCAAACGCTTGCAAATGCTCCCCTGAAATATTTGGCTGTCGAAAGAGGAGGCTTTTTATCACAGGACAAGAAATCAGCCCTCAGCAACTTAACCGGCGGAAAAAGATTTTTTTGAAAAATCCCTAAGTCCCGGGGTCACAATTTCAGAAAAAATCTGACTTTTGGCAATTCACTCAAAAATGGTGCGAAACGCTGGCAAATGCTCCCCTGAAATGTTTGGCTGTCGAAACAGGAGGCTTTTTATCACAGGACAAGAAATCAGCCCTCAGCAACTTAACCGGCGGAAAAAGATTTTTTTGAAATATCCATAAGCCCCGGGGTCACAATTTCAGAAAAGATCTGACTTTTGGCAATTCACTCAAAAATGGCGCCAAACGCTTGCAAATGCTCCCCTTAAATGTTTGGCAGTCGAAACAGAATGCTTTTTATCACAGGACAAGAAATCAGCCCTCAGCAACTTAACCGGCAGAAAAAGATTTTTTTGAAAAATCTCTAAGCCCCGGGGTCACAATTTCAGAAAAAATCTGACTTTTGGCAATTCACTCAAAAATGCTGCCAAACGCTTGCAAATGCTCCGCTGAAATGTTTGGCAGTCGAAACAGAATGCTTTTTTTTCACAGGACAAGAAATCAGCCCTCAGCAACTTAACCAGCGGAAAAAGATTTTTTTGAAAAATCCCTAAGCCCCGGGGTAACAATTTCAGAAAAAATCTGACTTTTGGCAATTCACTAAAAAATGCTGCCAAACGCTTGCAAATGCTCCGCTGAAATGTTAGGCAGTCGAAACAGAATGCTTTTTTTTCACAGGACAAGAAATCAGCCCTCAGCAACTTAACTGGCGGAAAAAGATTTTTTTGAAAAATCCCTAAGCCCCGCGGTCACAATTTCAGAAAAAATCCGACTTTTGGCAATTCACTCAAAAATGCTGCCAAACGCTGGAAAATGCTCCCATGAAATGTTTGGCTGTCGAAACAGGAGGCTTTTTATCACAGGACAAGAAATCAGCCCTCAGCAACTTAACCAGCGGAAAAAGATTTTTTTGAAATATCCATAAGCCCCGGGGTCACAATTTCAGAAAAGATCTGACTTTTGGCAATTCACTCAAAAATGGCGCCAAACGCTTGCAAATGCTCCCCTTAAATGTTTGGCAGTCGAAACAGAATGCTTTTTATCACAGGACAAGAAATCAGCCCTCAGCAACTTAACCGGCAGAAAAAGATTTTTTTGAAAAATCTCTAAGCCCCGGGGTCACAATTTCAGAAAAAATCCGACTTTTGGCAATTCACTCAAAAATGCTGCCAAACGCTGGAAAATGCTCCCATGAAATGTTTGGCTGTCGAAACAGGAGGCTTTTTATCACAGGACAAGAAATCAGCCCTCAGCAACTTAACCGGCGGAAAAAGATTTTTTTGAAAAATCCCTAAGCCCCGGGGTCACAATTTCAGAAAAAATCTGACTTTTGGCAATTCACTCAAAAATGGCGCCAAACGCTTGCAAATGCTCCCCTGAAATGTTTGGCTGTCGAAAGAGGAGGCTTTTTATCACAGGACAAGAAATCAGCCCTCAGCAACTTAACCGGCGGAAAAAGATTTTTTTGAAAAATCCCTAAGCCCCGGGGTCACAATTTCAGAAAAAATCTGACTTTTGGCAATTCACTCAAAAATGGCGCCAAACGCTTGCAAATGCTCCCCTGAAATGTTTGGCTGTCGAAACAGGAGACTTTTTATCACAGGACAGCAAATCAGCCCTCAGCAACTTAACCGGCGGAAAAAGATTTTTTTGAAAAATCCCTAAGCCCCGGGGTCACAATTTCCGAAAAAATCTGACTTTTGGCAATTAATTCAAAAATGGTGCGAAACGCTGGCAAATGCTCCCCTGAAATGTTTGGCTGTCGAAACAGGAGGCTTTTTATCACAGGACAAGAAATCAGCCCTCAGCAACTTAACCGGCGGAAAAAGATTTTTTTGAAATATCCATAAGCCCCGGGGTCACAATTTCAGAAAAGATCTGACTTTTGGCAATTCACTCAAAAATGGCGCCAAACGCTTGCAAATGCTCCCCTTAAATGTTTCGCAGTCGAAACAGAATGCTTTTTATCACAGGACAAGAAATCAGCCCTCAGCAACTTAACCGGCAGAAAAAGCTTTTTTTGAAAAATCTCTAAGCCCCGAGGTCACAATTTCAGAAAAAATCTGACTTTTGGCAATTCACTCAAAAATGCTGCCAAACGCTTGCAAATGCTCCGCTGAAATGTTTGGCAGTCGAAACAGAATGCTTTTTTTTCACAGGACAAGAAATCAGCCCTCAGCAACTTAACTGGCGGAAAAAGATTTTTTTGAAAAATCCCTAAGCCCCGGGGTCACAATTTCAGAAAAAATCCGACTTTTGGCAATTCACTCAAAAATGCTGCCAAACGCTGGAAAATGCTCCCATGAAATGTTTGGCTGTCGAAACAGGAGGCTTTTTATCACAGGACAAGAAATCAGCCCTCAGCAACTTAACCAGCGGAAAAAGATTTTTTTGAAATATCCATAAGCCCCGGGGTCACAATTTCAGAAAAGATCTGACTTTTGGCAATTCACTCAAAAATGGCGCCAAACGCTTGCAAATGCTCCCCTTAAATGTTTGGCAGTCGAAACAGAATGCTTTTTATCACAGGACAAGAAATCAGCCCTCAGCAACTTAACCGGCAGAAAAAGATTTTTTTGAAAAATCTCTAAGCCCCGGGGTCACAATTTCAGAAAAAATCTGACTTTTGGCAATTCACTCAAAAATGCTGCCAAACGCTTGCAAATGCTCCGCTGAAATGTTTGGCAGTCGAAACAGAATGCTTTTTTTTCACAGGACAAGAAATCAGCCCTCAGCAACTTAACCAGCGGAAAAAGATTTTTTTGAAAAATCCCTAAGCCCCGGGGTCACAATTTCAGAAAAAATCTGACTTTTGGCAATTCACTCAAAAATGGCGCCAAACGCTTGCAAATGTTCCCCTGAAATGTTTGGCTGTCGAAACACGGGGCTTTTTATCACAGGACAGCAAATCAGCCTTCAGCAACTTAACCGGCGGAAAAAGATTTTTTTGAAAAATCCCTAAGCCCCGGGGTCACAATTTCAGAAAAAATCTGACTTTTGGCAATTCACTCAAAAATGGGGCCAAACGTTTGCAAATGCTCCCCTGAAATGTTTGGCTGTCTAAACAGGAGGCTTTTTATCACAGGACAAGAAATCAGCCCTCAGCAACTTAACCGGCGGAAAAAGATTTTTTTGAAAAATCCCTAAGCCCCGGGGTCACAATTTCAGAAAAAATCTGACTTTTGGCAATTCACTCAAAAATGGCGCCAAACGCTTGCAAATGCTCCCCTGAAATGTTTGGCTGTCGAAAGAGGAGGCTTTTTATCACAGGACAAGAAAAAAGCCCTCAGCAACTTAACCGGCGGAAAAAGATTTTTTTGAAAAATCCCTAAGCCCCGGGGTCACAATTTCAGAAAAAATCTGACTTTTGGCAATTCACTCAAAAATGGCGCCAAACGCTTGCAAATGCTCCCCTGAAATGTTTGGCTGTCGAAACAGGAGGCTTTTTATCACAGGACAGCAAATCAGCCCTCAGCAACTTAACCGGCGGAAAAAGATTTTTTTGAAAAATCCCTAAGCCCCGGGGTCACAATTTCCGAAAAAATCTGACTTTTGGCAATTCACTCAAAAATGGTGCGAAACGCTGGCAAATGCTCCCCTGAAATGTTTGGCTGTCGAAACAGGAGGCTTTTTATCACAGGACAAGAAATCAGCCCTCAGCAACTTAACCGGCGGAAAAAGAATTTTTTGAAATATCCATAAGCCCCGGGGTCACAATTTCAGAAAAGATCTGACTTTTGGCAATTCACTCAAAAATGGCGCCAAACGCTTGCAAATGCTCCCCTTAAATGTTTGGCAGTCGAAACAGAATGCTTTTTATCACAGGACAAGAAATCAGCCCTCAGCAACTTAACCGGCGGAAAAAGATTTTTTTGAAAAATCTCTAAGCCCCGGGGTCACAATTTCAGAAAAAATCTGACTTTTGGCAATTCACTCAAAAATGCTGCCAAACGCTTGCAAATGCTCCGCTGAAATGTTTGGCAGTCGAAACAGAATGCTTTTTTTTCACAGGACAAGAAATCAGCCCTCAGCAACTTAACCAGCGGAAAAAGATTTTTTTGAAAAATCCCTAAGCCCCGGGGTCACAATTTCAGAAAAAATCCGACTTTTGGCAATTCACTCAAAAATGCTGCCAAACGCTTGCAAATGCTCCGCTGAAATGTTTGGCAGTCGAAAGAGGAGGCTTTTTATCACAGGACAAGAAATCAGCCCTCAGCAACTTAACCAGCGGAAAAAGATTTTTTTGAAAAATCCCTAAGCCCCGGGGTCACAATTTCAGAAAAAATCTGACTTTTGGCAATTCACTCAAAAATGTTGCCAATAGCTTGCAAATGCTCCCCTGAAAGCTTTGGGGATGGAAATAGAAGGCTTTTTATCACAAGACAAGAAATCAGCCCTCAGCAACTTAACCGGCGGAAAAAGATTTTTTTGAAAAATGTCTAAGCCCCGGGGTCACAATTTCAGAAAAAATCCGACTTTTGGCAACTCACTCAAAAATGGGGCCAAACGCTGGCAAATGCTCCCCTGAAATGTTTGGCAGTCGAAACAGAATGCTTTTTTTTCACAGGACAAGAAATCAACCCTCAGCAACTTAACCGGCGGAAAAAGATTTTTTTGAAAAATCCCTAAGCCCAGGGGTCACAATTTCAGAAAAAATCTGACTTTTGGCAATTCACTCAAAAATGGTGCGAAACGCTGGCAAATGCTCCCCTGAAATGTTTGGCTGTCGAAACAGGAGGCTTTTTATCACAAGACAAGAAATCAGCCCTCAGCAACTTAACCGGCGGAAAAAGATTTTTTTGAAAAATCCCTAAACCCCGGGGTCACAATTTCAGAAAAAATCTGGCTTTTGGCAATTCACTCAAAAATGGCGCCAAACGCTTGCAAATGCTCCCCTGAAATGTTTGGCTGTCGAAACACGGGGCTTTTTATCACAGAACAGCAAATCAGCCTTCAGCAACTTAACCGGCAGAAAAAGATTTTTTTGAAAAATCCCTAAGCCCCGGGGTCACAATTTCAGAAAAAATCTGACTTTTGGCAATTCACTCAAAAATGGGGCCAAACGCTTGCAAATGCTCCCCTGAAATGTTTGGCTGTCTAAACAGGAGGCTTTTTATCACCGGACAAGAAATCAGCCCTCAGCAACTTAACCAGCGGAAAAAGATTTTTTTGAAAAATCTCTAAGCCCCGGGGTCACAATTTCAGAAAAAATCTGACTTTTGGCAATTCACTCAAAAATGCTGCCAAACGCTTGCAAATGCTCCGCTGAAATGTTTGGCAGTCGAAACAGAATGCTTTTTTTTCACAGGACAAGAAATCAGCCCTCAGCAACTTAACCGGCGGAAAAAGATTTTTTTGAAAAATCCCTATGCCCCGGGGTCACAATTTCAGAAAAAATCCGACTTTTGGCAATTCACTCAAAAATGCTGCCAAACGCTGGAAAATGCTCCCATGAAATGTTTGGCTGTCGAAACAGGAGGCTTTTTATCACAGGACAAGAAATCAGCCCTCAGCAACTTAACCGGCGGAAAAAGATTTTTTTGAAATATCCATAAGCCCCGGGGTCACAATTTCAGAAAAGATCTGACTTTTGGCAATTCACTCAAAAATGGCGCCAAACGCTTGCAAATGCTCCCCTTAAATGTTTGGCAGTCGAAACAGAATGCTTTTTATCACAGGACAAGAAATCAGCCCTCAGCAACTTAACCGGCAGAAAAAGATTTTTTTGAAAAATCTCTAAGCCCCGGGGTCACAATTTCAGAAAAAATCTGACTTTTGGCAATTCACTCAAAAATGCTGCCAAACGCTTGCAAATGCTCCGCTGAAATGTTTGGCAGTCGAAACAGAATGCTTTTTTTTCACAGGACAAGAAATCAGCCCTCAGCAACTTAACCGGCGGAAAAAGATTTTTTTGAAAAATCCCTATGCCCCGGGGTCACAATTTCAGAAAAAATCCGACTTTTGGCAATTCACTCAAAAATGCTGCCAAACGCTGGAAAATGCTCCCATGAAATGTTTGGCTGTCGAAACAGGAGGCTTTTTATCACAGGACAAGAAATCAGCCCTCAGCAACTTAACCAGCGGAAAAAGATTTTTTTGAAAAATCCCTAAGCCCCGGGGTCACAATTTCAGAAAAAATCTGACTTTTGGCAATTCACTCAAAAATGGGGCCAAACGTTTGCAAATGCTCCCCTGAAATGTTTGGCTGTCGAAACAGGAGGCTTTTTATCACAGGACAAGAAATCAGCCCTCAGCAACTTAACCGGCGGAAAAAGATTTTTTTGAAATATCCATAAGCCCCGGGGTCACAATTTCAGAAAAGATCTGACTTTTGGCAATTCACTCAAAAATGGCGCCAAACGCTTGCAAATGCTCCCCTTAAATGTTTGGCAGTCGAAACAGAATGCTTTTTATCACAGGACAAGAAATCAGCCCTCAGCAACTTAACCGGCAGAAAAAGATTTTTTTGAAAAATCTCTAAGCCCCGGGGTCACAATTTCAGAAAAAATCTGACTTTTGGCAATTCACTCAAAAATGCTGCCAAACGCTTGCAAATGCTCCGCTGAAATGTTTGGCAGTCGAAACAGAATGCTTTTTTTTCACAGGACAAGAAATCAGCCCTCAGCAACTTAACCGTCGGAAAAAGATTTTTTTGAAAAATCCCTAAGCCCCGGGGTCACAATTTCCGAAAAAATCTGACTTTTGGCAATTCACTCAAAAATGCTGCCAAACGCTGGCAAATGCTCCCCTGAAATGTTTGGCTGTCGAAACAGGAGGCTTTTTATCACACGACAAGAAATCAGCCCTCAGCAACTTAACCGGCGGAAAAAGATTTTTTTGAAAAATCCCTAAGCCCCGGGGTCACAATTTCCGAAAAAATCTGACTTTTGGCAATTCACTCAAAAATGGCGCCAAACGCTTGCAAATGCTCCCCTGAAATGTTTGGCTGTCGAAACACGGGGCTTTTTATCACAGGACAGCAAATCAGCCTTCAGCAACTTAACCGGCGGAAAAAGATTTTTTTGAAAAATCCCTAAGCCCCGGGGTCACAATTTCAGAAAAAATCTGACTTTTGGCAATTCACTCAAAAATGGGGCCAAACGCTGGAAAATGCTCCCCTGAAATGTTTGGCTGTCTAAACAGGAGGCTTTTTATCACAGGACAAGAAATCAGCCCTCAGCAACTTAACCGGCGGAAAAAGATTTTTTTGAAAAATCCCTAAGCCCCGGGGTCACAATTTCAGAAAAAATCTGACTTTTGGCAATTCACTCAAAAATGGCACCAAACGCTTGCAAATGCTCCCCTGAAATGTTTGGCTGTCGAAAGAGGAGGCTTTTTATCACAGGACAAGAAAAAAGCCCTCAGCAACTTAACCGGCGGAAAAAGATTTTTTTGAAAAATCCCTAAGCCCCGGGGTCACAATTTCAGAAAAAATCTGACTTTTGGCAATTCACTCAAAAATGGCGCCAAACGCTTGCAAATGCTCCCCTGAAATGTTTGGCTGTCGAAACAGGAGGCTTTTTATCACAGGACAGCAAATCAGCCCTCAGCAACTTAACCGGCGGAAAAAGATTTTTTTGAAAAATCCCTAAGCCCCGGGGTCACAATTTCCGAAAAAATCTGACTTTTGGCAATTCACTCAAAAATGGTGCGAAACGCTGGCAAATGCTCCCCTGAAATGTTTGGCTGTCGAAACAGGAGGCTTTTTATCACAGGACAAGAAATCAGCCCTCAGCAACTTAACCGGCGGAAAAAGATTTTTTTGAAAAATCTCTAAGCCCCGGGGTCACAATTTCAGAAAAAATCTGACTTTTGGCAATTCACTCAAAAATGCTGCCAAACGCTTGCAAATGCTCCGCTGAAATGTTTGGCAGTCGAAACAGAATGCTTTTTTTTCACAGGACAAGAAATCAGCCCTCAGCAACTTAACCAGCGGAAAAAGATTTTTTTGAAAAATCCCTAAGCCCCGGGGTAACAATTTCAGAAAAAATCTGACTTTTGGCAATTCACTAAAAAATGCTGCCAAACGCTTGCAAATGCTCCGCTGAAATGTTAGGCAGTCGAAACAGAATGCTTTTTTTTCACAGGACAAGAAATCAGCCCTCAGCAACTTAACTGGCGGAAAAAGATTTTTTTGAAAAATCCCTAAGCCCCGGGGTCACAATTTCAGAAAAAATCCGACTTTTGGCAATTCACTCAAAAATGCTGCCAAACGCTGGAAAATGCTCCCATGAAATGTTTGGCTGTCGAAACAGGAGGCTTTTTATCACAGGACAAGAAATCAGCCCTCAGCAACTTAACCAGCGGAAAAAGATTTTTTTGAAATATCCATAAGCCCCGGGGTCACAATTTCAGAAAAGATCTGACTTTTGGCAATTCACTCAAAAATGGCGCCAAACGCTTGCAAATGCTCCCCTTAAATGTTTGGCAGTCGAAACAGAATGCTTTTTATCACAGGACAAGAAATCAGCCCTCAGCAACTTAACCGGCAGAAAAAGATTTTTTTGAAAAATCTCTAAGCCCCGGGGTCACAATTTCAGAAAAAATCCGACTTTTGGCAATTCACTCAAAAATGCTGCCAAACGCTGGAAAATGCTCCCATGAAATGTTTGGCTGTCGAAACAGGAGGCTTTTTATCACAGGACAAGAAATCAGCCCTCAGCAACTTAACCGGCGGAAAAAGATTTTTTTGAAAAATCCCTAAGCCCCGGGGTCACAATTTCAGAAAAAATCTGACTTTTGGCAATTCACTCAAAAATGGCGCCAAACGCTTGCAAATGCTCCCCTGAAATGTTTGGCTGTCGAAAGAGGAGGCTTTTTATCACAGGACAAGAAATCAGCCCTCAGCAACTTAACCGGCGGAAAAAGATTTTTTTGAAAAATCCCTAAGCCCCGGGGTCACAATTTCAGAAAAAATCTGACTTTTGGCAATTCACTCAAAAATGGCGCCAAACGCTTGCAAATGCTCCCCTGAAATGTTTGGCTGTCGAAACAGGAGACTTTTTATCACAGGACAGCAAATCAGCCCTCAGCAACTTAACCGGCGGAAAAAGATTTTTTTGAAAAATCCCTAAGCCCCGGGGTCACAATTTCCGAAAAAATCTGACTTTTGGCAATTAATTCAAAAATGGTGCGAAACGCTGGCAAATGCTCCCCTGAAATGTTTGGCTGTCGAAACAGGAGGCTTTTTATCACAGGACAAGAAATCAGCCCTCAGCAACTTAACCGGCGGAAAAAGATTTTTTTGAAATATCCATAAGCCCCGGGGTCACAATTTCAGAAAAGATCTGACTTTTGGCAATTCACTCAAAAATGGCGCCAAACGCTTGCAAATGCTCCCCTTAAATGTTTCGCAGTCGAAACAGAATGCTTTTTATCACAGGACAAGAAATCAGCCCTCAGCAACTTAACCGGCAGAAAAAGCTTTTTTTGAAAAATCTCTAAGCCCCGAGGTCACAATTTCAGAAAAAATCTGACTTTTGGCAATTCACTCAAAAATGCTGCCAAACGCTTGCAAATGCTCCGCTGAAATGTTTGGCAGTCGAAACAGAATGCTTTTTTTTCACAGGACAAGAAATCAGCCCTCAGCAACTTAACTGGCGGAAAAAGATTTTTTTGAAAAATCCCTAAGCCCCGGGGTCACAATTTCAGAAAAAATCCGACTTTTGGCAATTCACTCAAAAATGCTGCCAAACGCTGGAAAATGCTCCCATGAAATGTTTGGCTGTCGAAACAGGAGGCTTTTTATCACAGGACAAGAAATCAGCCCTCAGCAACTTAACCAGCGGAAAAAGATTTTTTTGAAATATCCATAAGCCCCGGGGTCACAATTTCAGAAAAGATCTGACTTTTGGCAATTCACTCAAAAATGGCGCCAAACGCTTGCAAATGCTCCCCTTAAATGTTTGGCAGTCGAAACAGAATGCTTTTTATCACAGGACAAGAAATCAGCCCTCAGCAACTTAACCGGCAGAAAAAGATTTTTTTGAAAAATCTCTAAGCCCCGGGGTCACAATTTCAGAAAAAATCTGACTTTTGGCAATTCACTCAAAAATGCTGCCAAACGCTTGCAAATGCTCCGCTGAAATGTTTGGCAGTCGAAACAGAATGCTTTTTTTTCACAGGACAAGAAATCAGCCCTCAGCAACTTAACCAGCGGAAAAAGATTTTTTTGAAAAATCCCTAAGCCCCGGGGTCACAATTTCAGAAAAAATCTGACTTTTGGCAATTCACTCAAAAATGGCGCCAAACGCTTGCAAATGTTCCCCTGAAATGTTTGGCTGTCGAAACACGGGGCTTTTTATCACAGGACAGCAAATCAGCCTTCAGCAACTTAACCGGCGGAAAAAGATTTTTTTGAAAAATCCCTAAGCCCCGGGGTCACAATTTCAGAAAAAATCTGACTTTTGGCAATTCACTCAAAAATGGGGCCAAACGTTTGCAAATGCTCCCCTGAAATGTTTGGCTGTCTAAACAGGAGGCTTTTTATCACAGGACAAGAAATCAGCCCTCAGCAACTTAACCGGCGGAAAAAGATTTTTTTGAAAAATCCCTAAGCCCCGGGGTCACAATTTCAGAAAAAATCTGACTTTTGGCAATTCACTCAAAAATGGCGCCAAACGCTTGCAAATGCTCCCCTGAAATGTTTGGCTGTCGAAAGAGGAGGCTTTTTATCACAGGACAAGAAAAAAGCCCTCAGCAACTTAACCGGCGGAAAAAGATTTTTTTGAAAAATCCCTAAGCCCCGGGGTCACAATTTCAGAAAAAATCTGACTTTTGGCAATTCACTCAAAAATGGCGCCAAACGCTTGCAAATGCTCCCCTGAAATGTTTGGCTGTCGAAACAGGAGGCTTTTTATCACAGGACAGCAAATCAGCCCTCAGCAACTTAACCGGCGGAAAAAGATTTTTTTGAAAAATCCCTAAGCCCCGGGGTCACAATTTCCGAAAAAATCTGACTTTTGGCAATTCACTCAAAAATGGTGCGAAACGCTGGCAAATGCTCCCCTGAAATGTTTGGCTGTCGAAACAGGAGGCTTTTTATCACAGGACAAGAAATCAGCCCTCAGCAACTTAACCGGCGGAAAAAGAATTTTTTGAAATATCCATAAGCCCCGGGGTCACAATTTCAGAAAAGATCTGACTTTTGGCAATTCACTCAAAAATGGCGCCAAACGCTTGCAAATGCTCCCCTTAAATGTTTGGCAGTCGAAACAGAATGCTTTTTATCACAGGACAAGAAATCAGCCCTCAGCAACTTAACCGGCGGAAAAAGATTTTTTTGAAAAATCTCTAAGCCCCGGGGTCACAATTTCAGAAAAAATCTGACTTTTGGCAATTCACTCAAAAATGCTGCCAAACGCTTGCAAATGCTCCGCTGAAATGTTTGGCAGTCGAAACAGAATGCTTTTTTTTCACAGGACAAGAAATCAGCCCTCAGCAACTTAACCAGCGGAAAAAGATTTTTTTGAAAAATCCCTAAGCCCCGGGGTCACAATTTCAGAAAAAATCCGACTTTTGGCAATTCACTCAAAAATGCTGCCAAACGCTTGCAAATGCTCCGCTGAAATGTTTGGCAGTCGAAAGAGGAGGCTTTTTATCACAGGACAAGAAATCAGCCCTCAGCAACTTAACCAGCGGAAAAAGATTTTTTTGAAAAATCCCTAAGCCCCGGGGTCACAATTTCAGAAAAAATCTGACTTTTGGCAATTCACTCAAAAATGTTGCCAATAGCTTGCAAATGCTCCCCTGAAAGCTTTGGGGATGGAAATAGAAGGCTTTTTATCACAAGACAAGAAATCAGCCCTCAGCAACTTAACCGGCGGAAAAAGATTTTTTTGAAAAATGTCTAAGCCCCGGGGTCACAATTTCAGAAAAAATCCGACTTTTGGCAACTCACTCAAAAATGGGGCCAAACGCTGGCAAATGCTCCCCTGAAATGTTTGGCAGTCGAAACAGAATGCTTTTTTTTCACAGGACAAGAAATCAACCCTCAGCAACTTAACCGGCGGAAAAAGATTTTTTTGAAAAATCCCTAAGCCCAGGGGTCACAATTTCAGAAAAAATCTGACTTTTGGCAATTCACTCAAAAATGGTGCGAAACGCTGGCAAATGCTCCCCTGAAATGTTTGGCTGTCGAAACAGGAGGCTTTTTATCACAAGACAAGAAATCAGCCCTCAGCAACTTAACCGGCGGAAAAAGATTTTTTTGAAAAATCCCTAAACCCCGGGGTCACAATTTCAGAAAAAATCTGGCTTTTGGCAATTCACTCAAAAATGGCGCCAAACGCTTGCAAATGCTCCCCTGAAATGTTTGGCTGTCGAAACACGGGGCTTTTTATCACAGAACAGCAAATCAGCCTTCAGCAACTTAACCGGCAGAAAAAGATTTTTTTGAAAAATCCCTAAGCCCCGGGGTCACAATTTCAGAAAAAATCTGACTTTTGGCAATTCACTCAAAAATGGGGCCAAACGCTTGCAAATGCTCCCCTGAAATGTTTGGCTGTCTAAACAGGAGGCTTTTTATCACCGGACAAGAAATCAGCCCTCAGCAACTTAACCAGCGGAAAAAGATTTTTTTGAAAAATCTCTAAGCCCCGGGGTCACAATTTCAGAAAAAATCTGACTTTTGGCAATTCACTCAAAAATGCTGCCAAACGCTTGCAAATGCTCCGCTGAAATGTTTGGCAGTCGAAACAGAATGCTTTTTTTTCACAGGACAAGAAATCAGCCCTCAGCAACTTAACCGGCGGAAAAAGATTTTTTTGAAAAATCCCTATGCCCCGGGGTCACAATTTCAGAAAAAATCCGACTTTTGGCAATTCACTCAAAAATGCTGCCAAACGCTGGAAAATGCTCCCATGAAATGTTTGGCTGTCGAAACAGGAGGCTTTTTATCACAGGACAAGAAATCAGCCCTCAGCAACTTAACCGGCGGAAAAAGATTTTTTTGAAATATCCATAAGCCCCGGGGTCACAATTTCAGAAAAGATCTGACTTTTGGCAATTCACTCAAAAATGGCGCCAAACGCTTGCAAATGCTCCCCTTAAATGTTTGGCAGTCGAAACAGAATGCTTTTTATCACAGGACAAGAAATCAGCCCTCAGCAACTTAACCGGCAGAAAAAGATTTTTTTGAAAAATCTCTAAGCCCCGGGGTCACAATTTCAGAAAAAATCTGACTTTTGGCAATTCACTCAAAAATGCTGCCAAACGCTTGCAAATGCTCCGCTGAAATGTTTGGCAGTCGAAACAGAATGCTTTTTTTTCACAGGACAAGAAATCAGCCCTCAGCAACTTAACCGGCGGAAAAAGATTTTTTTGAAAAATCCCTATGCCCCGGGGTCACAATTTCAGAAAAAATCCGACTTTTGGCAATTCACTCAAAAATGCTGCCAAACGCTGGAAAATGCTCCCATGAAATGTTTGGCTGTCGAAACAGGAGGCTTTTTATCACAGGACAAGAAATCAGCCCTCAGCAACTTAACCAGCGGAAAAAGATTTTTTTGAAAAATCCCTAAGCCCCGGGGTCACAATTTCAGAAAAAATCTGACTTTTGGCAATTCACTCAAAAATGGGGCCAAACGTTTGCAAATGCTCCCCTGAAATGTTTGGCTGTCGAAACAGGAGGCTTTTTATCACAGGACAAGAAATCAGCCCTCAGCAACTTAACCGGCGGAAAAAGATTTTTTTGAAATATCCATAAGCCCCGGGGTCACAATTTCAGAAAAGATCTGACTTTTGGCAATTCACTCAAAAATGGCGCCAAACGCTTGCAAATGCTCCCCTTAAATGTTTGGCAGTCGAAACAGAATGCTTTTTATCACAGGACAAGAAATCAGCCCTCAGCAACTTAACCGGCAGAAAAAGATTTTTTTGAAAAATCTCTAAGCCCCGGGGTCACAATTTCAGAAAAAATCTGACTTTTGGCAATTCACTCAAAAATGCTGCCAAACGCTTGCAAATGCTCCGCTGAAATGTTTGGCAGTCGAAACAGAATGCTTTTTTTTCACAGGACAAGAAATCAGCCCTCAGCAACTTAACCGTCGGAAAAAGATTTTTTTGAAAAATCCCTAAGCCCCGGGGTCACAATTTCCGAAAAAATCTGACTTTTGGCAATTCACTCAAAAATGCTGCCAAACGCTGGCAAATGCTCCCCTGAAATGTTTGGCTGTCGAAACAGGAGGCTTTTTATCACACGACAAGAAATCAGCCCTCAGCAACTTAACCGGCGGAAAAAGATTTTTTTGAAAAATCCCTAAGCCCCGGGGTCACAATTTCAGAAAAAATCTGACTTTTGGCAATTCACTCAAAAATGGCGCCAAACGCTTGCAAATGCTCCCCTGAAATGTTTGGCTGTCGAAAGAGGAGGCTTTTTATCACAGGACAAGAAATCAGCCCTCAGCAACTTAACCGGCGGAAAAAGATTTTTTTGAAAAATCCCTAAGCCCCGGGGTCACAATTTCAGAAAAAATCTGACTTTTGGCAATTCACTCAAAAATGGCGCCAAACGCTTGCAAATGTTCCCCTGAAATGTTTGGCTGTCGAAACACGGGGCTTCTTATCACAGGACAGCAAATCAGCCTTCAGCAACTTAACCGGCAGAAAAAGATTTTTTTGAAAAATCCCTAAGCCCCGGGGTCACAATTTCAGAAAAAATCTGACTTTTGGCAATTCACTCAAAAATGGGGCCAAACGCTTGCAAATGCTCCCCTGAAATGTTTGGCTGTCTAAACAGGAGGCTTTTTATCACAGGACAAGAAATCAGCCCTCAGCAACTTAACCAGCGGAAAAAGATTTTTTTGAAAAATCTCTAAGCCCCGGGGTCACAATTTCAGAAAAAATCTGACTTTTGGCAATTCACTCAAAAATGCTGCCAAACGCTTGCAAATGCTCCGCTGAAATGTTTGGCAGTCGAAACAGAATGCTTTTTTTTCACAGGACAAGAAATCAGCCCTCAGCAACTTAACCGGCGGAAAAAGATTTTTTTGAAAAATCCCTATGCCCCGGGGTCACAATTTCAGAAAAAATCCGACTTTTGGCAATTCACTCAAAAATGCTGCCAAACGCTGGAAAATGCTCCCATGAAATGTTTGGCTGTCGAAACAGGAGGCTTTTTATCACAGGACAAGAAATCAGCCCTCAGCAACTTAACCGGCGGAAAAAGATTTTTTTGAAATATCCATAAGCCCCGGGGTCACAATTTCAGAAAAGATCTGACTTTTGGCAATTCACTCAAAAATGGCGCCAAACGCTTGCAAATGCTCCCCTTAAATGTTTGGCAGTCGAAACAGAATGCTTTTTATCACAGGACAAGAAATCAGCCCTCAGCAACTTAACCGGCAGAAAAAGATTTTTTTGAAAAATCTCTAAGCCCCGGGGTCACAATTTCAGAAAAAATCTGACTTTTGGCAATTCACTCAAAAATGCTGCCAAACGCTTGCAAATGCTCCGCTGAAATGTTTGGCAGTCGAAACAGAATGCTTTTTTTTCACAGGACAAGAAATCAGCCCTCAGCAACTTAACCGGCGGAAAAAGATTTTTTTGAAAAATCCCTATGCCCCGGGGTCACAATTTCAGAAAAAATCCGACTTTTGGCAATTCACTCAAAAATGCTGCCAAACGCTGGAAAATGCTCCCATGAAATGTTTGGCTGTCGAAACAGGAGGCTTTTTATCACAGGACAAGAAATCAGCCCTCAGCAACTTAACCAGCGGAAAAAGATTTTTTTGAAAAATCCCTAAGCCCCGGGGTCACAATTTCAGAAAAAATCTGACTTTTGGCAATTCACTCAAAAATGGGGCCAAACGTTTGCAAATGCTCCCCTGAAATGTTTGGCTGTCGAAACAGGAGGCTTTTTATCACAGGACAAGAAATCAGCCCTCAGCAACTTAACCGGCGGAAAAAGATTTTTTTGAAATATCCATAAGCCCCGGGGTCACAATTTCAGAAAAGATCTGACTTTTGGCAATTCACTCAAAAATGGCGCCAAACGCTTGCAAATGCTCCCCTTAAATGTTTGGCAGTCGAAACAGAATGCTTTTTATCACAGGACAAGAAATCAGCCCTCAGCAACTTAACCGGCAGAAAAAGATTTTTTTGAAAAATCTCTAAGCCCCGGGGTCACAATTTCAGAAAAAATCTGACTTTTGGCAATTCACTCAAAAATGCTGCCAAACGCTTGCAAATGCTCCGCTGAAATGTTTGGCAGTCGAAACAGAATGCTTTTTTTTCACAGGACAAGAAATCAGCCCTCAGCAACTTAACCGTCGGAAAAAGATTTTTTTGAAAAATCCCTAAGCCCCGGGGTCACAATTTCCGAAAAAATCTGACTTTTGGCAATTCACTCAAAAATGCTGCCAAACGCTGGCAAATGCTCCCCTGAAATGTTTGGCTGTCGAAACAGGAGGCTTTTTATCACACGACAAGAAATCAGCCCTCAGCAACTTAACCGGCGGAAAAAGATTTTTTTGAAAAATCCCTAAGCCCCGGGGTCACAATTTCAGAAAAAATCTGACTTTTGGCAATTCACTCAAAAATGGCGCCAAACGCTTGCAAATGCTCCCCTGAAATGTTTGGCTGTCGAAAGAGGAGGCTTTTTATCACAGGACAAGAAATCAGCCCTCAGCAACTTAACCGGCGGAAAAAGATTTTTTTGAAAAATCCCTAAGCCCCGGGGTCACAATTTCCGAAAAAATCTGACTTTTGGCAATTCACTCAAAAATGGCGCCAAACGCTTGCAAATGTTCCCCTGAAATGTTTGGCTGTCGAAACACGGGGCTTTTTATCACAGGACAGCAAATCAGCCTTCAGCAACTTAACCGGCGGAAAAAGATTTTTTTGAAAAATCCCTAAGCCCCGGGGTCACAATTTCAGAAAAAATCTGACTTTTGGCAATTCACTCAAAAATGGCGCCAAACGCTTGCAAATGCTCCCCTGAAATGTTTGGCTGTCGAAAGAGGAGGCTTTTTATCACAGGACAAGAAAAAAGCCCTCAGCAACTTAACCGGCGGAAAAAGATTTTTTTGAAAAATCCCTAAGCCCCGGGGTCACAATTTCAGAAAAAATCTGACTTTTGGCAATTCACTCAAAAATGGCGCCAAACGCTTGCGAATGCTCCCCTGAAATGTTTGGCTGTCGAAACAGGAGGCTTTTTATCACAGGACAGCAAATCAGCCCTCAGCAACTTAACCGGCGGAAAAAGATTTTTTTGAAAAATCCCTAAGCCCCGGGGTCACAATTTCCGAAAAAATCTGACTTTTGGCAATTCACTCAAAAATGGTGCGAAACGCTGGCAAAGGCTCCCTGAAATGTTTGGCTGTCGAAACAGGAGGCTTTTTATCACAGGACAAGAAATCAGCCCTCAGCAACTTAACCGGCGGAAAAAGAATTTTTTGAAATATCCATAAGCCCCGGGGTCACAATTTCAGAAAAGATCTGACTTTTGGCAATTCACTCAAAAATGGCGCCAAACGCTTGCAAATGCTCCCCTTAAATGTTTGGCAGTCGAAACAGAATGCTTTTTATCACAGGACAAGAAATCAGCCCTCAGCAACTTAACCGGCGGAAAAAGATTTTTTTGAAAAATCTCTAAGCCCCGGGGTCACAATTTCAGAAAAAATCTGACTTTTGGCAATTCACTCAAAAATGCTGCCAAACGCTTGCAAATGCTCCGCTGAAATGTTTGGCAGTCGAAACAGAATGCTTTTTTTTCACAGGACAAGAAATCAGCCCTCAGCAACTTAACCAGCGGAAAAAGATTTTTTTGAAAAATCCCTAAGCCCCGGGGTCACAATTTCAGAAAAAATCCGACTTTTGGCAATTCACTCAAAAATGCTGCCAAACGCTTGCAAATGCTCCGCTGAAATGTTTGGCAGTCGAAAGAGGAGGCTTTTTATCACAGGACAAGAAATCAGCCCTCAGCAACTTAACAAGCGGAAAAAGATTTTTTTGAAAAATCCCTAAGCCCCGGGGTCACAATTTCAGAAAAAATCTGACTTTTGGCAATTCACTCAAAAATGTTGCCAATAGCTTGAAAATGCTCCCCTGAAAGCTTTGGGGATGGAAATAGAAGGCTTTTTATCACAAGACAAGAAATCAGCCCTCAGCAACTTAACCGGCGGAAAAAGATTTTTTTGAAAAATGTTTAAGCCCCGGGGTCACAATTTCAGAAAAAATCCGACTTTTGGCAACTCACTCAAAAATGGGGCCAAACGCTGGCAAATGCTCCCCTGAAATGTTTGGCAGTCGAAACAGAATGCTTTTTTTTCACAGGACAAGAAATCAACCCTCAGCAACTTAACCGGCGGAAAAAGATTTTTTTGAAAAATCCCTAAGCCCAGGGGTCACAATTTCAGAAAAAATCTGACTTTTGGCAATTCACTCAAAAATGGTGCGAAACGCTGGCAAATGCTCCCCTGAAATGTTTGGCTGTCGAAACAGGAGGCTTTTTATCACAGGACAAGAAATCAGCCCTCAGCAACTTAACCGGCGGAAAAAGATTTTTTTGAAAAATCCCTAAGCCCCGGGGTCACAATTTCAGAAAAAATCTGGCTTTTGGCAATTCACTCAAAAATGGCGCCAAACGCTTGCAAATGCTCCCCTGAAATGTTTGGCTGTCGAAACACGGGGCTTTTTATCACAGGACAGCAAATCAGCCTTCAGCAACTTAACCGGCAGAAAAAGATTTTTTTGAAAAATCCCTAAGCCCCGGGGTCACAATTTCAGAAAAAATCTGACTTTTGGCAATTCACTCATAAATGGGGCCAAACGCTTGCAAATGCTCCCCTGAAATGTTTGGCTGTCTAAACAGGAGGCTTTTTATCACAGGACAAGAAATCAGCCCTCAGCAACTTAACCAGCGGAAAAAGATTTTTTTGAAAAATCCCTATGCCCCGGAGTCACAATTTCAGAAAAAATCTGACTTTTGGCAATTCACTCAAAAATGGTGCGAAACGCTGGCAAATGCTCCCCTGAAATGTTTGGCTGTCGAAACAGGAGGCTTTTTATCACAGGACAAGAAATCAGCCCTCAGCAACTTAACCGGCGGAAAAAGATTTTTTTGAAAAATCCCTAAGCCCCGGGGTCACAATTTCAGAAAAAATCTGGCTTTTGGCAATTCACTCAAAAATGGCGCCAAACGCTTGCAAATGCTCCCCTGAAATGTTTGGCTGTCGAAACACGGGGCTTTTTATCACAGGACAGCAAATCAGCCTTCAGCAACTTAACCGGCAGAAAAAGATTTTTTTGAAAAATCCCTAAGCCCCGGGGTCACAATTTCAGAAAAAATCTGACTTTTGGCAATTCACTCATAAATGGGGCCAAACGCTTGCAAATGCTCCCCTGAAATGTTTGGCTGTCTAAACAGGAGGCTTTTTATCACAGGACAAGAAATCAGCCCTCAGCAACTTAACCAGCGGAAAAAGATTTTTTTGAAAAATCTCTAAGCCCCGGGGTCACAATTTCAGAAAAAATCTGACTTTTGGCAATTCACTCATAAATGCTGCCAAACGCTTGCAAATGCTCCGCTGAAATGTTTGGCAGTCGAAACAGAATGCTTTTTTTTCACAGGACAAGAAATCAGCCCTCAGCAACTTAACCGGCGGAAAAAGATTTTTTTGAAAAATCCCTATGCCCCGGAGTCACAATTTCAGAAAAAATCCGACTTTTGGCAATTCACTCAAAAATGCTGCCAAACGCTGGAAAATGCTCCCATGAAATGTTTGGCTGTCGAAACAGGAGGCTTTTTATCACAGGACAAGAAATCAGCCCTCAGCAACTTAACCGGCGGAAAGAGATTTTTTTGAAAAATCCCTAAGCCCCGGGGTCACAATTTCAGAAAAAAATCTGACTTTTGGCAATTCACTCAAAAATGGGGCCAAACGTTTGCAAATGCTCCCCTGAAATGTTTGGCTGTCTAAACAGGAGGCTTTTTATCACAGGACAAGAAATCAGCCCTCAGCAACTTAACCGGCGGAAAAAGATTTTTTTGAAAAATCCCTAAGCCCCGGGGTCACAATTTCAGAAAAAATCTGACTTTTGGCAATTCACTCAAAAATGGCGCCAAACGCTTGCAAATGCTCCCCTGAAATGTTTGGCTGTCGAAAGAGGAGGCTTTTTATCACAGGACAAGAAATCAGCCCTCAGCAACTTAACCGGCGGAAAAAGATTTTTTTGAAAAATCCCTAAGCCCCGGGGTCACAATTTCAGAAAAGATCTGACTTTTGGCAATTCACTCAAAAATGGCGCCAAACGCTTGCAAATGCTCCCCTTAAATGTTTGGCAGTCGAAACAGAATGCTTTTTATCACAGGACAAGAAATCAGCCCTCAGCAACTTAACCGGCGGAAAAAGATTTTTTTGAAAAATCTCTAAGCCCCGGGGTCACAATTTCAGAAAAAATCTGACTTTTGGCAATTCACTCAAAAATGCTGCCAAACGCTTGCAAATGCTCCGCTGAAATGTTTGGCAGTCGAAACAGAATGCTTTTTTTTCACAGGACAAGAAATCAGCCCTCAGCAACTTAACCAGCGGAAAAAGATTTTTTTGAAAAATCCCTAAGCCCCGGGGTCACAATTTCAGAAAAAATCTGACTTTTGGCAATTCACTCAAAAATGTTGCCAATAGCTTGCAAATGCTCCCCTGAAAGCTTTGGGGATGGAAATAGAAGGCTTTTTATCACAAGACAAGAAATCAGCCCTCAGCAACTTAACCGGCGGAAAAAGATTTTTTTGAAAAATGTTTAAGCCCCGGGGTCACAATTTCAGAAAAAATCCGACTTTTGGCAACTCACTCAAAAATGGGGCCAAACGCTGGCAAATGCTCCCCTGAAATGTTTGGCAGTCGAAACAGAATGCTTTTTTTTCACAGGACAAGAAATCAACCCTCAGCAACTTAACCGGCGGAAAAAGATTTTTTTGAAAAATCCCTAAGCCCAGGGGTCACAATTTCAGAAAAAATCTGACTTTTGGCAATTCACTCAAAAATGGTGCGAAACGCTGGCAAATGCTCCCCTGAAATGTTTGGCTGTCGAAACAGGAGGCTTTTTATCACAGGACAAGAAATCAGCCCTCAGCAACTTAACCGGCGGAAAAAGATTTTTTTGAAAAATCCCTAAGCCCCGGGGTCACAATTTCAGAAAAAATCTGGCTTTTGGCAATTCACTCAAAAATGGCGCCAAACGCTTGCAAATGCTCCCCTGAAATGTTTGGCTGTCGAAACACGGGGCTTTTTATCACAGGACAGCAAATCAGCCTTCAGCAACTTAACCGGCAGAAAAAGATTTTTTTGAAAAATCCCTAAGCCCCGGGGTCACAATTTCAGAAAAAATCTGACTTTTGGCAATTCACTCATAAATGGGGCCAAACGCTTGCAAATGCTCCCCTGAAATGTTTGGCTGTCTAAACAGGACGCTTTTTATCACAGGACAAGAAATCAGCCCTCAGCAACTTAACCAGCGGAAAAAGATTTTTTTGAAAAATCTCTAAGCCCCGGGGTCACAATTTCAGAAAAAATCTGACTTTTGGCAATTCACTCATAAATGCTGCCAAACGCTTGCAAATGCTCCGCTGAAATGTTTGGCAGTCGAAACAGAATGCTTTTTTTTCACAGGACAAGAAATCAGCCCTCAGCAACTTAACCGGCGGAAAAAGATTTTTTTGAAAAATCCCTATGCCCCGGAGTCACAATTTCAGAAAAAATCTGACTTTTGGCAATTCACTCAAAAATGGTGCGAAACGCTGGCAAATGCTCCCCTGAAATGTTTGGCTGTCGAAACAGGAGGCTTTTTATCACAGGACAAGAAATCAGCCCTCAGCAACTTAACCGGCGGAAAAAGATTTTTTTGAAAAATCCCTAAGCCCCGGGGTCACAATTTCAGAAAAAATCTGGCTTTTGGCAATTCACTCAAAAATGGCGCCAAACGCTTGCAAATGCTCCCCTGAAATGTTTGGCTGTCGAAACACGGGGCTTTTTATCACAGGACAGCAAATCAGCCTTCAGCAACTTAACCGGCAGAAAAAGATTTTTTTGAAAAATCCCTAAGCCCCGGGGTCACAATTTCAGAAAAAATCTGACTTTTGGCAATTCACTCATAAATGGGGCCAAACGCTTGCAAATGCTCCCCTGAAATGTTTGGCTGTCTAAACAGGAGGCTTTTTATCACAGGACAAGAAATCAGCCCTCAGCAACTTAACCAGCGGAAAAAGATTTTTTTGAAAAATCTCTAAGCCCCGGGGTCACAATTTCAGAAAAAATCTGACTTTTGGCAATTCACTCATAAATGCTGCCAAACGCTTGCAAATGCTCCGCTGAAATGTTTGGCAGTCGAAACAGAATGCTTTTTTTTCACAGGACAAGAAATCAGCCCTCAGCAACTTAACCGGCGGAAAAAGATTTTTTTGAAAAATCCCTATGCCCCGGAGTCACAATTTCAGAAAAAATCCGACTTTTGGCAATTCACTCAAAAATGCTGCCAAACGCTGGAAAATGCTCCCATGAAATGTTTGGCTGTCGAAACAGGAGGCTTTTTATCACAGGACAAGAAATCAGCCCTCAGCAACTTAACCGGCGGAAAGAGATTTTTTTGAAAAATCCCTAAGCCCCGGGGTCACAATTTCAGAAAAAAATCTGACTTTTGGCAATTCACTCAAAAATGGGGCCAAACGTTTGCAAATGCTCCCCTGAAATGTTTGGCTGTCTAAACAGGAGGCTTTTTATCACAGGACAAGAAATCAGCCCTCAGCAACTTAACCGGCGGAAAAAGATTTTTTTGAAAAATCCCTAAGCCCCGGGGTCACAATTTCAGAAAAAATCTGACTTTTGGCAATTCACTCAAAAATGGCGCCAAACGCTTGCAAATGCTCCCCTGAAATGTTTGGCTGTCGAAAGAGGAGGCTTTTTATCACAGGACAAGAAATCAGCCCTCAGCAACTTAACCGGCGGAAAAAGATTTTTTTGAAAAATCCCTAAGCCCCGGGGTCACAATTTCAGAAAAAATCTGACTTTTGGCAATTCACTCAAAAATGTTGCCAATAGCTTGCAAATGCTCCCCTGAAAGCTTTGGGGATGGAAATAGAAGGCTTTTTATCACAAGACAAGAAATCAGCCCTCAGCAACTTAACCGGCGGAAAAAGATTTTTTTGAAAAATCTCTAAGCCCCGGGGTCACAATTTCAGAAAAAATCCGACTTTTGGCAACTCACTCAAAAATGGGGCCAAACGCTGGCAAATGCCCCCCTGAAATGTTTGGCCGTCGAAACAGAATGCTTTTTTTTCACAGGACAAGAAATCAACCCTCAGCAACTTAACCGGCGGAAAAAGATTTTTTTGAAAAATCCCTAAGCCCAGGGGTCACAATTTCAGAAAAAATCTGACTTTTGGCAATTCACTCAAAAATGGCGCCAAACGCTTGCAAATGCTCCCCTGAAATATTTGGCTGTCGAAAGAGGAGGCTTTTTATCACAGGACAAGAAATCAGCCCTCAGCAACTTAACCGGCGGAAAAAGATTTTTTTGAAAAATCCCTAAGTCCCGGGGTCACAATTTCAGAAAAAATCTGACTTTTGGCAATTCACTCAAAAATGGTGCGAAACGCTGGCAAATGCTCCCCTGAAATGTTTGGCTGTCGAAACAGGAGGCTTTTTATCGCAGGACAAGAAATCAGCCCTCAGCAACTTAACCGGCGGAAAAAGATTTTTTTGAAATATCCATAAGCCCCGGGGTCACAATTTCAGAAAAGATCTGACTTTTGGCAATTCACTCAAAAATGGCGCCAAACGCTTGCAAATGCTCCCCTTAAATGTTTGGCAGTCGAAACAGAATGCTTTTTATCACAGGACAAGAAATCAGCCCTCAGCAACTTAACCGGCAGAAAAAGATTTTTTTGAAAAATCTCTAAGCCCCGGGGTCACAATTTCAGAAAAAATCTGACTTTTGGCAATTCACTCAAAAATGCTGCCAAACGCTTGCAAATGCTCCGCTGAAATGTTTGGCAGTCGAAACAGAATGCTTTTTTTTCACAGGACAAGAAATCAGCCCTCAGGAACTTAACCAGCGGAAAAAGATTTTTTTGAAAAATCCCTAAGCCCCGGGGTAACAATTTCAGAAAAAATCTGACTTTTGGCAATTCACTCAAAAATGTTGCCAAACGCTTGCAAATGCTCCGCTGAAATGTTAGGCAGTCGAAACAGAATGCTTTTTTTTCACAGGACAAGAAATCAGCCCTCAGCAACTTAACTGGCGGAAAAAGATTTTTTTGAAAAATCCCTAAGCCCCGGGGTCACAATTTCAGAAAAAATCCGACTTTTGGCAATTCACTCAAAAATGCTGCCAAACGCTGGAAAATGCTCCCATGAAATGTTTGGCTGTCGAAACAGGAGGCTTTTTATCACAGGACAAGAAATCAGCCCTCAGCAACTTAACCAGCGGAAAAAGATTTTTTTGAAATATCCATAAGCCCCGGGGTCACAATTTCAGAAAAGATCTGACTTTTGGCAATTCACTCAAAAATGGCGCCAAACGCTTGCAAATGCTCCCCTTAAATGTTTGGCAGTCGAAACAGAATGCTTTTTATCACAGGACAAGAAATCAGCCCTCAGCAACTTAACCGGCAGAAAAAGATTTTTTTGAAAAATCTCCAAGCCCCGGGGTCACAATTTCAGAAAAAATCTGACTTTTGGCAATTCACTCAAAAATGCTGCCAAACGCTTGCAAATGCTCCGCTGAAATGTTTGGCAGTCGAAACAGAATGCTTTTTTTTCACAGGACAAGAAATCAGCCCTCAGCAACTTAACCAGCGGAAAAAGATTTTTTTGAAAAATCCCTAAGCCCCGGGGTAACAATTTCAGAAAAAATCTGACTTTTGGCAATTCACTCAAAAATGCTGCCAAACGCTTGCAAATGCTCCGCTGAAATGTTAGGCAGTCGAAACAGAATGCTTTTTTTTCACAGGACAAGAAATCAGCCCTCAGCAACTTAACTGGCGGAAAAAGATTTTTTTGAAAAATCCCTAAGCCCCGGGGTCACAATTTCAGAAAAAATCCGACTTTTGGCAATTCACTCAAAAATGCTGCCAAACGCTGGAAAATGCTCCCATGAAATGTTTGGCTGTCGAAACAGGAGGCTTTTTATCACAGGACAAGAAATCAGCCCTCAGCAACTTAACCGGCGGAAAAAGATTTTTTTGAAAAATCCCTAAGCCCCGGGGTCACAATTTCCGAAAAAATCTGACTTTTGGCAATTAACTCAAAAATGGTGCGAAACGCTGGCAAATGCTCCCCTGAAATGTTTGGCTGTCGAAACAGGAGGCTTTTTATCACAGGACAAGAAATCAGCCCTCAGCAACTTAACCGGCGGAAAAAGATTTTTTTGAAATATCCATAAGCCCCGGGGTCACAATTTCAGAAAAGATCTGACTTTTGGCAATTCACTCAAAAATGGCGCCAAACGCTTGCAAATGCTCCCCTTAAATGTTTGGCAGTCGAAACAGAATGCTTTTTATCACAGGACAAGAAATCAGCCCTCAGCAACTTAACCGGCAGAAAAAGCTTTTTTTGAAAAATCTCTAAGCCCCGAGGTCACAATTTCAGAAAAAATCTGACTTTTGGCAATTCACTCAAAAATGCTGCCAAACGCTTGCAAATGCTCCGCTGAAATGTTTGGCAGTCGAAACAGAATGCTTTTTTTTCACAGGACAAGAAATCAGCCCTCAGCAACTTAACCTGCGGAAAAAGATTTTTTTGAAAAATCCCTAAGCCCCGGGGTCACAATTTCAGAAAAAATCTGACTTTTGGCAATTCACTCAAAAATGCTGCCAAACGCTTGCAAATGCTCCGCTGAAATGTTAGGCAGTCGAAACAGAATGCTTTTTTTTCACAGGACAAGAAATCAGCCCTCAGCAACTTAACTGGCGGAAAAAGATTTTTTTGAAAAATCCCTAAGCCCCGGGGTCACAATTTCAGAAAAAATCCGACTTTTGGCAATTCACTCAAAAATGGTGCGAAACGCTGGCAAATGCTCCCCTGAAATGTTTGGCTGTCGAAACAGGAGGCTTTTTATCACAGGACAAGAAAAAAGCCCTCAGCAACTTAACCGGCGGAAAAAGATTTTTTTGAAAAATCCCTAAGCCCCGGGGTCACAATTTCAGAAAAAATCTGACTTTTGGCAATTCACTCAAAAATGGCGCCAAACGCTTGCAAATGCTCCCCTGAAATGTTTGGCTGTCGAAACAGGAGGCTTTTTATCACAGGACAGCAAATCAGCCCTCAGCAACTTAACCGGCGGAAAAAGATTTTTTTGAAAAATCCCTAAGCCCCGGGGTCACAATTTCCGAAAAAATCTGACTTTTGGCAATTCACTCAAAAATGGTGCGAAACGCTGGCAAATGCTCCCCTGAAATGTTTGGCTGTCGAAACAGGAGGCTTTTTATCACAGGACAAGAAATCAGCCCTCAGCAACTTAACCGGCGGAAAAAGAATTTTTTGAAATATCCATAAGCCCCGGGGTCACAATTTCAGAAAAGATCTGACTTTTGGCAATTCACTCAAAAATGGCGCCAAACGCTTGCAAATGCTCCCCTTAAATGTTTGGCAGTCGAAACAGAATGCTTTTTATCACAGGACAAGAAATCAGCCCTCAGCAACTTAACCAGCGGAAAAAGATTTTTTTGAAAAATCCCTAAGCCCCGGGGTCACAATTTCAGAAAAAATCCGACTTTTGGCAATTCACTCAAAAATGCTGCCAAACGCTTGCAAATGCTCCGCTGAAATGTTTGGCAGTCGAAAGAGGAGGCTTTTTATCACAGGACAAGAAATCAGCCCTCAGCAACTTAACCAGCGGAAAAAGATTTTTTTGAAAAATCCCTAAGCCCCGGGGTCACAATTTCAGAAAAAATCTGACTTTTGGCAATTCACTCAAAAATGTTGCCAATAGCTTGCAAATGCTCCCCTGAAAGCTTTGGGGATGGAAATAGAAGGCTTTTTATCACAAGACAAGAAATCAGCCCTCAGCAACTTAACCGGCGGAAAAAGATTTTTTTGAAAAATGTCTAAGCCCCGGGGTCACAATTTCAGAAAAAATCCGACTTTTGGCAACTCACTCAAAAATGGGGCCAAACGCTGGCAAATGCTCCCCTGAAATGTTTGGCAGTCGAAACAGAATGCTTTTTTTTCACAGGACAAGAAATCAACCCTCAGCAACTTAACCGGCGGAAAAAGATTTTTTTGAAAAATCCCTAAGCCCAGGGGTCACAATTTCAGAAAAAATCTGACTTTTGGCAATTCACTCAAAAATGGTGCGAAACGCTGGCAAATGCTCCCCTGAAATGTTTGGCTGTCGAAACAGGAGGCTTTTTATCACAAGACAAGAAATCAGCCCTCAGCAACTTAACCGGCGGAAAAAGATTTTTTTGAAAAATCCCTAAACCCCGGGGTCACAATTTCAGAAAAAATCTGGCTTTTGGCAATTCACTCAAAAATGGCGCCAAACGCTTGCAAATGCTCCCCTGAAATGTTTGGCTGTCGAAACACGGGGCTTTTTATCACAGAACAGCAAATCAGCCTTCAGCAACTTAACCGGCAGAAAAAGATTTTTTTGAAAAATCCCTAAGCCCCGGGGTCACAATTTCAGAAAAAATCTGACTTTTGGCAATTCACTCAAAAATGGGGCCAAACGCTTGCAAATGCTCCCCTGAAATGTTTGGCTGTCTAAACAGGAGGCTTTTTATCACAGGACAAGAAATCAGCCCTCAGCAACTTAACCAGCGGAAAAAGATTTTTTTGAAAAATCTCTAAGCCCCGGGGTCACAATTTCAGAAAAAATCTGACTTTTGGCAATTCACTCAAAAATGCTGCCAAACGCTTGCAAATGCTCCGCTGAAATGTTTGGCAGTCGA
Source organism: Podarcis melisellensis (assembly GCF_964234715.1). NCBI lineage: Eukaryota > Metazoa > Chordata > Lepidosauria > Squamata > Lacertidae > Podarcis > Podarcis melisellensis. The sequence continues at coordinate 42,766,360 of NC_138545.1, read as the reverse complement.
AACAGAATGCTTTTTTTTCACAGGACAAGAAATCAGCCCTCAGCAACTTAACCGGCGGAAAAAGATTTTTTTGAAAAATCCCTATGCCCCGGGGTCACAATTTCAGAAAAAATCCGACTTTTGGCAATTCACTCAAAAATGCTGCCAAACGCTGGAAAATGCTCCCATGAAATGTTTGGCTGTCGAAACAGGAGGCTTTTTATCACAGGACAAGAAATCAGCCCTCAGCAACTTAACCGGCGGAAAAAGATTTTTTTGAAATATCCATAAGCCCCGGGGTCACAATTTCAGAAAAGATCTGACTTTTGGCAATTCACTCAAAAATGGCGCCAAACGCTTGCAAATGCTCCCCTTAAATGTTTGGCAGTCGAAACAGAATGCTTTTTATCACAGGACAAGAAATCAGCCCTCAGCAACTTAACCGGCAGAAAAAGATTTTTTTGAAAAATCTCTAAGCCCCGGGGTCACAATTTCAGAAAAAATCTGACTTTTGGCAATTCACTCAAAAATGCTGCCAAACGCTTGCAAATGCTCCGCTGAAATGTTTGGCAGTCGAAACAGAATGCTTTTTTTTCACAGGACAAGAAATCAGCCCTCAGCAACTTAACCGGCGGAAAAAGATTTTTTTGAAAAATCCCTATGCCCCGGGGTCACAATTTCAGAAAAAATCCGACTTTTGGCAATTCACTCAAAAATGCTGCCAAACGCTGGAAAATGCTCCCATGAAATGTTTGGCTGTCGAAACAGGAGGCTTTTTATCACAGGACAAGAAATCAGCCCTCAGCAACTTAACCAGCGGAAAAAGATTTTTTTGAAAAATCCCTAAGCCCCGGGGTCACAATTTCAGAAAAAATCTGACTTTTGGCAATTCACTCAAAAATGGGGCCAAACGTTTGCAAATGCTCCCCTGAAATGTTTGGCTGTCGAAACAGGAGGCTTTTTATCACAGGACAAGAAATCAGCCCTCAGCAACTTAACCGGCGGAAAAAGATTTTTTTGAAATATCCATAAGCCCCGGGGTCACAATTTCAGAAAAGATCTGACTTTTGGCAATTCACTCAAAAATGGCGCCAAACGCTTGCAAATGCTCCCCTTAAATGTTTGGCAGTCGAAACAGAATGCTTTTTATCACAGGACAAGAAATCAGCCCTCAGCAACTTAACCGGCAGAAAAAGATTTTTTTGAAAAATCTCTAAGCCCCGGGGTCACAATTTCAGAAAAAATCTGACTTTTGGCAATTCACTCAAAAATGCTGCCAAACGCTTGCAAATGCTCCGCTGAAATGTTTGGCAGTCGAAACAGAATGCTTTTTTTTCACAGGACAAGAAATCAGCCCTCAGCAACTTAACCGTCGGAAAAAGATTTTTTTGAAAAATCCCTAAGCCCCGGGGTCACAATTTCCGAAAAAATCTGACTTTTGGCAATTCACTCAAAAATGCTGCCAAACGCTGGCAAATGCTCCCCTGAAATGTTTGGCTGTCGAAACAGGAGGCTTTTTATCACACGACAAGAAATCAGCCCTCAGCAACTTAACCGGCGGAAAAAGATTTTTTTGAAAAATCCCTAAGCCCCGGGGTCACAATTTCAGAAAAAATCTGACTTTTGGCAATTCACTCAAAAATGGCGCCAAACGCTTGCAAATGCTCCCCTGAAATGTTTGGCTGTCGAAAGAGGAGGCTTTTTATCACAGGACAAGAAATCAGCCCTCAGCAACTTAACCGGCGGAAAAAGATTTTTTTGAAAAATCCCTAAGCCCCGGGGTCACAATTTCAGAAAAAATCTGACTTTTGGCAATTCACTCAAAAATGGCGCCAAACGCTTGCAAATGTTCCCCTGAAATGTTTGGCTGTCGAAACACGGGGCTTTTTATCACAGGACAGCAAATCAGCCTTCAGCAACTTAACCGGCGGAAAAAGATTTTTTTGAAAAATCCCTAAGCCCCGGGGTCACAATTTCAGAAAAAATCTGACTTTTGGCAATTCACTCAAAAATGGCGCCAAACGCTTGCAAATGCTCCCCTGAAATGTTTGGCTGTCGAAAGAGGAGGCTTTTTATCACAGGACAAGAAAAAAGCCCTCAGCAACTTAACCGGCGGAAAAAGATTTTTTTGAAAAATCCCTAAGCCCCGGGGTCACAATTTCAGAAAAAATCTGACTTTTGGCAATTCACTCAAAAATGGCGCCAAACGCTTGCGAATGCTCCCCTGAAATGTTTGGCTGTCGAAACAGGAGGCTTTTTATCACAGGACAGCAAATCAGCCCTCAGCAACTTAACCGGCGGAAAAAGATTTTTTTGAAAAATCCCTAAGCCCCGGGGTCACAATTTCCGAAAAAATCTGACTTTTGGCAATTCACTCAAAAATGGTGCGAAACGCTGGCAAAGGCTCCCTGAAATGTTTGGCTGTCGAAACAGGAGGCTTTTTATCACAGGACAAGAAATCAGCCCTCAGCAACTTAACCGGCGGAAAAAGAATTTTTTGAAATATCCATAAGCCCCGGGGTCACAATTTCAGAAAAGATCTGACTTTTGGCAATTCACTCAAAAATGGCGCCAAACGCTTGCAAATGCTCCCCTTAAATGTTTGGCAGTCGAAACAGAATGCTTTTTATCACAGGACAAGAAATCAGCCCTCAGCAACTTAACCGGCGGAAAAAGATTTTTTTGAAAAATCTCTAAGCCCCGGGGTCACAATTTCAGAAAAAATCTGACTTTTGGCAATTCACTCAAAAATGCTGCCAAACGCTTGCAAATGCTCCGCTGAAATGTTTGGCAGTCGAAACAGAATGCTTTTTTTTCACAGGACAAGAAATCAGCCCTCAGCAACTTAACCAGCGGAAAAAGATTTTTTTGAAAAATCCCTAAGCCCCGGGGTCACAATTTCAGAAAAAATCCGACTTTTGGCAATTCACTCAAAAATGCTGCCAAACGCTTGCAAATGCTCCGCTGAAATGTTTGGCAGTCGAAAGAGGAGGCTTTTTATCACAGGACAAGAAATCAGCCCTCAGCAACTTAACAAGCGGAAAAAGATTTTTTTGAAAAATCCCTAAGCCCCGGGGTCACAATTTCAGAAAAAATCTGACTTTTGGCAATTCACTCAAAAATGTTGCCAATAGCTTGAAAATGCTCCCCTGAAAGCTTTGGGGATGGAAATAGAAGGCTTTTTATCACAAGACAAGAAATCAGCCCTCAGCAACTTAACCGGCGGAAAAAGATTTTTTTGAAAAATGTTTAAGCCCCGGGGTCACAATTTCAGAAAAAATCCGACTTTTGGCAACTCACTCAAAAATGGGGCCAAACGCTGGCAAATGCTCCCCTGAAATGTTTGGCAGTCGAAACAGAATGCTTTTTTTTCACAGGACAAGAAATCAACCCTCAGCAACTTAACCGGCGGAAAAAGATTTTTTTGAAAAATCCCTAAGCCCAGGGGTCACAATTTCAGAAAAAATCTGACTTTTGGCAATTCACTCAAAAATGGTGCGAAACGCTGGCAAATGCTCCCCTGAAATGTTTGGCTGTCGAAACAGGAGGCTTTTTATCACAGGACAAGAAATCAGCCCTCAGCAACTTAACCGGCGGAAAAAGATTTTTTTGAAAAATCCCTAAGCCCCGGGGTCACAATTTCAGAAAAAATCTGGCTTTTGGCAATTCACTCAAAAATGGCGCCAAACGCTTGCAAATGCTCCCCTGAAATGTTTGGCTGTCGAAACACGGGGCTTTTTATCACAGGACAGCAAATCAGCCTTCAGCAACTTAACCGGCAGAAAAAGATTTTTTTGAAAAATCCCTAAGCCCCGGGGTCACAATTTCAGAAAAAATCTGACTTTTGGCAATTCACTCATAAATGGGGCCAAACGCTTGCAAATGCTCCCCTGAAATGTTTGGCTGTCTAAACAGGAGGCTTTTTATCACAGGACAAGAAATCAGCCCTCAGCAACTTAACCAGCGGAAAAAGATTTTTTTGAAAAATCCCTATGCCCCGGAGTCACAATTTCAGAAAAAATCTGACTTTTGGCAATTCACTCAAAAATGGTGCGAAACGCTGGCAAATGCTCCCCTGAAATGTTTGGCTGTCGAAACAGGAGGCTTTTTATCACAGGACAAGAAATCAGCCCTCAGCAACTTAACCGGCGGAAAAAGATTTTTTTGAAAAATCCCTAAGCCCCGGGGTCACAATTTCAGAAAAAATCTGGCTTTTGGCAATTCACTCAAAAATGGCGCCAAACGCTTGCAAATGCTCCCCTGAAATGTTTGGCTGTCGAAACACGGGGCTTTTTATCACAGGACAGCAAATCAGCCTTCAGCAACTTAACCGGCAGAAAAAGATTTTTTTGAAAAATCCCTAAGCCCCGGGGTCACAATTTCAGAAAAAATCTGACTTTTGGCAATTCACTCATAAATGGGGCCAAACGCTTGCAAATGCTCCCCTGAAATGTTTGGCTGTCTAAACAGGAGGCTTTTTATCACAGGACAAGAAATCAGCCCTCAGCAACTTAACCAGCGGAAAAAGATTTTTTTGAAAAATCTCTAAGCCCCGGGGTCACAATTTCAGAAAAAATCTGACTTTTGGCAATTCACTCATAAATGCTGCCAAACGCTTGCAAATGCTCCGCTGAAATGTTTGGCAGTCGAAACAGAATGCTTTTTTTTCACAGGACAAGAAATCAGCCCTCAGCAACTTAACCGGCGGAAAAAGATTTTTTTGAAAAATCCCTATGCCCCGGAGTCACAATTTCAGAAAAAATCCGACTTTTGGCAATTCACTCAAAAATGCTGCCAAACGCTGGAAAATGCTCCCATGAAATGTTTGGCTGTCGAAACAGGAGGCTTTTTATCACAGGACAAGAAATCAGCCCTCAGCAACTTAACCGGCGGAAAGAGATTTTTTTGAAAAATCCCTAAGCCCCGGGGTCACAATTTCAGAAAAAAATCTGACTTTTGGCAATTCACTCAAAAATGGGGCCAAACGTTTGCAAATGCTCCCCTGAAATGTTTGGCTGTCTAAACAGGAGGCTTTTTATCACAGGACAAGAAATCAGCCCTCAGCAACTTAACCGGCGGAAAAAGATTTTTTTGAAAAATCCCTAAGCCCCGGGGTCACAATTTCAGAAAAAATCTGACTTTTGGCAATTCACTCAAAAATGGCGCCAAACGCTTGCAAATGCTCCCCTGAAATGTTTGGCTGTCGAAAGAGGAGGCTTTTTATCACAGGACAAGAAATCAGCCCTCAGCAACTTAACCGGCGGAAAAAGATTTTTTTGAAAAATCCCTAAGCCCCGGGGTCACAATTTCAGAAAAGATCTGACTTTTGGCAATTCACTCAAAAATGGCGCCAAACGCTTGCAAATGCTCCCCTTAAATGTTTGGCAGTCGAAACAGAATGCTTTTTATCACAGGACAAGAAATCAGCCCTCAGCAACTTAACCGGCGGAAAAAGATTTTTTTGAAAAATCTCTAAGCCCCGGGGTCACAATTTCAGAAAAAATCTGACTTTTGGCAATTCACTCAAAAATGCTGCCAAACGCTTGCAAATGCTCCGCTGAAATGTTTGGCAGTCGAAACAGAATGCTTTTTTTTCACAGGACAAGAAATCAGCCCTCAGCAACTTAACCAGCGGAAAAAGATTTTTTTGAAAAATCCCTAAGCCCCGGGGTCACAATTTCAGAAAAAATCTGACTTTTGGCAATTCACTCAAAAATGTTGCCAATAGCTTGCAAATGCTCCCCTGAAAGCTTTGGGGATGGAAATAGAAGGCTTTTTATCACAAGACAAGAAATCAGCCCTCAGCAACTTAACCGGCGGAAAAAGATTTTTTTGAAAAATGTTTAAGCCCCGGGGTCACAATTTCAGAAAAAATCCGACTTTTGGCAACTCACTCAAAAATGGGGCCAAACGCTGGCAAATGCTCCCCTGAAATGTTTGGCAGTCGAAACAGAATGCTTTTTTTTCACAGGACAAGAAATCAACCCTCAGCAACTTAACCGGCGGAAAAAGATTTTTTTGAAAAATCCCTAAGCCCAGGGGTCACAATTTCAGAAAAAATCTGACTTTTGGCAATTCACTCAAAAATGGTGCGAAACGCTGGCAAATGCTCCCCTGAAATGTTTGGCTGTCGAAACAGGAGGCTTTTTATCACAGGACAAGAAATCAGCCCTCAGCAACTTAACCGGCGGAAAAAGATTTTTTTGAAAAATCCCTAAGCCCCGGGGTCACAATTTCAGAAAAAATCTGGCTTTTGGCAATTCACTCAAAAATGGCGCCAAACGCTTGCAAATGCTCCCCTGAAATGTTTGGCTGTCGAAACACGGGGCTTTTTATCACAGGACAGCAAATCAGCCTTCAGCAACTTAACCGGCAGAAAAAGATTTTTTTGAAAAATCCCTAAGCCCCGGGGTCACAATTTCAGAAAAAATCTGACTTTTGGCAATTCACTCATAAATGGGGCCAAACGCTTGCAAATGCTCCCCTGAAATGTTTGGCTGTCTAAACAGGACGCTTTTTATCACAGGACAAGAAATCAGCCCTCAGCAACTTAACCAGCGGAAAAAGATTTTTTTGAAAAATCTCTAAGCCCCGGGGTCACAATTTCAGAAAAAATCTGACTTTTGGCAATTCACTCATAAATGCTGCCAAACGCTTGCAAATGCTCCGCTGAAATGTTTGGCAGTCGAAACAGAATGCTTTTTTTTCACAGGACAAGAAATCAGCCCTCAGCAACTTAACCGGCGGAAAAAGATTTTTTTGAAAAATCCCTATGCCCCGGAGTCACAATTTCAGAAAAAATCTGACTTTTGGCAATTCACTCAAAAATGGTGCGAAACGCTGGCAAATGCTCCCCTGAAATGTTTGGCTGTCGAAACAGGAGGCTTTTTATCACAGGACAAGAAATCAGCCCTCAGCAACTTAACCGGCGGAAAAAGATTTTTTTGAAAAATCCCTAAGCCCCGGGGTCACAATTTCAGAAAAAATCTGGCTTTTGGCAATTCACTCAAAAATGGCGCCAAACGCTTGCAAATGCTCCCCTGAAATGTTTGGCTGTCGAAACACGGGGCTTTTTATCACAGGACAGCAAATCAGCCTTCAGCAACTTAACCGGCAGAAAAAGATTTTTTTGAAAAATCCCTAAGCCCCGGGGTCACAATTTCAGAAAAAATCTGACTTTTGGCAATTCACTCATAAATGGGGCCAAACGCTTGCAAATGCTCCCCTGAAATGTTTGGCTGTCTAAACAGGAGGCTTTTTATCACAGGACAAGAAATCAGCCCTCAGCAACTTAACCAGCGGAAAAAGATTTTTTTGAAAAATCTCTAAGCCCCGGGGTCACAATTTCAGAAAAAATCTGACTTTTGGCAATTCACTCATAAATGCTGCCAAACGCTTGCAAATGCTCCGCTGAAATGTTTGGCAGTCGAAACAGAATGCTTTTTTTTCACAGGACAAGAAATCAGCCCTCAGCAACTTAACCGGCGGAAAAAGATTTTTTTGAAAAATCCCTATGCCCCGGAGTCACAATTTCAGAAAAAATCCGACTTTTGGCAATTCACTCAAAAATGCTGCCAAACGCTGGAAAATGCTCCCATGAAATGTTTGGCTGTCGAAACAGGAGGCTTTTTATCACAGGACAAGAAATCAGCCCTCAGCAACTTAACCGGCGGAAAGAGATTTTTTTGAAAAATCCCTAAGCCCCGGGGTCACAATTTCAGAAAAAAATCTGACTTTTGGCAATTCACTCAAAAATGGGGCCAAACGTTTGCAAATGCTCCCCTGAAATGTTTGGCTGTCTAAACAGGAGGCTTTTTATCACAGGACAAGAAATCAGCCCTCAGCAACTTAACCGGCGGAAAAAGATTTTTTTGAAAAATCCCTAAGCCCCGGGGTCACAATTTCAGAAAAAATCTGACTTTTGGCAATTCACTCAAAAATGGCGCCAAACGCTTGCAAATGCTCCCCTGAAATGTTTGGCTGTCGAAAGAGGAGGCTTTTTATCACAGGACAAGAAATCAGCCCTCAGCAACTTAACCGGCGGAAAAAGATTTTTTTGAAAAATCCCTAAGCCCCGGGGTCACAATTTCAGAAAAAATCTGACTTTTGGCAATTCACTCAAAAATGTTGCCAATAGCTTGCAAATGCTCCCCTGAAAGCTTTGGGGATGGAAATAGAAGGCTTTTTATCACAAGACAAGAAATCAGCCCTCAGCAACTTAACCGGCGGAAAAAGATTTTTTTGAAAAATCTCTAAGCCCCGGGGTCACAATTTCAGAAAAAATCCGACTTTTGGCAACTCACTCAAAAATGGGGCCAAACGCTGGCAAATGCCCCCCTGAAATGTTTGGCCGTCGAAACAGAATGCTTTTTTTTCACAGGACAAGAAATCAACCCTCAGCAACTTAACCGGCGGAAAAAGATTTTTTTGAAAAATCCCTAAGCCCAGGGGTCACAATTTCAGAAAAAATCTGACTTTTGGCAATTCACTCAAAAATGGCGCCAAACGCTTGCAAATGCTCCCCTGAAATATTTGGCTGTCGAAAGAGGAGGCTTTTTATCACAGGACAAGAAATCAGCCCTCAGCAACTTAACCGGCGGAAAAAGATTTTTTTGAAAAATCCCTAAGTCCCGGGGTCACAATTTCAGAAAAAATCTGACTTTTGGCAATTCACTCAAAAATGGTGCGAAACGCTGGCAAATGCTCCCCTGAAATGTTTGGCTGTCGAAACAGGAGGCTTTTTATCGCAGGACAAGAAATCAGCCCTCAGCAACTTAACCGGCGGAAAAAGATTTTTTTGAAATATCCATAAGCCCCGGGGTCACAATTTCAGAAAAGATCTGACTTTTGGCAATTCACTCAAAAATGGCGCCAAACGCTTGCAAATGCTCCCCTTAAATGTTTGGCAGTCGAAACAGAATGCTTTTTATCACAGGACAAGAAATCAGCCCTCAGCAACTTAACCGGCAGAAAAAGATTTTTTTGAAAAATCTCTAAGCCCCGGGGTCACAATTTCAGAAAAAATCTGACTTTTGGCAATTCACTCAAAAATGCTGCCAAACGCTTGCAAATGCTCCGCTGAAATGTTTGGCAGTCGAAACAGAATGCTTTTTTTTCACAGGACAAGAAATCAGCCCTCAGGAACTTAACCAGCGGAAAAAGATTTTTTTGAAAAATCCCTAAGCCCCGGGGTAACAATTTCAGAAAAAATCTGACTTTTGGCAATTCACTCAAAAATGTTGCCAAACGCTTGCAAATGCTCCGCTGAAATGTTAGGCAGTCGAAACAGAATGCTTTTTTTTCACAGGACAAGAAATCAGCCCTCAGCAACTTAACTGGCGGAAAAAGATTTTTTTGAAAAATCCCTAAGCCCCGGGGTCACAATTTCAGAAAAAATCCGACTTTTGGCAATTCACTCAAAAATGCTGCCAAACGCTGGAAAATGCTCCCATGAAATGTTTGGCTGTCGAAACAGGAGGCTTTTTATCACAGGACAAGAAATCAGCCCTCAGCAACTTAACCAGCGGAAAAAGATTTTTTTGAAATATCCATAAGCCCCGGGGTCACAATTTCAGAAAAGATCTGACTTTTGGCAATTCACTCAAAAATGGCGCCAAACGCTTGCAAATGCTCCCCTTAAATGTTTGGCAGTCGAAACAGAATGCTTTTTATCACAGGACAAGAAATCAGCCCTCAGCAACTTAACCGGCAGAAAAAGATTTTTTTGAAAAATCTCCAAGCCCCGGGGTCACAATTTCAGAAAAAATCTGACTTTTGGCAATTCACTCAAAAATGCTGCCAAACGCTTGCAAATGCTCCGCTGAAATGTTTGGCAGTCGAAACAGAATGCTTTTTTTTCACAGGACAAGAAATCAGCCCTCAGCAACTTAACCAGCGGAAAAAGATTTTTTTGAAAAATCCCTAAGCCCCGGGGTAACAATTTCAGAAAAAATCTGACTTTTGGCAATTCACTCAAAAATGCTGCCAAACGCTTGCAAATGCTCCGCTGAAATGTTAGGCAGTCGAAACAGAATGCTTTTTTTTCACAGGACAAGAAATCAGCCCTCAGCAACTTAACTGGCGGAAAAAGATTTTTTTGAAAAATCCCTAAGCCCCGGGGTCACAATTTCAGAAAAAATCCGACTTTTGGCAATTCACTCAAAAATGCTGCCAAACGCTGGAAAATGCTCCCATGAAATGTTTGGCTGTCGAAACAGGAGGCTTTTTATCACAGGACAAGAAATCAGCCCTCAGCAACTTAACCGGCGGAAAAAGATTTTTTTGAAAAATCCCTAAGCCCCGGGGTCACAATTTCCGAAAAAATCTGACTTTTGGCAATTAACTCAAAAATGGTGCGAAACGCTGGCAAATGCTCCCCTGAAATGTTTGGCTGTCGAAACAGGAGGCTTTTTATCACAGGACAAGAAATCAGCCCTCAGCAACTTAACCGGCGGAAAAAGATTTTTTTGAAATATCCATAAGCCCCGGGGTCACAATTTCAGAAAAGATCTGACTTTTGGCAATTCACTCAAAAATGGCGCCAAACGCTTGCAAATGCTCCCCTTAAATGTTTGGCAGTCGAAACAGAATGCTTTTTATCACAGGACAAGAAATCAGCCCTCAGCAACTTAACCGGCAGAAAAAGCTTTTTTTGAAAAATCTCTAAGCCCCGAGGTCACAATTTCAGAAAAAATCTGACTTTTGGCAATTCACTCAAAAATGCTGCCAAACGCTTGCAAATGCTCCGCTGAAATGTTTGGCAGTCGAAACAGAATGCTTTTTTTTCACAGGACAAGAAATCAGCCCTCAGCAACTTAACCTGCGGAAAAAGATTTTTTTGAAAAATCCCTAAGCCCCGGGGTCACAATTTCAGAAAAAATCTGACTTTTGGCAATTCACTCAAAAATGCTGCCAAACGCTTGCAAATGCTCCGCTGAAATGTTAGGCAGTCGAAACAGAATGCTTTTTTTTCACAGGACAAGAAATCAGCCCTCAGCAACTTAACTGGCGGAAAAAGATTTTTTTGAAAAATCCCTAAGCCCCGGGGTCACAATTTCAGAAAAAATCCGACTTTTGGCAATTCACTCAAAAATGGTGCGAAACGCTGGCAAATGCTCCCCTGAAATGTTTGGCTGTCGAAACAGGAGGCTTTTTATCACAGGACAAGAAATCAGCCCTCAGCAACTTAACCGGCGGAAAAAGATTTTTTTGAAAAATCCCTAAGCCCCGGGGTCACAATTTCAGAAAAAATCTGACTTTTGGCAATTCACTCAAAAATGGCGCCAAACGCTTGCAAATGCTCCCCTGAAATGTTTGGCTGTCGAAAGAGGAGGCTTTTTATCACAGGACAAGAAAAAAGCCCTCAGCAACTTAACCGGCGGAAAAAGATTTTTTTGAAAAATCCCTAAGCCCCGGGGTCACAATTTCCGAAAAAATCTGACTTTTGGCAATTCACTCAAAAATGGCGCCAAACGCTTGCAAATGCTCCCCTTAAATGTTTGGCAGTCGAAACAGAATGCTTTTTATCACAGGACAAGAAATCAGCCCTCAGCAACTTAACCGGCAGAAAAAGATTTTTTTGAAAAATCTCTAAGCCCCGGGGTCACAATTTCAGAAAAAATCTGACTTTTGGCAATTCACTCAAAAATGCTGCCAAACGCTTGCAAATGCTCCGCTGAAATGTTTGGCAGTCGAAACAGAATGCTTTTTTTTCACAGGACAAGAAATCAGCCCTCAGCAACTTAACCGTCGGAAAAAGATTTTTTTGAAAAATCCCTAAGCCCCGGGGTCACAATTTCCGAAAAAATCTGACTTTTGGCAATTCACTCAAAAATGCTGCCAAACGCTGGCAAATGCTCCCCTGAAATGTTTGGCTGTCGAAACAGGAGGCTTTTTATCACAGGACAAGAAATCAGCCCTCAGCAACTTAACCGGCGGAAAAAGATTTTTTTGAAAAATCCCTAAGCCCCGGGGTCACAATTTCAGAAAAAATCTGACTTTTGGCAATTCACTCAAAAATGGCGCCAAACGCTTGCAAATGCTCCCCTGAAATGTTTGGCTGTCGAAAGAGGAGGCTTTTTATCACAGGACAAGAAATCAGCCCTCAGCAACTTAACCGGCGGAAAAAGATTTTTTTGAAAAATCCCTAAGCCCCGGGGTCACAATTTCAGAAAAAATCTGACTTTTGGCAATTCACTCAAAAATGGCGCCAAACGCTTGCAAATGTTCCCCTGAAATGTTTGGCTGTCGAAACACGGGGCTTTTTATCACAGGACAGCAAATCAGCCTTCAGCAACTTAACCGGCGGAAAAAGATTTTTTTGAAAAATCCCTAAGCCCCGGGGTCACAATTTCAGAAAAAATCTGACTTTTGGCAATTCACTCAAAAATGGGGCCAAACGTTTGCAAATGCTCCCCTGAAATGTTTGGCTGTCTAAACAGGAGGCTTTTTATCACAGGACAAGAAATCAGCCCTCAGCAACTTAACCGGCGGAAAAAGATTTTTTTGAAAAATCCCTAAGCCCCGGGGTCACAATTTCAGAAAAAATCTGACTTTTGGCAATTCACTCAAAAATGGCGCCAAACGCTTGCAAATGCTCCCCTGAAATGTTTGGCTGTCGAAAGAGGAGGCTTTTTATCACAGGACAAGAAAAAAGCCCTCAGCAACTTAACCGGCGGAAAAAGATTTTTTTGAAAAATCCCTAAGCCCCGGGGTAACAATTTCAGAAAAAATCCGACTTTTGGCAATTCACTCAAAAATGCTGCCAAACGCTTGCAAATGCTCCGCTGAAATGTTTGGCAGTCGAAAGAGGAGGCTTTTTATCACAGGACAAGAAATCAGCCCTCAGCAACTTAACCAGCGGAAAAAGATTTTTTTGAAAAATCCCTAAGCCCCGGGGTCACAATTTCAGAAAAAATCTGACTTTTGGCAATTCACTCAAAAATGTTGCCAATAGCTTGCAAATGCTCCCCTGAAAGCTTTGGGGATGGAAATAGAAGGCTTTTTATCACAAGACAAGAAATCAGCCCTCAGCAACTTAACCGGCGGAAAAAGATTTTTTTGAAAAATGTCTAAGCCCCGGGGTCACAATTTCAGAAAAAATCTGACTTTTGGCAATTCACTCAAAAATGCTGCCAAACGCTTGCAAATGCTCCGCTGAAATGTTTGGCAGTCGAAACAGAATGCTTTTTTTTCACAGGACAAGAAATCAGCCCTCAGCAACTTAACCTGCGGAAAAAGATTTTTTTGAAAAATCCCTAAGCCCCGGGGTCACAATTTCAGAAAAAATCTGACTTTTGGCAATTCACTCAAAAATGCTGCCAAACGCTTGCAAATGCTCCGCTGAAATGTTAGGCAGTCGAAACAGAATGCTTTTTTTTCACAGGACAAGAAATCAGCCCTCAGCAACTTAACTGGCGGAAAAAGATTTTTTTGAAAAATCCCTAAGCCCCGGGGTCACAATTTCAGAAAAAATCCGACTTTTGGCAATTCACTCAAAAATGCTGCCAAACGCTGGAAAATGCTCCCATGAAATGTTTGGCTGTCGAAACAGGAGGCTTTTTATCACAGGACAAGAAATCAGCCCTCAGCAACTTAACCGGCGGAAAAAGATTTTTTTGAAAAATCCCTAAGCCCCGGGGTCACAATTTCAGAAAAAATCTGACTTTTGGCAATTCACTCAAAAATGGCGCCAAACGCTTGCAAATGCTCCCCTGAAATGTTTGGCTGTCGAAAGAGGAGGCTTTTTATCACAGGACAAGAAAAAAGCCCTCAGCAACTTAACCGGCGGAAAAAGATTTTTTTGAAAAATCCCTAAGCCCCGGGGTCACAATTTCAGAAAAAATATGACTTTTGGCAATTCACTCAAAAATGGCGCCAAACGCTTGCAAATGCTCCCCTGAAATGTTTGACTGTCGAAACAGGAGACTTTTTATCACAGGACAGCAAATCAGCCCTCAGCAACTTAACCTGCGGAAAAAGATTTTTTTGAAAAATCCCTAAGCCCCGGGGTCACAATTTCAGAAAAAATCTGACTTTTGGCAATTCACTCAAAAATGCTGCCAAACGCTTGCAAATGCTCCGCTGAAATGTTAGGCAGTCGAAACAGAATGCTTTTTTTTCACAGGACAAGAAATCAGCCCTCAGCAACTTAACTGGCGGAAAAAGATTTTTTTGAAAAATCCCTAAGCCCCGGGGTCACAATTTCAGAAAAAATCCGACTTTTGGCAATTCACTCAAAAATGCTGCCAAACGCTGGAAAATGCTCCCATGAAATGTTTGGCTGTCGAAACAGGAGGCTTTTTATCACAGGACAAGAAATCAGCCCTCAGCAACTTAACCGGCGGAAAAAGATTTTTTTGAAAAATCCCTAAGCCCCGGGGTCACAATTTCAGAAAAAATCTGACTTTTGGCAATTCACTCAAAAATGGCGCCAAACGCTTGCAAATGCTCCCCTGAAATGTTTGGCTGTCGAAAGAGGAGGCTTTTTATCACAGGACAAGAAAAAAGCCCTCAGCAACTTAACCGGCGGAAAAAGATTTTTTTGAAAAATCCCTAAGCCCCGGGGTCACAATTTCAGAAAAAATATGACTTTTGGCAATTCACTCAAAAATGGCGCCAAACGCTTGCAAATGCTCCCCTGAAATGTTTGACTGTCGAAACAGGAGACTTTTTATCACAGGACAGCAAATCAGCCCTCAGCAACTTAACCGGCGGAAAAAGATTTTTTTGAAAAATCCCTAAGCCCCGGGGTCACAATTTCCGAAAAAATCTGACTTTTGGCAATTCACTCAAAAATGGTGCGAAACGCTGGCAAATGCTCCCCTGAAATGTTTGGCTGTCGAAACAGGAGGCTTTTTATCACAGGACAAGAAATCAGCCCTCAGCAACTTAACCGGCGGAAAAAGATTTTTTTGAAATATCCATAAGCCCCGGGGTCACAATTTCAGAAAAGATCTGACTTTTGGCAATTCACTCAAAAATGGCGCCAAACGCTTGCAAATGCTCCCCTTAAATGTTTGGCAGTCGAAACAGAATGCTTTTTATCACAGGACAAGAAATCAGCCCTCAGCAACTTAACCGGCAGAAAAAGATTTTTTTGAAAAATCTCTAAGCCCCGGGGTCACAATTTCAGAAAAAATCTGACTTTTGGCAATTCACTCAAAAATGCTGCCAAACGCTTGCAAATGCTCCGCTGAAATGTTTGGCAGTCGAAACAGAATGCTTTTTTTTCACAGGCAAGAAATCAGCCCTCAGCAACTTAACCGTCGGAAAAAGATTTTTTTGAAAAATCCCTAAGCCCCGGGGTCACAATTTCCGAAAAAATCTGACTTTTGGCAATTCACTCAAAAATGCTGCCAAACGCTGGCAAATGCTCCCCTGAAATGTTTGGCTGTCGAAACAGGAGGCTTTTTATCACAGGACAAGAAATCAGCCCTCAGCAACTTAACCGGCGGAAAAAGATTTTTTTGAAAAATCCCTAAGCCCCGGGGTCACAATTTCAGAAAAAATCTGACTTTTGGCAATTCACTCAAAAATGGCGCCAAACGCTTGCAAATGCTCCCCTGAAATGTTTGGCTGTCGAAAGAGGAGGCTTTTTATCACAGGACAAGAAATCAGCCCTCAGCAACTTAACCGGCGGAAAAAGATTTTTTTGAAAAATCCCTAAGCCCCGGGGTCACAATTTCAGAAAAAATCTGACTTTTGGCAATTCACTCAAAAATGGCGCCAAACGCTTGCAAATGTTCCCCTGAAATGTTTGGCTGTCGAAACACGGGGCTTTTTATCACAGGACAGCAAATCAGCCTTCAGCAACTTAACCGGCGGAAAAAGATTTTTTTGAAAAATCCCTAAGCCCCGGGGTCACAATTTCAGAAAAAATCTGACTTTTGGCAATTCACTCAAAAATGGGGCCAAACGTTTGCAAATGCTCCCCTGAAATGTTTGGCTGTCTAAACAGGAGGCTTTTTATCACAGGACAAGAAATCAGCCCTCAGCAACTTAACCGGCGGAAAAAGATTTTTTTGAAAAATCCCTAAGCCCCGGGGTCACAATTTCAGAAAAAATCTGACTTTTGGCAATTCACTCAAAAATGGCGCCAAACGCTTGCAAATGCTCCCCTGAAATCTTTGGCTGTCGAAAGAGGAGGCTTTTTATCACAGGACAGCAAATCAGCCCTCAGCAACTTAACCGGCGGAAAAAGATTTTTTTGAAAAATCCCTAAGCCCCGGGGTCACAATTTCCGAAAAAATCTGACTTTTGGCAATTCACTCAAAAATGGCGCCAAACGCTTGCAAATGCTCCCCTGAAATGTTTGGCTGTCGAAACAGGAGGCTTTTTATCACAGGACAGCAAATCAGCCCTCAGCAACTTAACCGGCGGAAAAAGATTTTTTTGAAAAATCCCTAAGCCCCGGGGTCACAATTTCCGAAAAAATCTGACTTTTGGCAATTCACTCAAAAATGGTGCGAAACGCTGGCAAATGCTCCCCTGAAATGTTTGGCTGTCGAAACAGGAGGCTTTTTATCACAGGACAAGAAATCAGCCCTCAGCAACTTAACCGGCGGAAAAAGATTTTTTTGAAATATCCATAAGCCCCGGGGTCACTATTTCAGAAAAGATCTGACTTTTGGCAATTCACTCAAAAATGGCGCCAAACGCTTGCAAATGCTCCCCTTAAATGTTTGGCAGTCGAAACAGAATGCTTTTTATCACAGGACAAGAAATCAGCCCTCAGCAACTTAACCGGCGGAAAAAGATTTTTTTGAAAAATCTCTAAGCCCCGCGGTCACAATTTCAGAAAAAATCTGACTTTTGGCAATTCACTCAAAAATGCTGCCAAACGCTTGCAAATGCTCCGCTGAAATGTTTGGCAGTCGAAACAGAATGCTTTTTTTTCACAGGACAAGAAATCAGCCCTCAGCAACTTAACCAGCGGAAAAAGATTTTTTTGAAAAATCCCTAAGCCCCGGGGTCACAATTTCAGAAAAAATCCGACTTTTGGCAATTCACTCAAAAATGCTGCCAAACGCTTGCAAATGCTCCGCTGAAATGTTTGGCAGTCGAAAGAGGAGGCTTTTTATCACAGGACAAGAAATCAGCCCTCAGCAACTTAACCAGCGGAAAAAGATTTTTTTGAAAAATCCCTAAGCCCCGGGGTCACAATTTCAGAAAAAATCTGACTTTTGGCAATTCACTCAAAAATGTTGCCAATAGCTTGCAAATGCTCCCCTGAAAGCTTTGGGGATGGAAATAGAAGGCTTTTTATCACAAGACAAGAAATCAGCCCTCAGCAACTTAACCGGCGGAAAAAGATTTTTTTGAAAAATGTCTAAGCCCCGGGGTCACAATTTCAGAAAAAATCCGACTTTTGGCAACTCACTCAAAAATGGGGCCAAACGCTGGCAAATGCTCCCCTGAAATGTTTGGCAGTCGAAACAGAATGCTTTTTTTTCACAGGACAAGAAATCAACCCTCAGCAACTTAACCGGCGGAAAAAGATTTTTTTGAAAAATCCCTAAGCCCAGGGGTCACAATTTCAGAAAAAATCTGACTTTTGGCAATTCACTCAAAAATGGCGCCAAACGCTTGCAAATCCTCCCCTGAAATATTTGGCTGTCGAAAGAGGAGGCTTTTTATCACAGGACAAGAAATCAGCCCTCAGCAACTTAACCGGCGGAAAAATATTTTTTTGAAAAATCCCTAAGCCCCGGGGTCACAATTTCAGAAAAAATCTGGCTTTTGGCAATTCACTCAAAAATGGCGCCAAACGCTTGCAAATGCTCCCCTGAAATGTTTGGCTGTCGAAACACGGGGCTTTTTATCACAGGACAGCAAATCAGCCTTCAGCAACTTAACCGGCAGAAAAAGATTTTTTTGAAAAATCCCTAAGCCCCGGGGTCACAATTTCAGAAAAAATCTGGCTTTTGGCAATTCACTCAAAAATGGCGCCAAACGCTTGCAAATGCTCCCCTGAAATGTTTGGCTGTCGAAACACGGGGCTTTTTATCACAGGACAGCAAATCAGCCTTCAGCAACTTAACCGGCAGAAAAAGATTTTTTTGAAAAATCCCTAAGCCCCGGGGTCACAATTTCAGAAAAAAATCTGACTTTTGGCAATTCACTCAAAAATGGGGCCAAACGCTTGCAAATGCTCCCCTGAAATGTTTGGCTGTCTAAACAGGAGGCTTTTTATCACAGGACAAGAAATCAGCCCTCAGCAACTTAACCAGCGGAAAAAGATTTTTTTGAAAAATCTTTAAGCCCCGGCGTCACAATTTCAGAAAAAATCCGACTTTTGGCAATTCACTCAAAAATGCTGCCAAACGCTTGCAAATGCTCCGCTGAAATGTTTGGCAGTCGAAACAGAATGCTTTTTTTTCACAGGACAAGAAATCAGCCCTCAGCAACTAAACCGGCGGAAAAAGATTTTTTTGAAAAATCCCTAAGCCCCGGGGTCACAATTTCAGAAAAAATCCGACTTTTGGCAATTCACTCAAAAATGCTGCCAAACGCTGGAAAATGCTCCCATGAAATGTTTGGCTGTCGAAACAGGAGGCTTTTTATCACAGGACAAGAAATCAGCCCTCAGCAACTTAACCGGCGGAAAAAGATTTTTTTGAAAAATCCCTAAGCCCCGGGGTCACAATTTCAGAAAAAATCTGACTTTTGGCAATTCACTCAAAAATGGCGCCAAACGCTTGCAAATGCTCCCCTGAAATGTTTGGCTGTCGAAACACGGGGCTTTTTATCACAGGACAGCAAATCAGCCTTCAGCAACTTAACCGGCAGAAAAAGATTTTTTTGAAAAATCCCTAAGCCCCGGGGTCACAATTTCAGAAAAAATCTGACTTTTGGCAATTCACTCAAAAATGGGGCCAAACGCTTGCAAATGCTCCCCTGAAATGTTTGGCTGTCTAAACAGGAGGCTTTTTATCACAGGACAAGAAATCAGCCCTCAGCAACTTAACCAGCGGAAAAAGATTTTTTTGAAAAATCTCTAAGCCCCGGGGTCACAATTTCAGAAAAAATCTGACTTTTGGCAATTCACTCAAAAATGCTGCCAAACGCTTGCAAATGCTCCGCTGAAATGTTTGGCAGTCGAAACAGAATGCTTTTTTTTCACAGGACAAGAAATCAGCCCTCAGCAACTTAACCGGCGGAAAAAGATTTTTTTGAAAAATCCCTATGCCCCGGGGTCACAATTTCAGAAAAAATCCGACTTTTGGCAATTCACTCAAAAATGCTGCCAAACGCTGGAAAATGCTCCCATGAAATGTTTGGCTGTCGAAACAGGAGGCTTTTTATCACAGGACAAGAAATCAGCCCTCAGCAACTTAACCGGCGGAAAAAGATTTTTTTGAAAAATCCCTAAGCCCCGGGGTCACAATTTCAGAAAAAATCTGACTTTTGGCAATTCACTCAAAAATGGCGCCAAACGCTTGCAAATGCTCCCCTGAAATGTTTGGCTGTCGAAAGAGGAGGCTTTTTATCACAGGACAAGAAAAAAGCCCTCAGCAACTTAACCGGCGGAAAAAGATTTTTTTGAAAAATCCCTAAGCCCCGGGGTCACAATTTCAGAAAAAATCTGACTTTTGGCAATTCACTCAAAAATGGCGCCAAACGCTTGCAAATGCTCCCCTGAAATGTTTGGCTGTCGAAAGAGGAGGCTTTTTATCACAGGACAAGAAATCAGCCCTCAGCAACTTAACCGGCGGAAAAAGATTTTTTTGAAAAATCCCTAAGCCCCGGGGTCACAATTTCAGAAAAAATCTGACTTTTGGCAATTCACTCAAAAATGGCGCCAAACGCTTGCAAATGTTCCCCTGAAATGTTTGGCTGTCGAAACACGGGGCTTTTTATCACAGGACAGCAAATCAGCCTTCAGCAACTTAACCGGCGGAAAAAGATTTTTTTGAAAAATCCCTAAGCCCCGGGGTCACAATTTCAGAAAAAATCTGACTTTTGGCAATTCACTCAAAAATGGGGCCAAACGTTTGCAAATGCTCCCCTGAAATGTTTGGCTGTCTAAACAGGAGGCTTTTTATCACAGGACAAGAAATCAGCCCTCAGCAACTTAACCGGCGGAAAAAGATTTTTTTGAAAAATCCCTAAGCCCCGGGGTCACAATTTCAGAAAAAATTTGACTTTTGGCAATTCACTCAAAAATGGCGCCAAACGCTTGCAAATGCTCCCCTGAAATGTTTGGCTGTCGAAAGAGGAGGCTTTTTATCACAGGACAAGAAAAAAGCCCTCAGCAACTTAACCGGCGGAAAAAGATTTTTTTGAAAAATCCCTAAGCCCCGGGGTCACAATTTCAGAAAAAATCTGACTTTTGGCAATTCACTCAAAAATGGCGCCAAACGCTTGCAAATGCTCCCCTGAAATGTTTGGCTGTCGAAACAGGAGGCTTTTTATCACAGGACAGCAAATCAGCCCTCAGCAACTTAACCGGCGGAAAAAGATTTTTTTGAAAAATCCCTAAGCCCCGGGGTCACAATTTCCGAAAAAATCTGACTTTTGGCAATTCACTCAAAAATGGTGCGAAACGCTGGCAAATGCTCCCCTGAAATGTTTGGCTGTCGAAACAGGAGGCTTTTTATCACAGGACAAGAAATCAGCCCTCAGCAACTTAACCGGCGGAAAAAGAATTTTTTGAAATATCCATAAGCCCCGGGGTCACAATTTCAGAAAAGATCTGACTTTTGGCAATTCACTCAAAAATGGCGCCAAACGCTTGCAAATGCTCCCCTTAAATGTTTGGCAGTCGAAACAGAATGCTTTTTATCACAGGACAAGAAATCAGCCCTCAGCAACTTAACCGGCGGAAAAAGATTTTTTTGAAAAATCTCTAAGCCCCGCGGTCACAATTTCAGAAAAAATCTGACTTTTGGCAATTCACTCAAAAATGCTGCCAAACGCTTGCAAATGCTCCGCTGAAATGTTTGGCAGTCGAAACAGAATGCTTTTTTTTCACAGGACAAGAAATCAGCCCTCAGCAACTTAACCAGCGGAAAAAGATTTTTTTGAAAAATCCCTAAGCCCCGGGGTCACAATTTCAGAAAAAATCCGACTTTTGGCAATTCACTCAAAAATGCTGCCAAACGCTTGCAAATGCTCCGCTGAAATGTTTGGCAGTCGAAAGAGGAGGCTTTTTATCACAGGACAAGAAATCAGCCCTCAGCAACTTAACCAGCGGAAAAAGATTTTTTTGAAAAATCCCTAAGCCCCGGGGTCACAATTTCAGAAAAAATCTGACTTTTGGCAATTCACTCAAAAATGTTGCCAATAGCTTGCAAATGCTCCCCTGAAAGCTTTGGGGATGGAAATAGAAGGCTTTTTATCACAAGACAAGAAATCAGCCCTCAGCAACTTAACCGGCGGAAAAAGATTTTTTTGAAAAATGTCTAAGCCCCGGGGTCACAATTTCAGAAAAAATCCGACTTTTGGCAACTCACTCAAAAATGGGGCCAAACGCTGGCAAATGCTCCCCTGAAATGTTTGGCAGTCGAAACAGAATGCTTTTTTTTCACAGGACAAGAAATCAACCCTCAGCAACTTAACCGGCGGAAAAAGATTTTTTTGAAAAATCCCTAAGCCCAGGGGTCACAATTTCAGAAAAAATCTGACTTTTGGCAATTCACTCAAAAATGGCGCCAAACGCTTGCAAATCCTCCCCTGAAATATTTGGCTGTCGAAAGAGGAGGCTTTTTATCACAGGACAAGAAATCAGCCCTCAGCAACTTAACCGGCGGAAAAATATTTTTTTGAAAAATCCATAAGCCCCGGGGTCACAATTTCAGAAAAAATCTGACTTTTGGCAATTCACTCAAAAATGGTGCGAAACCCTGGCAAATGCTCCCCTGAAATGTTTGGCTGTCGAAACAGGAGGCTTTTTATCACAGGACAAGAAATCAGCCCTCAGCAACTTAACCGGCGGAAAAAGATTTTTTTGAAAAATCCCTAAGCCCCGGGGTCACAATTTCAGAAAAAATCTGGCTTTTGGCAATTCACTCAAAAATGGCGCCAAACGCTTGCAAATGCTCCCCTGAAATGTTTGGCTGTCGAAACACGGGGCTTTTTATCACAGGACAGCAAATCAGCCTTCAGCAACTTAACCGGCAGAAAAAGATTTTTTTGAAAAATCCCTAAGCCCCGGGGTCACAATTTCAGAAAAAATCTGACTTTTGGCAATTCACTCAAAAATGGGGCCAAACGCTTGCAAATGCTCCCCTGAAATGTTTGGCTGTCTAAACAGGACGCTTTTTATCACAGGACAAGAAATCAGCCCTCAGCAACTTAACCAGCGGAAAAAGATTTTTTTGAAAAATCTCTAAGCCCCGGGGTCACAATTTCAGAAAAAATCTGACTTTTGGCAATTCACTCAAAAATGCTGCCAAACGCTTGCAAATGCTCCGCTGAAATGTTTGGCAGTCGAAACAGAATGCTTTTTTTTCACAGGACAAGAAATCAGCCCTCAGCAACTTAACCGGCGGAAAAAGATTTTTTTGAAAAATCCCTATGCCCCGGGGTCACAATTTCAGAAAAAATCCGACTTTTGGCAATTCACTCAAAAATGCTGCCAAACGCTGGAAAATGCTCCCATGAAATGTTTGGCTGTCGAAACAGGAGGCTTTTTATCACAGGACAAGAAATCAGCCCTCAGCAACTTAACCGGCGGAAAAAGATTTTTTTGAAAAATCCCTAAGCCCCGGGGTCACAATTTCAGAAAAAATCCGACTTTTGGCAACTCACTCAAAAATGGGGCCAAACGCTGGCAAATGCTCCCCTGAAATGTTTGGCTGTCGAAACAGAATGCTTTTTTTTCACAGGACAAGAAATCAACCCTCAGCAACTTAACCGGCGGAAAAAGATTTTTTTGAAAAATCCCTAAGCCCAGGGGTCACAATTTCAGAAAAAATCTGACTTTTGGCAATTCACTCAAAAATGGCGCCAAACGCTTGCAAATCCTCCCCTGAAATATTTGGCTGTCGAAAGAGGAGGCTTTTTATCACAGGACAAGAAATCAGCCCTCAGCAACTTAACCGGCGGAAAAATATTTTTTTGAAAAATCCATAAGCCCCGGGGTCACAATTTCAGAAAAAATCTGACTTTTGGCAATTCACTCAAAAATGGTGCGAAACGCTGGCAAATGCTCCCCTGAAATGTTTGGCTGTCGAAACAGGAGGCTTTTTATCACAGGACAAGAAATCAGCCCTCAGCAACTTAACCGGCGGAAAAAGATTTTTTTGAAAAATCCCTAAGCCCCGGGGTCACAATTTCAGAAAAAATCTGGCTTTTGGCAATTCACTCAAAAATGGCGCCAAACGCTTGCAAATGCTCCCCTGAAATGTTTGGCTGTCGAAACACGGGGCTTTTTATCACAGGACAGCAAATCAGCCTTCAGCAACTTAACCGGCAGAAAAAGATTTTTTTGAAAAATCCCTAAGCCCCGGGGTCACAATTTCAGAAAAAATCTGACTTTTGGCAATTCACTCAAAAATGGCGCCAAACGCTTGCAAATGCTCCCCTGAAATGTTTGGCTGTCTAAACAGGAGGCTTTTTATCACAGGACAAGAAATCAGCCCTCAGCAACTTAACCAGCGGAAAAAGATTTTTTTGAAAAATCTCTAAGCCCCGGGGTCACAATTTCAGAAAAAATCTGACTTTTGGCAATTCACTCAAAAATGCTGCCAAACGCTTGCAAATGCTACGCTGAAATGTTTGGCAGTCGAAACAGAATGCTTTTTTTTCACAGGACAAGAAATCAGCCCTCAGCAACTTAACCGGCGGAAAAAGATTTTTTTGAAAAATCCCTATGCCCCGGGGTCACAATTTCAGAAAAAATCCGACTTTTGGCAATTCACTCAAAAATGCTGCCAAACGCTGGAAAATGCTCCCATGAAATGTTTGGCTGTCGAAACAGGAGGCTTTTTATCACAGGACAAGAAATCAGCCCTCAGCAACTTAACCGGCGGAAAAAGATTTTTTTGAAAAATCCCTAAGCCCCGGGGTCACAATTTCAGAAAAAATCTGACTTTTGGCAATTCACTCAAAAATGGCGCCAAACGCTTGCAAATGCTCCCCTGAAATGTTTGGCTGTCGAAAGAGGAGGCTTTTTATCACAGGACAAGAAAAAAGCCCTCAGCAACTTAACCGGCGGAAAAAGATTTTTTTGAAAAATCCCTAAGCCCCGGGGTCACAATTTCAGAAAAAATCTGACTTTTGGCAATTCACTCAAAAATGGCGCCAAACGCTTGCAAATGCTCCCCTGAAATGTTTGGCTGTCGAAACAGGAGACTTTTTATCACAGGACAGCAAATCAGCCCTCAGCAACTTAAACGGCGGAAAAAGATTTTTTTGAAAAATCCCTAAGCCCCGGGGTCACAATTTCCGAAAAAATCTGACTTTTGGCAATTCACTCAAAAATGGCGCCAAACGCTTGCAAATGCTCCCCTTAAATGTTTGGCAGTCGAAACGCAATGCTTTTTATCACAGGACAAGAAATCAGCCCTCAGCAACTTAACCGGCGGAAAAAGATTTTTTTGAAAAATCCCTAAGCCCCGGGGTCACAATTTCAGAAAAAATCCGACTTTTGGCAATTCACTCAAAAATGTTGCCAATAGCTTGCAAATGCTCCCCTGAAAGCTTTGGCGATGGAAATAGAAGGCTTTTTATTACAGGACAAGAAAACAGCACTCAGCAACTTAACCGGCGGAAAAAGATTTTTTTGAAAAATCCCTAAGCCCCGGGGTCACAATTTCAGAAAAAAACCGACTTTTGGCAATTCACTCAAAAATGGTGCCAAACGCTGGCAAATGCTCCCCTGAAATGTTTGGCTGTCGAAACAGGAGGCTTTTTATCACAAGACAAGAAATCAGCCCTCAGCAACATAACCAGCGGAAAAAGATTTTTTTGAAAAATCTCTAAGCCCCGGGGTCACAATTTCAGAAAAAATCCGACTTTTGGCAATTCACTCAAAAATGGCGCCAAACGCTTGCAAATGCTCCGCTGAAATGTTTGGCAGTCGAAACAGAATGCTTTTTTTTCATAGGACAAGAAATCAACCCTCAGCAACTTAACCGGCGGAAAAAGATTTTTTTGAAAAATCCCTAAGCCCCGGGGTCACAATTTCAGAAAAAATCTGACTTTTGGCAATTCACTCAAAAATGGGGCCAAACGCTTGCAAATGCTCCCCTGAAATGTTTGGCTGTCGAAACAGGAGACTTTTTATCACAGGACAGCAAATCAGCCCTCAGCAACTTAACCGGCGGAAAAAGATTTTTTTGAAAAATCCCTAAGCCCCGGGGTCACAATTTCAGAAAAAATCCGACTTTTGGCAATTCACTCAAAAATGTTGCCAATAGCTTGCAAATGCTCCCCTGAAAGCTTTGGCGATGGAAATAGAAGGCTTTTTATCACAGGACAAGAAAACAGCACTCAGCAACTTAACCGGCGGAAAAAGATTTTTTTGAAAAATCCCTAAGCCCCGGGGTCACAATTTCAGAAAAAATCCGACTTTTGGCAATTCACTCAAAAATGGCGCCAAACGCTTGCAAATGCTCCCCTGAAATGTTTGGCTGTCGAAAGAGGAGGCTTTTTATCACAGGACAAGAAAAAAGCCCTCAGCAACTTAACCGGCGGAAAAAGATTTTTTTGAAAAATCCCTAAGCCCCGGGGTCACAATTTCAGAAAAAATCCGACTTTTGGCAATTCACTCAAAAATGTTGCCAATAGCTTGCAAATGCTCCCCTGAAAGCTTTGGCGATGGAAATAGAAGCCTTTTTATCACAGGACAAGAAAACAGCACTCAGCAACTTGACCGGCAGAAAAAGATTTTTTTGAAAAATCCCTAAGCCCCGGGGTCACAATTTCCGAAAAAATCTGACTTTTGGCAATTCACTCAAAAATGGTGCCAAACGCTGGCAAATGCTCCCCTGAAATGTTTGGCTGTCGAAACAGGAGGCTTTTTATCACAAGACAAGAAATCAGCCCTCAGCAACTTAACCGGCGGAAAAAGATTTTTTTGAAAAATCTCTAAGCCCCGGGGTCACAATTTCAGAAAAAATCCGACTTTTGGCAATTCACTCAAAAATGGCGCCAAACGCTTGCAAATGCTCCGCTGAAATGTTTGGCAGTCGAAACAGAATGCTTTTTTTTCACAGGACAAGAAATCAACCCTCAGCAACTTAACCGGCGGAAAAAGATTTTTTTGAAAAATCCCTAAGCCCCGGGGTCACAATTTCAGAAAAAATCTGACTTTTGGCAAATCACTCAAAAATGGTGCCAAACGCTGGCAAATGCTCCCCTGAAATGTTTGGCTGTCGAAACAGGAGGCTTTTTATCACAGGACAAGAAATCAGCCCTCAGCAACTTAACCGGCGGAAAAAGATTTTTTTGAAAAATCCCTAAGCCCCGGGGTCACAATTTCAGAAAAAATCCGACTTTTGGCAATTCACTCAAAAATGCTGCCAAACGCTGGAAAATGCTCCCATGAAATGTTTGGCTGTCGAAACAGGAGGCTTTTTATCACAGGACAAGAAATCAGCCCTCAGCAACTTAACCGGCGGAAAAAGATTTTTTTGAAAAATCCCTAAGCCCCGGGGTCACAATTTCAGAAAAAATCTGACTTTTGGCAATTCACTCAAAAATGGCGCCAAACGCTTGCAAATGCTCCCCTGAAATGTTTGGCTGTCGAAAGAGGAGGCTTTTTATCACAGGACAAGAAAAAAGCCCTCAGCAACTTAACCGGCGGAAAAAGATTTTTTTGAAAAATCCCTAAGCCCCGGGGTCACAATTTCAGAAAAAATCCGACTTTTGGCAATTCACTCAAAAATGGCGCCAAACGCTTGCAAATGCTCCCCTGAAATGTTTGGCTGTCGAACGAGGAGGCTTTTTATCACAGGACAAGAAAAAAGCCCTCAGCAACTTAACCGGCGGAAAAAGATTTTTTTGAAAAATCCCTAAGCCCCGGGGTCACAATTTCAGAAAAAATCTGACTTTTGGCAATTCACTCAAAAATGGCGCCAAACGCTTGCAAATGCTCCCCTGAAATGTTTGGCTGTCGAAACAGGAGACTTTTTATCACAGGACAGCAAATCAGCCCTCAGCAACTTAACCGGCGGAAAAAGATTTTT
This sequence comes from Podarcis melisellensis, assembly GCF_964234715.1. Lineage (NCBI taxonomy): Eukaryota > Metazoa > Chordata > Lepidosauria > Squamata > Lacertidae > Podarcis > Podarcis melisellensis. Next base: position 42,739,247 of record NC_138545.1, on the reverse strand, counting down.
TTGAAAAATCCCTAAGCCCCGGGGTCACAATTTCAGAAAAAATCCGACTTTTGGCAATTCACTCAAAAATGGTGCGAAACGCTGGCAAATGCTCCCCTGAAATGTTTGGCTGTCGAAACAGGAGGCTTTTTAACACAGGACAAGAAATCAGCCCTCAGCAACTTAACCGGCGGAAAAAGATTTTTTTGAAATATCCATAAGCCCCGGGGTCACAATTTCAGAAAAGATCTGACTTTTGGCAATTCACTCAAAAATGGCGCCAAACGCTTGCAAATGCTCCCCTTAAATGTTTGGCAGTCGAAACAGAATGCTTTTTATCACAGGACAAGAAATCAGCCCTCAGCAACTTAACCGGCGGAAAAAGATTTTTTTGAAAAATCCCTAAGCCCCGGGGTCACAATTTCAGAAAAAATCCGACTTTTGGCAATTCACTCAAAAATGTTGCCAATAGCTTGCAAATGCTCCCCTGAAAGCTTTGGCGATGGAAATAGAAGGCTTTTTATCACAGGACAAGAAAACAGCACTCAGCAACTTAACCGGCGGAAAAAGATTTTTTTGAAAAATCCCTAAGCCCCGGGGTCACAATTTCAGAAAAAATCTGACTTTTGGCAATTCACTCAAAAATGGCGCCAAACGCTTGCAAATGCTCCCCTGAAATGTTTGGCTGTCGAAACAGGAGACTTTTTATCACAGGACAGCAAATCAGCCCTCAGCAACTTAAACGGCGGAAAAAGATTTTTTTGAAAAATCCCTAAGCCCCGGGGTCACAATTTCAGAAAAAATCTGACTTTTGGCAATTCACTCAAAAATGGCGCCAAACGCTTGCAAATGCTCCCCTTAAATGTTTGGCAGTCGAAACGCAATGCTTTTTATCACAGGACAAGAAATCAGCCCTCAGCAACTTAACCGGCGGAAAAAGATTTTTTTGAAAAATCCCTAAGCCCCGGGGTCACAATTTCAGAAAAAATCCGACTTTTGGCAATTCACTCAAAAATGTTGCCAATAGCTTGCAAATGCTCCCCTGAAAGCTTTGGCGATGGAAATAGAAGGCTTTTTATTACAGGACAAGAAAACAGCACTCAGCAACTTAACCGGCGGAAAAAGATTTTTTTGAAAAATCCCTAAGCCCCGGGGTCACAATTTCAGAAAAAAACCGACTTTTGGCAATTCACTCAAAAATGGTGCCAAACGCTGGAAAATGCTCCCCTGAAATGTTTGGCTGTCGAAACAGGAGGCTTTTTATCACAAGACAAGAAATCAGCCCTCAGCAACATAACCAGCGGAAAAAGATTTTTTTGAAAAATCTCTAAGCCCCGGGGTCACAATTTCAGAAAAAATCCGACTTTTGGCAATTCACTCAAAAATGGCGCCAAACGCTTGCAAATGCTCCGCTGAAATGTTTGGCAGTCGAAACAGAATGCTTTTTTTTCATAGGACAAGAAATCAACCCTCAGCAACTTAACCGGCGGAAAAAGATTTTTTTGAAAAATCCCTAAGCCCCGGGGTCACAATTTCAGAAAAAATCTGACTTTTGGCAATTCACTCAAAAATGGCGCCAAACGCTTGCAAATGCTCCCCTGAAATGTTTGGCTGTCGAAACAGGAGACTTTTTATCACAGGACAGCAAATCAGCCCTCAGCAACTTAACCGGCGGAAAAAGATTTTTTTGAAAAATCCCTAAGCCCCGGGGTCACAATTTCAGAAAAAATCCGACTTTTGGCAATTCACTCAAAAATGTTGCCAATAGCTTGCAAATGCTCCCCTGAAAGCTTTGGCGATGGAAATAGAAGGCTTTTTATCACAGGACAAGAAAACAGCACTCAGCAACTTAACCGGCGGAAAAAGATTTTTTTGAAAAATCCCTAAGCCCCGGGGTCACAATTTCAGAAAAAATCCGACTTTTGGCAATTCACTCAAAAATGGCGCCAAACGCTTGCAAATGCTCCCCTGAAATGTTTGGCTGTCGAAAGAGGAGGCTTTTTATCACAGGACAAGAAAAAAGCCCTCAGCAACTTAACCGGCGGAAAAAGATTTTTTTGAAAAATCCCTAAGCCCCGGGGTCACAATTTCAGAAAAAATCCGACTTTTGGCAATTCACTCAAAAATGTTGCCAATAGCTTGCAAATGCTCCCCTGAAAGCTTTGGCGATGGAAATAGAAGCCTTTTTATCACAGGACAAGAAAACAGCACTCAGCAACTTGACCGGCAGAAAAAGATTTTTTTGAAAAATCCCTAAGCCCCGGGGTCACAATTTCCGAAAAAATCTGACTTTTGGCAATTCACTCAAAAATGGTGCCAAACGCTGGCAAATGCTCCCCTGAAATGTTTGGCTGTCGAAACAGGAGGCTTTTTATCACAAGACAAGAAATCAGCCCTCAGCAACTTAACCGGCGGAAAAAGATTTTTTTGAAAAATCTCTAAGCCCCGGGGTCACAATTTCAGAAAAAATCCGACTTTTGGCAATTCACTCAAAAATGGCGCCAAACGCTTGCAAATGCTCCGCTGAAATGTTTGGCAGTCGAAACAGAATGCTTTTTTTTCACAGGACAAGAAATCAACCCTCAGCAACTTAACCGGCGGAAAAAGATTTTTTTGAAAAATCCCTAAGCCCCGGGGTCACAATTTCAGAAAAAATCTGACTTTTGGCAAATCACTCAAAAATGGTGCCAAACGCTGGCAAATGCTCCCCTGAAATGTTTGGCTGTCGAAACAGGAGGCTTTTTATCACAGGACAAGAAATCAGCCCTCAGCAACTTAACCGGCGGAAAAAGATTTTTTTGAAAAATCCCTAAGCCCCGGGGTCACAATTTCAGAAAAAATCCGACTTTTGGCAATTCACTCAAAAATGCTGCCAAACGCTGGAAAATGCTCCCATGAAATGTTTGGCTGTCGAAACAGGAGGCTTTTTATCACAGGACAAGAAATCAGCCCTCAGCAACTTAACCGGCGGAAAAAGATTTTTTTGAAAAATCCCTAAGCCCCGGGGTCACAATTTCAGAAAAAATCTGACTTTTGGCAATTCACTCAAAAATGGCGCCAAACGCTTGCAAATGCTCCCCTGAAATGTTTGGCTGTCGAAAGAGGAGGCTTTTTATCACAGGACAAGAAAAAAGCCCTCAGCAACTTAACCGGCGGAAAAAGATTTTTTTGAAAAATCCCTAAGCCCCGGGGTCACAATTTCCGAAAAAATCTGACTTTTGGCAATTCACTCAAAAATGGCGCCAAACGCTTGCAAATGCTCCCCTGAAATGTTTGGCTGTCGAACGAGGAGGCTTTTTATCACAGGACAAGAAAAAAGCCCTCAGCAACTTAACCGGCGGAAAAAGATTTTTTTGAAAAATCCCTAAGCCCCGGGGTCACAATTTCAGAAAAAATCTGACTTTTGGCAATTCACTCAAAAATGGCGCCAAACGCTTGCAAATGCTCCCCTGAAATGTTTGGCTGTCGAAACAGGAGACTTTTTATCACAGGACAGCAAATCAGCCCTCAGCAACTTAACCGGCGGAAAAAGATTTTTTTGAAAAATCCCTAAGCCCCGGGGTCACAATTTCAGAAAAAATCCGACTTTTGGCAATTCACTCAAAAATGGTGCGAAACGCTGGCAAATGCTCCCCTGAAATGTTTGGCTGTCGAAACAGGAGGCTTTTTAACACAGGACAAGAAATCAGCCCTCAGCAACTTAACCGGCGGAAAAAGATTTTTTTGAAATATCCATAAGCCCCGGGGTCACAATTTCAGAAAAGATCTGACTTTTGGCAATTCACTCAAAAATGGCGCCAAACGCTTGCAAATGCTCCCCTTAAATGTTTGGCAGTCGAAACAGAATGCTTTTTATCACAGGACAAGAAATCAGCCCTCAGCAACTTAACCGGCGGAAAAAGATTTTTTTGAAAAATCCCTAAGCCCCGGGGTCACAATTTCAGAAAAAATCCGACTTTTGGCAATTCACTCAAAAATGTTGCCAATAGCTTGCAAATGCTCCCCTGAAAGCTTTGGCGATGGAAATAGAAGGCTTTTTATCACAGGACAAGAAAACAGCACTCAGCAACTTAACCGGCGGAAAAAGATTTTTTTGAAAAATCCCTAAGCCCCGGGGTCACAATTTCAGAAAAAATCCGACTTTTGGCAATTCACTCAAAAATGGTGCCAAACGCTGGCAAATGCTCCCCTGAAATGTTTGGCTGTCGAAACAGGAGGCTTTTATTCACAAGACAAGAAATCAGCCCTCAGCAACTTAACCGGCGGAAAAAGATTTTTTTGAAAAATCCCTAAGCCCCGGGGTCACAATTTCAGAAAAAATCCGACTTTTGGCAATTCACTCAAAAATGGCGCCAAACGCTTGCAAATGCTCCCCTGAAATGTTTGGCTGTCGAAAGAGGAGGCTTTTTATCACAGGACAAGAAAAAAGCCCTCAGCAACTTAACCGGCGGAAAAAGATTTTTTTGAAAAATCCCTAAGCCCCGGGGTCACAATTTCAGAAAAAATCTGACTTTTGGCAATTTACTCAAAAATGGGGCCAAACGCTTGCAAATGCTCCCCTGAAATGTTTGGCTGTCAAAACAGGAGACTTTTTATCACAGGACAGCAAATCAGCCCTCAGCAACTTAACCGGCGGAAAAAGATTTTTTTGAAAAATCCCTAAGCCCCGGGGTCACAATTTCCGAAAAAATCTGACTTTTGGCAATTCACTCAAAAATGGTGCGAAACACTGGCAAATGCTCCCCTGAAATGTTTGGCTGTCGAAACAGGAGGCTTTTAATCACAGGACAAGAAATCAGCCCTCAGCAACTTAACCGGCGGAAAAAGATTTTTTTGAAATATCCATAAGCCCCGGGGTCACAATTTCAGAAAAGATCTGACTTTTGGCAATTCACTCAAAAATGGCGCCAAACGCTTGCAAATGCTCGCCTTAAATGTTTGGCAGTCGAAACAGAATGCTTTTTATCACAGGACAAGAAATCAGCCCTCAGCAACTTAACCGGCGGAAAAAGATTTTTTTGAAAAATCCCTAAGCCCCGGGGTCACAATTTCAGAAAAAATCCGACTTTTGGCAATTCACTCAAAAATGTTGCCAATAGCTTACAAATGCTCCCCTGAAAGCTTTGGCGATGGAAAAAGAAGGCTTTTTATCACAGGACAAGAAAACAGCACTCAGCAACTTAACCGGCGGAAAAAGATTTTTTTGAAAAATCTCTAAGCCCCGGGGTCACAATTTCAGAAAAAATCCGACTTTTGGCAATTCACTCAAAAATGCTGCCAAACGCTTGCAAATGCTCCGCTGAAATGTTTGGCAGTCGAAACTGAATGCTTTTTTTTCACAGAACAAGAAATCAGCCCTCAGCATCTTAACCGGCGGAAAAAGATTTTTTTGAAAAATCCCTAAGCCCCGGGGTCACAATTTCAGAAAAAAATCTGACTTTTGGCAATTCACTCAAAAATGGTGCCAAACGCTGGCAAATGCTCCCCTGAAATGTTTGGCTGTCGAAACAGGAGACTTTTTATCACAGGACAGCAAATCAGCCCTCAGCAACTTAACCGGCGGAAAAAGATTTTTTTGAAAAATCCCTAAGCCCCGGGGTCACAATTTCAGAAAAAATCTGACTTTTGGCAATTCACTCAAAAATGGTGCCAAACGCTGGCAAATGCTCCCCTGAAATGTTTGGCTGTCGAAACAGGAGGCTTTTTATCACAGGACAAGAAATCAGCCCTCAGCAACTTAACCGGCGGAAAAAGATTTTTTTGAAAAATCCCTAAGCCCCGGGGTCACAATTTCAGAAAAAATCCGACTTTTGGCAATTCACTCAAAAATGCTGCCAAACGCTGGAAAATGCTCCCATGAAATGTTTGGCTGTCGAAACAGGAGGCTTTTTATCACAGGACAAGAAATCAGCCCTCAGCAACTTAACCGGCGGAAAAAGATTTTTTTGAAAAATCCCTAAGCCCCGGGGTCACAATTTCAGAAAAAATCCGACTTTTGGCAATTCACTCAAAAATGGTGCCAAACGCTGGCAAATGCTCCCCTGAAATGTTTGGCTGTCGAAACAGGAGGCTTTTTATCACAAGACAAGAAATCAGCCCTCAGCAACTTAACCGGCGGAAAAAGATTTTTTTGAAAAATCTCTAAGCCCCGGGGTCACAATTTCAGAAAAAATCCGACTTTTGGCAATTCACTCAAAAATGGTGCCAAACGCTTGCAAATGCTCCGCTGAAATGTTTGGCAGTCGAAACTGAATGCTTTTTTTTCACAGGACAAGAAATCAGCCCTCAGCAACTTAACCGGCGGAAAAAGATTTTTTTGAAAAATCCCTAAGCCCCGGGGTCACAATTTCAGAAAAAAATCTGACTTTTGGCAATTCACTCAAAAATGGTGCCAAACGCTGGCAAATGCTCCCCTGAAATGTTTGGCTGTCGAAACAGGAGGCTTTTTATCACAAGACAAGAAATCAGCCCTCAGCAACTTAACCGGCGGAAAAAGATTTTTTTGAAAAATCTCTAAGCCCCGGGGTCACAATTTCAGAAAAAATCCGACTTTTGGCAATTCACTCAAAAATGGCGCCAAACGCTTGCAAATGCTCCGCTGAAATGTTTGGCAATTTAAACAGAATGCTTTTTTTCCACAGGACAAGAAATCAACCCTCAGCAACTTAACCGGCGGAAAAAGATTTTTTTGAAAAATCCCTAAGCCCCGGGGTCACAATTTCAGAAAAAATCTGACTTTTGGCAATTCACTCAAAAATGGGGCCAAACGCTTGCAAATGCTCCCCTGAAATGTTTGGCTGTCGAAACAGGAGACTTTTTATCACAGGACAGCAAATCAGCCCTCAGCAACTTAACCGGCGGAAAAAGATTTTTTTGAAAAATCCCTAAGCCCCGGGGTCACAATTTCAGAAAAAATCTGACTTTTGGCAAATCACTCAAAAATGGTGCCAAACGCTGGCAAATGCTCCCCTGAAATGTTTGGCTGTCGAAACAGGAGGCTTTTTATCACAGGACAAGAAATCAGCCCTCAGCAACTTAACCGGCGGAAAAAGATTTTTTTGAAAAATCCCTAAGCCCCGGGGTCACAATTTCAGAAAAAATCCGACTTTTGGCAATTCACTCAAAAATGCTGCCAAACGCTGGAAAATGCTCCCATGAAATGTTTGGCTGTCGAAACAGGAGGCTTTTTATCACAGGACAAGAAATCAGCCCTCAGCAACTTAACCGGCGGAAAAAGATTTTTTTGAAAAATCCCTAAGCCCCGGGGTCACAATTTCAGAAAAAATCCGACTTTTGGCAATTCACTCAAAAATGGTGCCAAACGCTGGCAAATGCTCCCCTGAAATGTTTGGCTGTCGAAACAGGAGGCTTTTTATCACAAGACAAGAAATCAGCCCTCAGCAACTTAACCGGCGGAAAAAGATTTTTTTGAAAAATCTCTAAGCCCCGGGGTCACAATTTCAGAAAAAATCCGACTTTTGGCAATTCACTCAAAAATGGTGCCAAACGCTTGCAAATGCTCCGCTGAAATGTTTGGCAGTCGAAACTGAATGCTTTTTTTTCACAGGACAAGAAATCAGCCCTCAGCAACTTAACCGGCGGAAAAAGATTTTTTTGAAAAATCCCTAAGCCCCGGGGTCACAATTTCAGAAAAAAATCTGACTTTTGGCAATTCACTCAAAAATGGTGCCAAACGCTGGCAAATGCTCCCCTGAAATGTTTGGCTGTCGAAACAGGAGGCTTTTTATCACAAGACAAGAAATCAGCCCTCAGCAACTTAACCGGCGGAAAAAGATTTTTTTGAAAAATCTCTAAGCCCCGGGGTCACAATTTCAGAAAAAATCCGACTTTTGGCAATTCACTCAAAAATGGCGCCAAACGCTTGCAAATGCTCCGCTGAAATGTTTGGCAGTCGAAACAGAATGCTTTTTTTCCACAGGACAAGAAATCAACCCTCAGCAACTTAACCGGCGGAAAAAGATTTTTTTGAAAAATCCCTAAGCCCCGGGGTCACAATTTCAGAAAAAATCTGACTTTTGGCAATTCACTCAAAAATGGGGCCAAACGCTTGCAAATGCTCCCCTGAAATGTTTGGCTGTCGAAACAGGAGACTTTTTATCACAGGACAGCAAATCAGCCCTCAGCAACTTAACCGGCGGAAAAAGATTTTTTTGAAAAATCCCTAAGCCCCGGGGTCACAATTTCAGAAAAAATCTGACTTTTGGCAAATCACTCAAAAATGGTGCCAAACGCTGGCAAATGCTCCCCTGAAATGTTTGGCTGTCGAAACAGGAGGCTTTTTATCACAGGACAAGAAATCAGCCCTCAGCAACTTAACCGGCGGAAAAAGATTTTTTTGAAAAATCCCTAAGCCCCGGGGTCACAATTTCAGAAAAAATCCGACTTTTGGCAATTCACTCAAAAATGCTGCCAAACGCTGGAAAATGCTCCCATGAAATGTTTGGCTGTCGAAACAGGAGGCTTTTTATCACAGGACAAGAAATCAGCCCTCAGCAACTTAACCGGCGGAAAAAGATTTTTTTGAAAAATCCCTAAGCCCCGGGGTCACAATTTCAGAAAAAATCTGACTTTTGGCAATTCACTCAAAAATGGCGCCAAACGCTTGCAAATGCTCCCCTGAAATGTTTGGCTGTCGAAAGAGGAGGCTTTTTATCACAGGACAAGAAATCAGCCCTCAGCAACTTAACCGGCGGAAAAAGATTTTTTTGAAAAATCCCTAAGCCCCGGGGTCACAATTTCAGAAAAAATCTGACTTTTGGCAATTCACTCAAAAATGGCGCCAAACGCTTGCAAATGCTCCCCTGAAATGTTTGGCTGTCGAAAGAGGAGGCTTTTTATCACAGGACAAGAAAAAAGCCCTCAGCAACTTAACCGGCGGAAAAAGATTTTTTTGAAATATCCATAAGCCCCGGGGTCACAATTTCAGAAAAGATCTGACTTTTGGCAATTCACTCAAAAATGGCGCCAAACGCTTGCAAATGCTCCGCTGAAATGTTTGGCAGTCGAAACTGAATGCTTTTTTTTTCACAGGACAAGAAATCAGCCCTCAGCAACTTAACCGGCGGAAAAAGATTTTTTTGAAAAATCCCTAAGCCCCGGGGTCACAATTTCAGAAAAAAATCTGACTTTTGGCAATTCACTCAAAAATGGTGCCAAACGCTGGCAAATGCTCCCCTGAAATGTTTGGCTGTCGAAACAGGAGGCTTTTTATCACAAGACAAGAAATCATCCCTCAGCAACTTAACCGGCGGAAAAAGATTTTTTTGAAAAATCTCTAAGCCCCGGGGTCACAATTTCAGAAAAAATCCGACTTTTGGCAATTCACTCAAAAATGGCGCCAAACGTTTGCAAATGCTCCCCTTAAATGTTTGGCTGTCGAAACAGGAGACTTTTTATCACAGGACAGCAAATCAGCCCTCAGCAACTTAACCGGCGGAAAAAGATGTTTTTGAAAAATCCCTAAGCCCCGGGGTCACAATTTCCGAAAAAATCTGAATTTTGGCAATTCACTCAAAAATGGTGCGAAACGCTGGCAAATGCTCCCCTGAAATGTTTGGCTGTCGAAACAGGAGGCTTTTTATCACAGGACAAGAAATCAGCCCTCAGCAACTTAACCGGCGGAAAAAGATTTTTTTGAAATATCCATAAGCCCCGGGGTCACAATTTCAGAAAAGATCTGACTTTTGGCAATTCACTCAAAAATGGCGCCAAACGCTTGCAAATGCTCCCCTGAAAGCTTTGGCGATGGAAATAGAAGGCTTTTTATCACAGGACAAGAAAACAGCACTCAGCAACTTAACCGGCGGAAAAAGATTTTTTTGAAAAATCCCTAAGCCCCGGGGTCACAATTTCAGAAAAAATCCGACTTTTGGCAATTCACTCAAAAATGGTGCCAAACGCTGGCAAATGCTCCCCTGAAATGTTTGGCTGTCGAAACAGGAGGCTTTTATTCACAAGACAAGAAATCAGCCCTCAGCAACTTAACCGGCGGAAAAAGATTTTTTTGAAAAATCCCTAAGCCCCGGGGTCACAATTTCAGAAAAAATCTGACTTTTGGCAATTTACTCAAAAATGGCGCCAAACGCTTGCAAATGCTCCCCTGAAATGTTTGGCTGTCGAAAGAGGAGGCTTTTTATCACAGGACAAGAAAAAAGCCCTCAGCAACTTAACCGGCGGAAAAAGATTTTTTTGAAAAATCCCTAAGCCCCGGGGTCACAATTTCAGAAAAAATCTGACTTTTGGCAATTTACTCAAAAATGGCGCCAAACGCTTGCAAATGCTCCCCTGAAATGTTTGGCTGTCGAAACAGGAGACTTTTTATCACAGGACAGCAAATCAGCCCTCAGCAACTTAACCGGCGGAAAAAGATTTTTTTGAAAAATCCCTAAGCCCCGGGGTCACAATTTCCGAAAAAATCTGACTTTTGGCAATTCACTCAAAAATGGTGCGAAACGCTGGCAAATGCTCCCCTGAAATGTTTGGCTGTCGAAACAGGAGGCTTTTTATCACAGGACAAGAAATCAGCCCTCAGCGACTTAACCGGCGGAAAAAGATTTTTTTGAAATATCCATAAGCCCCGGGGTCACAATTTCAGAAAAGATCTGACTTTTGGCAATTCACTCAAAAATGGCGCCAAACGCTTGCAAATGCTCCCCTTAAATGTTTGGCAGTCGAAACAGAATGCTTTTTATCACAGGACAAGAAATCAGCCCTCAGCAACTTAACCGGCGGAAAAAGATTTTTTTGAAAAACCCCTAAGCCCCGGGGTCACAATTTCAGAAAAAATCCGACTTTTGGCAATTCACTCAAAAATGTTGCCAATAGCTTGCAAATGCTCCCCTGAAAGCTTTGGCGATGGAAAAAGAAGGCTTTTTATCACAGGACAAGAAAACAGCACTCAGCAACTTAACCGGCGGAAAAAGATTTTTTTGAAAAATCCCTAAGCCCCGGGGTCACAATTTCAGAAAAAATCCGACTTTTGGCAATTCACTCAAAAATGGTGCCAAACGCTGGCAAATGCTCCCCTGAAATGTTTGGCTGTCGAAACAGGAGGCTTTTTATCACAAGACAAGAAATCAGCCCTCAGCAACTTAACCGGCGGAAAAAGATTTTTTTGAAAAATCTCTAAGCCCCGGGGTCACAATTTCAGAAAAAATCCGACTTTTGGCAATTCACTCAAAAATGGCGCCAAACGCTTGCAAATGCTCCGCTGAAATGTTTGGCAGTCGAAACAGAATGCTTTTTTTTCACAGGACAAGAAATCAACCCTCAGCAACTTAACCGGCGGAAAAAGATTTTTTTGAAAAATCCCTAAGCCCCGGGGTCACAATTTCAGAAAAAATCTGACTTTTGGCAATTCACTCAAAAATGGGGCCAAACGCTTGCAAATGCTCCCCTGAAATGTTTGGCTGTCGAAACAGGAGACTTTTTATCACAGGACAGCAAATCAGCCCTCAGCAACTTAACCGGCGGAAAAAGATTTTTTTGAAAAATCCCTAAGCCCCGGGGTCACAATTTCAGAAAAAATCCGACTTTTGGCAATTCACTCAAAAATGCTGCCAAACGCTTGCAAATGCTCCGCTGAAATGTTTGGCAGTCGAAACAGAATGCTTTTTTTTCACAGGACAAGAAATCAACCCTCAGCAACTTAACCGGCGGAAAAAGATTTTTTTGAAAAATCCCTAAGCCCCGGGGTCACAATTTCAGAAAAAATCTGACTTTTGGCAATTCACTCAAAAATGGGGCCAAACGCTTGCAAATGCTCCCCTGAAATGTTTGGCTGTCGAAAGAGGAGGCTTTTTATCACAGGACAGCAAATCAGCCCTCAGCAACTTAACCGGCGGAAAAAGATTTTTTTGAAAAATCCCTAAGCCCCGGGGTCACAATTTCAGAAAAAATCCGACTTTTGGCAATTCACTCAAAAATGGCGCCAAACGTTTGCAAATGCTCCCCTTAAATGTTTGGCAGTCGAAACAGAATGCTTTTTATCACAGGACAAGAAATCAGCCCTCAGCAACTTAACCGGCGGAAAAAGATTTTTTTGAAAAATCCCTAAGCCCCGGGGTCACAATTTCAGAAAAAATCTGACTTTTGGCAATTCACTCAAAAATGGCGCCAAACGCTTGCAAATGCTCCCCTGAAATGTTTGGCTGTCGAAACAGGAGACTTTTTATCACAGGACAGCAAATCAGCCCTCAGCAACTTAACCGGCGGAAAAAGATTTTTTTGAAAAATCTCTAAGCCCCGGGGTCACAATTTCAGAAAAGATCTGACTTTTGGCAATTCACTCAAAAATGGCGCCAAACGTTTGCAAATGCTCCCCTTAAATGTTTGGCAGTCGAAACAGAATGCTTTTTATCACAGGACAAGAAATCAGCCCTCAGCAACTTAACTGGCGGAAAAAGATTTTTTTGAAAAATCCCTAAGCCCCGGGGTCACAATTTCAGAAAAAATCCGACTTTTGGCAATTCACTCAAAAATGGTGCCAAACGCTGGCAAATGCTCCCCTGAAATGTTTGGCTGTCGAAACAGGAGGCTTTTATTCACAAGACAAGAAATCAGCCCTCAGCAACTTAACCGGCGGAAAAAGATTTTTTTGAAAAATCCCTAAGCCGCGGGGTCACAATTTCAGAAAAAATCCGACTTTTGGCAATTCACTCAAAAATGGCGCCAAACGCTTGCAAATGCTCCCCTGAAAGCTTTGGCGATGGAAATAGAAGGCTTTTTATCACAGGACAAGAAAACAGCACTCAGCAACTTAACCGGCGGAAAAAGATTTTTTTGAAAAATCCCTAAGCCCCGGGGTCACAATTTCAGAAAAAATCCGACTTTTGGCAATTCACTCAAAAATGGTGCCAAACGCTGGCAAATGCTCCCCTGAAATGTTTGGCTGTCGAAACAGGAGGCTTTTATTCACAAGACAAGAAATCAGCCCTCAGCAACTTAACCGGCGGAAAAAGATTTTTTTGAAAAATCCCTAAGCCGCGGGGTCACAATTTCAGAAAAAATCCGACTTTTGGCAATTCACTCAAAAATGGCGCCAAACGCTTGCAAATGCTCCCCTGAAATGTTTGGCTGTCGAAAGAGGAGGCTTTTTATCACAGGACAAGAAAAAAGCCCTCAGCAACTTAACCGGCGGAAAAAGATTTTTTTGAAAAATCCCTAAGCCCCGGGGTCACAATTTCAGAAAAAATCTGACTTTTGGCAATTTACTCAAAAATGGCGCCAAACGCTTGCAAATGCTCCCCTGAAATGTTTGGCTGTCGAAACAGGAGACTTTTTATCACAGGACAGCAAATCAGCCCTCAGCAACTTAACCGGCGGAAAAAGATTTTTTTGAAAAATCCCTAAGCCCCGGGGTCACAATTTCCGAAAAAATCTGACTTTTGGCAATTCACTCAAAAATGGTGCGAAACGCTGGCAAATGCTCCCCTGAAATGTTTGGCTGTCGAAACAGGAGGCTTTTTATCACAGGACAAGAAATCAGCCCTCAGCGACTTAACCGGCGGAAAAAGATTTTTTTGAAATATCCATAAGCCCCGGGGTCACAATTTCAGAAAAGATCTGACTTTTGGCAATTCACTCAAAAATGGCGCCAAACGCTTGCAAATGCTCCCCTTAAATGTTTGGCAGTCGAAACAGAATGCTTTTTATCACAGGACAAGAAATCAGCCCTCAGCAACTTAACCGGCGGAAAAAGATTTTTTTGAAAAACCCCTAAGCCCCGGGGTCACAATTTCAGAAAAAATCCGACTTTTGGCAATTCACTCAAAAATGTTGCCAATAGCTTGCAAATGCTCCCCTGAAAGCTTTGGCGATGGAAAAAGAAGGCTTTTTATCACAGGACAAGAAAACAGCACTCAGCAACTTAACCGGCGGAAAAAGATTTTTTTGAAAAATCCCTAAGCCCCGGGGTCACAATTTCAGAAAAAATCCGACTTTTGGCAATTCACTCAAAAATGGTGCCAAACGCTGGCAAATGCTCCCCTGAAATGTTTGGCTGTCGAAACAGGAGGCTTTTTATCACAAGACAAGAAATCAGCCCTCAGCAACTTAACCGGCGGAAAAAGATTTTTTTGAAAAATCTCTAAGCCCCGGGGTCACAATTTCAGAAAAAATCCGACTTTTGGCAATTCACTCAAAAATGGCGCCAAACGCTTGCAAATGCTCCGCTGAAATGTTTGGCAGTCGAAACAGAATGCTTTTTTTTCACAGGACAAGAAATCAACCCTCAGCAACTTAACCGGCGGAAAAAGATTTTTTTGAAAAATCCCTAAGCCCCGGGGTCACAATTTCAGAAAAAATCTGACTTTTGGCAATTCACTCAAAAATGGGGCCAAACGCTTGCAAATGCTCCCCTGAAATGTTTGGCTGTCGAAACAGGAGACTTTTTATCACAGGACAGCAAATCAGCCCTCAGCAACTTAACCGGCGGAAAAAGATTTTTTTGAAAAATCCCTAAGCCCCGGGGTCACAATTTCAGAAAAAATCCGACTTTTGGCAATTCACTCAAAAATGCTGCCAAACGCTTGCAAATGCTCCGCTGAAATGTTTGGCAGTCGAAACAGAATGCTTTTTTTTCACAGGACAAGAAATCAACCCTCAGCAACTTAACCGGCGGAAAAAGATTTTTTTGAAAAATCCCTAAGCCCCGGGGTCACAATTTCAGAAAAAATCTGACTTTTGGCAATTCACTCAAAAATGGGGCCAAACGCTTGCAAATGCTCCCCTGAAATGTTTGGCTGTCGAAAGAGGAGGCTTTTTATCACAGGACAGCAAATCAGCCCTCAGCAACTTAACCGGCGGAAAAAGATTTTTTTGAAAAATCCCTAAGCCCCGGGGTCACAATTTCAGAAAAAATCCGACTTTTGGCAATTCACTCAAAAATGGCGCCAAACGTTTGCAAATGCTCCCCTTAAATGTTTGGCAGTCGAAACAGAATGCTTTTTATCACAGGACAAGAAATCAGCCCTCAGCAACTTAACCGGCGGAAAAAGATTTTTTTGAAAAATCCCTAAGCCCCGGGGTCACAATTTCAGAAAAAATCTGACTTTTGGCAATTCACTCAAAAATGGCGCCAAACGCTTGCAAATGCTCCCCTGAAATGTTTGGCTGTCGAAACAGGAGACTTTTTATCACAGGACAGCAAATCAGCCCTCAGCAACTTAACCGGCGGAAAAAGATTTTTTTGAAAAATCTCTAAGCCCCGGGGTCACAATTTCAGAAAAGATCTGACTTTTGGCAATTCACTCAAAAATGGCGCCAAACGTTTGCAAATGCTCCCCTTAAATGTTTGGCAGTCGAAACAGAATGCTTTTTATCACAGGACAAGAAATCAGCCCTCAGCAACTTAACTGGCGGAAAAAGATTTTTTTGAAAAATCCCTAAGCCCCGGGGTCACAATTTCAGAAAAAATCCGACTTTTGGCAATTCACTCAAAAATGTTGCCAATAGCTTGCAAATGCTCCCCTGAAAGCTTTGGCGATGGAAATAGAAGGCTTTTTATCACAGGACAAGAAAACAGCACTCAGCAACTTAACCGGCGGAAAAAGATTTTTTTGAAAAAACCCTAAGCCCCGGGGTCACAATTTCAGAAAAAATCTGACTTTTGGCAATTCACTCAAAAATGGCGCCAAACGCTGGAAAATGCTCCCATGAAATGTTTGGCTGTCGAAACAGGAGGCTTTTTATCACAGGACAAGAAATCAGCCCTCAGCAACTTAACCGGCGGAAAAAGATTTTTTTGAAAAATCCCTAAGCCCCGGGGTCACAATTTCAGAAAAAATCCGACTTTTGGCAATTCACTCAAAAATGCTGCCAAACGCTGGAAAATGCTCCCATGAAATGTTTGGCTGTCGAAACAGGAGGCTTTTTATCACAGGACAAGAAATCAGCCCTCAGCAACTTAACCGGCGGAAAAAGATTTTTTTGAAAAATCCCTAAGCCCCGGGGTCACAATTTCAGAAAAAATCCGACTTTTGGCAATTCACTCAAAAATGGTGCCAAACGCTGGCAAATGCTCCCCTGAAATGTTTGGCTGTCGAAACAGGAGGCTTTTTATCACAAGACAAGAAATCAGCCCTCAGCAACTTAACCGGCGGAAAAAGATTTTTTTGAAAAATCTCTAAGCCCCGGGGTCACAATTTCAGAAAAAATCCGACTTTTGGCAATTCACTCAAAAATGGTGCCAAACGCTTGCAAATGCTCCGCTGAAATGTTTGGCAGTCGAAACTGAATGCTTTTTTTTCACAGGACAAGAAATCAGCCCTCAGCAACTTAACCGGCGGAAAAAGATTTTTTTGAAAAATCCCTAAGCCCCGGGGTCACAATTTCAGAAAAAAATCTGACTTTTGGCAATTCACTCAAAAATGGTGCCAAACGCTGGCAAATGCTCCCCTGAAATGTTTGGCTGTCGAAACAGGAGGCTTTTTATCACAAGACAAGAAATCAGCCCTCAGCAACTTAACCGGCGGAAAAAGATTTTTTTGAAAAATCTCTAAGCCCCGGGGTCACAATTTCAGAAAAAATCCGACTTTTGGCAATTCACTCAAAAATGGCGCCAAACGCTTGCAAATGCTCCGCTGAAATGTTTGGCAGTCGAAACAGAATGCTTTTTTTCCACAGGACAAGAAATCAACCCTCAGCAACTTAACCGGCGGAAAAAGATTTTTTTGAAAAATCCCTAAGCCCCGGGGTCACAATTTCAGAAAAAATCTGACTTTTGGCAATTCACTCAAAAATGGGGCCAAACGCTTGCAAATGCTCCCCTGAAATGTTTGGCTGTCGAAACAGGAGACTTTTTATCACAGGACAGCAAATCAGCCCTCAGCAACTTAACCGGCGGAAAAAGATTTTTTTGAAAAATCCCTAAGCCCCGGGGTCACAATTTCAGAAAAAATCTGACTTTTGGCAAATCACTCAAAAATGGTGCCAAACGCTGGCAAATGCTCCCCTGAAATGTTTGGCTGTCGAAACAGGAGGCTTTTTATCACAGGACAAGAAATCAGCCCTCAGCAACTTAACCGGCGGAAAAAGATTTTTTTGAAAAATCCCTAAGCCCCGGGGTCACAATTTCAGAAAAAATCCGACTTTTGGCAATTCACTCAAAAATGCTGCCAAACGCTGGAAAATGCTCCCATGAAATGTTTGGCTGTCGAAACAGGAGGCTTTTTATCACAGGACAAGAAATCAGCCCTCAGCAACTTAACCGGCGGAAAAAGATTTTTTTGAAAAATCCCTAAGCCCCGGGGTCACAATTTCAGAAAAAATCTGACTTTTGGCAATTCACTCAAAAATGGCGCCAAACGCTTGCAAATGCTCCCCTGAAATGTTTGGCTGTCGAAAGAGGAGGCTTTTTATCACAGGACAAGAAATCAGCCCTCAGCAACTTAACCGGCGGAAAAAGATTTTTTTGAAAAATCCCTAAGCCCCGGGGTCACAATTTCAGAAAAAATCTGACTTTTGGCAATTCACTCAAAAATGGCGCCAAACGCTTGCAAATGCTCCCCTTAAATGTTTGGCAGTCGAAACAGAATGCTTTTTATCACAGGACAAGAAATCAGCCCTCAGCAACTTAACCGGCGGAAAAAGATTTTTTTGAAAAACCCCTAAGCCCCGGGGTCACAATTTCAGAAAAAATCCGACTTTTGGCAATTCACTCAAAAATGTTGCCAATAGCTTGCAAATGCTCCCCTGAAAGCTTTGGCGATGGAAAAAGAAGGCTTTTTATCACAGGACAAGAAAACAGCACTCAGCAACTTAACCGGCGGAAAAAGATTTTTTTGAAAAATCCCTAAGCCCCGGGGTCACAATTTCAGAAAAAATCCGACTTTTGGCAATTCACTCAAAAATGGTGCCAAACGCTGGCAAATGCTCCCCTGAAATGTTTGGCTGTCGAAACAGGAGGCTTTTTATCACAAGACAAGAAATCAGCCCTCAGCAACTTAACCGGCGGAAAAAGATTTTTTTGAAAAATCTCTAAGCCCCGGGGTCACAATTTCAGAAAAAATCCGACTTTTGGCAATTCACTCAAAAATGGCGCCAAACGCTTGCAAATGCTCCGCTGAAATGTTTGGCAGTCGAAACAGAATGCTTTTTTTTCACAGGACAAGAAATCAACCCTCAGCAACTTAACCGGCGGAAAAAGATTTTTTTGAAAAATCCCTAAGCCCCGGGGTCACAATTTCAGAAAAAATCTGACTTTTGGCAATTTACTCAAAAATGGCGCCAAACGCTTGCAAATGCTCCCCTGAAATGTTTGGCTGTCGAAACAGGAGACTTTTTATCACAGGACAGCAAATCAGCCCTCAGCAACTTAACCGGCGGAAAAAGATTTTTTTGAAAAATCCCTAAGCCCCGGGGTCACAATTTCCGAAAAAATCTGACTTTTGGCAATTCACTCAAAAATGGTGCGAAACGCTGGCAAATGCTCCCCTGAAATGTTTGGCTGTCGAAACAGGAGGCTTTTTATCACAGGACAAGAAATCAGCCCTCAGCGACTTAACCGGCGGAAAAAGATTTTTTTGAAATATCCATAAGCCCCGGGGTCACAATTTCAGAAAAGATCTGACTTTTGGCAATTCACTCAAAAATGGCGCCAAACGCTTGCAAATGCTCCCCTTAAATGTTTGGCAGTCGAAACAGAATGCTTTTTATCACAGGACAAGAAATCAGCCCTCAGCAACTTAACCGGCGGAAAAAGATTTTTTTGAAAAACCCCTAAGCCCCGGGGTCACAATTTCAGAAAAAATCCGACTTTTGGCAATTCACTCAAAAATGTTGCCAATAGCTTGCAAATGCTCCCCTGAAAGCTTTGGCGATGGAAAAAGAAGGCTTTTTATCACAGGACAAGAAAACAGCACTCAGCAACTTAACCGGCGGAAAAAGATTTTTTTGAAAAATCCCTAAGCCCCGGGGTCACAATTTCAGAAAAAATCCGACTTTTGGCAATTCACTCAAAAATGGTGCCAAACGCTGGCAAATGCTCCCCTGAAATGTTTGGCTGTCGAAACAGGAGGCTTTTTATCACAAGACAAGAAATCAGCCCTCAGCAACTTAACCGGCGGAAAAAGATTTTTTTGAAAAATCTCTAAGCCCCGGGGTCACAATTTCAGAAAAAATCCGACTTTTGGCAATTCACTCAAAAATGGCGCCAAACGCTTGCAAATGCTCCGCTGAAATGTTTGGCAGTCGAAACAGAATGCTTTTTTTTCACAGGACAAGAAATCAACCCTCAGCAACTTAACCGGCGGAAAAAGATTTTTTTGAAAAATCCCTAAGCCCCGGGGTCACAATTTCAGAAAAAATCTGACTTTTGGCAATTCACTCAAAAATGGGGCCAAACGCTTGCAAATGCTCCCCTGAAATGTTTGGCTGTCGAAACAGGAGACTTTTTATCACAGGACAGCAAATCAGCCCTCAGCAACTTAACCGGCGGAAAAAGATTTTTTTGAAAAATCCCTAAGCCCCGGGGTCACAATTTCAGAAAAAATCCGACTTTTGGCAATTCACTCAAAAATGCTGCCAAACGCTTGCAAATGCTCCGCTGAAATGTTTGGCAGTCGAAACAGAATGCTTTTTTTTCACAGGACAAGAAATCAACCCTCAGCAACTTAACCGGCGGAAAAAGATTTTTTTGAAAAATCCCTAAGCCCCGGGGTCACAATTTCAGAAAAAATCTGACTTTTGGCAATTCACTCAAAAATGGGGCCAAACGCTTGCAAATGCTCCCCTGAAATGTTTGGCTGTCGAAAGAGGAGGCTTTTTATCACAGGACAGCAAATCAGCCCTCAGCAACTTAACCGGCGGAAAAAGATTTTTTTGAAAAATCCCTAAGCCCCGGGGTCACAATTTCAGAAAAAATCCGACTTTTGGCAATTCACTCAAAAATGGCGCCAAACGTTTGCAAATGCTCCCCTTAAATGTTTGGCAGTCGAAACAGAATGCTTTTTATCACAGGACAAGAAATCAGCCCTCAGCAACTTAACCGGCGGAAAAAGATTTTTTTGAAAAATCCCTAAGCCCCGGGGTCACAATTTCAGAAAAAATCTGACTTTTGGCAATTCACTCAAAAATGGCGCCAAACGCTTGCAAATGCTCCCCTGAAATGTTTGGCTGTCGAAACAGGAGACTTTTTATCACAGGACAGCAAATCAGCCCTCAGCAACTTAACCGGCGGAAAAAGATTTTTTTGAAAAATCTCTAAGCCCCGGGGTCACAATTTCAGAAAAGATCTGACTTTTGGCAATTCACTCAAAAATGGCGCCAAACGTTTGCAAATGCTCCCCTTAAATGTTTGGCAGTCGAAACAGAATGCTTTTTATCACAGGACAAGAAATCAGCCCTCAGCAACTTAACTGGCGGAAAAAGATTTTTTTGAAAAATCCCTAAGCCCCGGGGTCACAATTTCAGAAAAAATCCGACTTTTGGCAATTCACTCAAAAATGTTGCCAATAGCTTGCAAATGCTCCCCTGAAAGCTTTGGCGATGGAAATAGAAGGCTTTTTATCACAGGACAAGAAAACAGCACTCAGCAACTTAACCGGCGGAAAAAGATTTTTTTGAAAAAACCCTAAGCCCCGGGGTCACAATTTCAGAAAAAATCTGACTTTTGGCAATTCACTCAAAAATGGCGCCAAACGCTGGAAAATGCTCCCATGAAATGTTTGGCTGTCGAAACAGGAGGCTTTTTATCACAGGACAAGAAATCAGCCCTCAGCAACTTAACCGGCGGAAAAAGATTTTTTTGAAAAATCCCTAAGCCCCGGGGTCACAATTTCAGAAAAAATCCGAATTTTGGCAATTCACTCAAAAATGCTGCCAAACGCTGGAAAATGCTCCCATGAAATGTTTGGCTGTCGAAACAGGAGGCTTTTTATCACAGGACAAGAAATCAGCCCTCAGCAACTTAACCGGCGGAAAAAGATTTTTTTGAAAAATCCCTAAGCCCCGGGGTCACAATTTCAGAAAAAATCCGACTTTTGGCAATTCACTCAAAAATGGTGCCAAACGCTGGCAAATGCTCCCCTGAAATGTTTGGCTGTCGAAACAGGAGGCTTTTTATCACAAGACAAGAAATCAGCCCTCAGCAACTTAACCGGCGGAAAAAGATTTTTTTGAAAAATCTCTAAGCCCCGGGGTCACAATTTCAGAAAAAATCCGACTTTTGGCAATTCACTCAAAAATGGTGCCAAACGCTTGCAAATGCTCCGCTGAAATGTTTGGCAGTCGAAACTGAATGCTTTTTTTTCACAGGACAAGAAATCAGCCCTCAGCAACTTAACCGGCGGAAAAAGATTTTTTTGAAAAATCCCTAAGCCCCGGGGTCACAATTTCAGAAAAAAATCTGACTTTTGGCAATTCACTCAAAAATGGTGCCAAACGCTGGCAAATGCTCCCCTGAAATGTTTGGCTGTCGAAACAGGAGGCTTTTTATCACAAGACAAGAAATCAGCCCTCAGCAACTTAACCGGCGGAAAAAGATTTTTTTGAAAAATCTCTAAGCCCCGGGGTCACAATTTCAGAAAAAATCCGACTTTTGGCAATTCACTCAAAAATGGCGCCAAACGCTTGCAAATGCTCCGCTGAAATGTTTGGCAGTCGAAACAGAATGCTTTTTTTCCACAGGACAAGAAATCAACCCTCAGCAACTTAACCGGCGGAAAAAGATTTTTTTGAAAAATCCCTAAGCCCCGGGGTCACAATTTCAGAAAAAATCTGACTTTTGGCAATTCACTCAAAAATGGGGCCAAACGCTTGCAAATGCTCCCCTGAAATGTTTGGCTGTCGAAACAGGAGACTTTTTATCACAGGACAGCAAATCAGCCCTCAGCAACTTAACCGGCGGAAAAAGATTTTTTTGAAAAATCCCTAAGCCCCGGGGTCACAATTTCAGAAAAAATCTGACTTTTGGCAAATCACTCAAAAATGGTGCCAAACGCTGGCAAATGCTCCCCTGAAATGTTTGGCTGTCGAAACAGGAGGCTTTTTATCACAGGACAAGAAATCAGCCCTCAGCAACTTAACCGGCGGAAAAAGATTTTTTTGAAAAATCCCTAAGCCCCGGGGTCACAATTTCAGAAAAAATCCGACTTTTGGCAATTCACTCAAAAATGCTGCCAAACGCTGGAAAATGCTCCCATGAAATGTTTGGCTGTCGAAACAGGAGGCTTTTTATCACAGGACAAGAAATCAGCCCTCAGCAACTTAACCGGCGGAAAAAGATTTTTTTGAAAAATCCCTAAGCCCCGGGGTCACAATTTCAGAAAAAATCTGACTTTTGGCAATTCACTCAAAAATGGCGCCAAACGCTTGCAAATGCTCCCCTGAAATGTTTGGCTGTCGAAAGAGGAGGCTTTTTATCACAGGACAAGAAATCAGCCCTCAGCAACTTAACCGGCGGAAAAAGATTTTTTTGAAAAATCCCTAAGCCCCGGGGTCACAATTTCAGAAAAAATCTGACTTTTGGCAATTCACTCAAAAATGGCGCCAAACGCTTGCAAATGCTCCCCTTAAATGTTTGGCAGTCGAAACAGAATGCTTTTTATCACAGGACAAGAAATCAGCCCTCAGCAACTTAACCGGCGGAAAAAGATTTTTTTGAAAAACCCCTAAGCCCCGGGGTCACAATTTCAGAAAAAATCCGACTTTTGGCAATTCACTCAAAAATGTTGCCAATAGCTTGCAAATGCTCCCCTGAAAGCTTTGGCGATGGAAAAAGAAGGCTTTTTATCACAGGACAAGAAAACAGCACTCAGCAACTTAACCGGCGGAAAAAGATTTTTTTGAAAAATCCCTAAGCCCCGGGGTCACAATTTCAGAAAAAATCCGACTTTTGGCAATTCACTCAAAAATGGTGCCAAACGCTGGCAAATGCTCCCCTGAAATGTTTGGCTGTCG
This sequence comes from Podarcis melisellensis, assembly GCF_964234715.1. Taxonomy (NCBI): domain Eukaryota; kingdom Metazoa; phylum Chordata; class Lepidosauria; order Squamata; family Lacertidae; genus Podarcis; species Podarcis melisellensis. Next base: position 42,716,351 of record NC_138545.1, on the reverse strand, counting down.
AAACAGGAGGCTTTTTATCACAAGACAAGAAATCAGCCCTCAGCAACTTAACCGGCGGAAAAAGATTTTTTTGAAAAATCTCTAAGCCCCGGGGTCACAATTTCAGAAAAAATCCGACTTTTGGCAATTCACTCAAAAATGGCGCCAAACGCTTGCAAATGCTCCGCTGAAATGTTTGGCAGTCGAAACAGAATGCTTTTTTTTCACAGGACAAGAAATCAACCCTCAGCAACTTAACCGGCGGAAAAAGATTTTTTTGAAAAATCCCTAAGCCCCGGTGTCACAATTTCAGAAAAAATCTGACTTTTGGCAATTCACTCAAAAATGGGGCCAAACGCTTGCAAATGCTCCCCTGAAATGTTTGGCTGTCGAAACAGGAGACTTTTTATCACAGGACAGCAAATCAGCCCTCAGCAACTTAACCGGCGGAAAAAGATTTTTTTGAAAAATCCCTAAGCCCCGGGGTCACAATTTCAGAAAAAATCCGACTTTTGGCAATTCACTCAAAAATGCTGCCAAACGCTGGAAAATGCTCCCATGAAATGTTTGGCTGTCGAAAGAGGAGGCTTTTTATCACAGGACAAGAAAAAAGCCCTCAGCAACTTAACCGGCGGAAAAACATTTTTTTGAAATATCCATAAGCCCCAGGGTCACAATTTCAGAAAAGATCTGACTTTTGGCAATTCACTCAAAAATGGCGCCAAACGTTTGCAAATGCTCCCCTTAAATGTTTGGCAGTCGAAACAGAATGCTTTTTATCACAGGACAAGAAATCAGCCCTCAGCAACTTAACCGGCGGAAAAAGATTTTTTTGAAAAATCCCTAAGCCCCGGGGTCACAATTTCAGAAAAAATCTGACTTTTGGCAATTCACTCAAAAATGGCGCCAAACGCTTGCAAATGCTCCCCTGAAATGTTTGGCTGTCGAAACAGGAGACTTTTTATCACAGGACAGCAAATCAGCCCTCAGCAACTTAACCGGCGGAAAAAGATTTTTTTGAAAAATCTCTAAGCCCCGGGGTCACAATTTCAGAAAAGATCTGACTTTTGGCAATTCACTCAAAAATGGCGCCAAACGTTTGCAAATGCTCCCCTTAAATGTTTGGCAGTCGAAACAGAATGCTTTTTATCACAGGACAAGAAATCAGCCCTCAGCAACTTAACTGGCGGAAAAAGATTTTTTTGAAAAATCCCTAAGCCCCGGGGTCACAATTTCAGAAAAAATCCGACTTTTGGCAATTCACTCAAAAATGTTGCCAATAGCTTGCAAATGCTCCCCTGAAAGCTTTGGCGATGGAAATAGAAGGCTTTTTATCACAGGACAAGAAAACAGCACTCAGCAACTTAACCGGCGGAAAAAGATTTTTTTGAAAAAACCCTAAGCCCCGGGGTCACAATTTCAGAAAAAATCTGACTTTTGGCAATTCACTCAAAAATGGCGCCAAACGCTGGAAAATGCTCCCATGAAATGTTTGGCTGTCGAAACAGGAGGCTTTTTATCACAGGACAAGAAATCAGCCCTCAGCAACTTAACCGGCGGAAAAAGATTTTTTTGAAAAATCCCTAAGCCCCGGGGTCACAATTTCAGAAAAAATCCGACTTTTGGCAATTCACTCAAAAATGCTGCCAAACGCTGGAAAATGCTCCCATGAAATGTTTGGCTGTCGAAACAGGAGGCTTTTTATCACAGGACAAGAAATCAGCCCTCAGCAACTTAACCGGCGGAAAAAGATTTTTTTGAAAAATCCCTAAGCCCCGGGGTCACAATTTCAGAAAAAATCCGACTTTTGGCAATTCACTCAAAAATGGTGCCAAACGCTGGCAAATGCTCCCCTGAAATGTTTGGCTGTCGAAACAGGAGGCTTTTTATCACAAGACAAGAAATCAGCCCTCAGCAACTTAACCGGCGGAAAAAGATTTTTTTGAAAAATCTCTAAGCCCCGGGGTCACAATTTCAGAAAAAATCCGACTTTTGGCAATTCACTCAAAAATGGTGCCAAACGCTTGCAAATGCTCCGCTGAAATGTTTGGCAGTCGAAACTGAATGCTTTTTTTTCACAGGACAAGAAATCAGCCCTCAGCAACTTAACCGGCGGAAAAAGATTTTTTTGAAAAATCCCTAAGCCCCGGGGTCACAATTTCAGAAAAAAATCTGACTTTTGGCAATTCACTCAAAAATGGTGCCAAACGCTGGCAAATGCTCCCCTGAAATGTTTGGCTGTCGAAACAGGAGGCTTTTTATCACAAGACAAGAAATCAGCCCTCAGCAACTTAACCGGCGGAAAAAGATTTTTTTGAAAAATCTCTAAGCCCCGGGGTCACAATTTCAGAAAAAATCCGACTTTTGGCAATTCACTCAAAAATGGCGCCAAACGCTTGCAAATGCTCCGCTGAAATGTTTGGCAGTCGAAACAGAATGCTTTTTTTCCACAGGACAAGAAATCAACCCTCAGCAACTTAACCGGCGGAAAAAGATTTTTTTGAAAAATCCCTAAGCCCCGGGGTCACAATTTCAGAAAAAATCTGACTTTTGGCAATTCACTCAAAAATGGGGCCAAACGCTTGCAAATGCTCCCCTGAAATGTTTGGCTGTCGAAACAGGAGACTTTTTATCACAGGACAGCAAATCAGCCCTCAGCAACTTAACCGGCGAAAAAAAAATTTTTTGAAAAATCCCTAAGCCCCGGGGTCACAATTTCAGAAAAAATCTGACTTTTGGCAAATCACTCAAAAATGGTGCCAAACGCTGGCAAATGCTCCCCTGAAATGTTTGGCTGTCGAAACAGGAGGCTTTTTATCACAGGACAAGAAATCAGCCCTCAGCAACTTAACCGGCGGAAAAAGATTTTTTTGAAAAATCCCTAAGCCCCGGGGTCACAATTTCAGAAAAAATCCGACTTTTGGCAATTCACTCAAAAATGCTGCCAAACGCTGGAAAATGCTCCCATGAAATGTTTGGCTGTCGAAACAGGAGGCTTTTTATCACAGGACAAGAAATCAGCCCTCAGCAACTTAACCGGCGGAAAAAGATTTTTTTGAAAAATCCCTAAGCCCCGGGGTCACAATTTCAGAAAAGATCTGACTTTTGGCAATTCACTCAAAAATGCTGCCAAACGCTGGAAAATGCTCCCATGAAATGTTTGGCTGTCGAAACAGGAGGCTTTTTATCACAGGACAAGAAATCAGCCCTCAGCAACTTAACCGGCGGAAAAAGATTTTTTTGAAAAATCCCTAAGCCCCGGGGTCACAATTTCAGAAAAAAATCTGACTTTTGGCAATTCACTCAAAAATGGTGCCAAACGCTGGCAAATGCTCCCCTGAAATGTTTGGCTGTCGAAACAGGAGGCTTTTTATCACAAGACAAGAAATCAGCCCTCAGCAACTTAACCGGCGGAAAAAGATTTTTTTGAAAAATCTCTAAGCCCCGGGGTCACAATTTCAGAAAAAATCCGACTTTTGGCAATTCACTCAAAAATGGCGCCAAACGTTTGCAAATGCTCCCCTTAAATGTTTGGCTGTCGAAACAGGAGACTTTTTATCACAGGACAGCAAATCAGCCCTCAGCAACTTAACCGGCGGAAAAAGATGTTTTTGAAAAATCCCTAAGCCCCGGGGTCACAATTTCCGAAAAAATCTGAATTTTGGCAATTCACTCAAAAATGGTGCGAAACGCTGGCAAATGCTCCCCTGAAATGTTTGGCTGTCGAAACAGGAGGCTTTTTATCACAGGACAAGAAATCAGCCCTCAGCAACTTAACCGGCGGAAAAAGATTTTTTTGAAATATCCATAAGCCCCGGGGTCACAATTTCAGAAAAGATCTGACTTTTGGCAATTCACTCAAAAATGGCGCCAAACGCTTGCAAATGCTCCCCTTAAATGTTTGGCAGTCGAAACAGAATGCTTTTTATCACAGGACAAGAAATCAGCCCTCAGCAACTTAACCGGCGGAAAAAGATTTTTTTGAAAAACCCCTAAGCCCCGGGGTCACAATTTCAGAAAAAATCCGACTTTTGGCAATTCACTCAAAAATGTTGCCAATAGCTTGCAAATGCTCCCCTGAAAGCTTTGGCGATGGAAAAAGAAGGCTTTTTATCACAGGACAAGAAAACAGCACTCAGCAACTTAACCGGCGGAAAAAGATTTTTTTGAAAAATCCCTAAGCCCCGGGGTCACAATTTCAGAAAAAATCCGACTTTTGGCAATTCACTCAAAAATGGTGCCAAACGCTGGCAAATGCTCCCCTGAAATGTTTGGCTGTCGAAACAGGAGGCTTTTTATCACAAGACAAGAAATCAGCCCTCAGCAACTTAACCGGCGGAAAAAGATTTTTTTGAAAAATCTCTAAGCCCCGGGGTCACAATTTCAGAAAAAATCCGACTTTTGGCAATTCACTCAAAAATGGCGCCAAACGCTTGCAAATGCTCCGCTGAAATGTTTGGCAGTCGAAACAGAATGCTTTTTTTTCACAGGACAAGAAATCAACCCTCAGCAACTTAACCGGCGGAAAAAGATTTTTTTGAAAAATCCCTAAGCCCCGGGGTCACAATTTCCGAAAAAATCTGACTTTTGGCAATTCACTCAAAAATGGGGCCAAACGCTTGCAAATGCTCCCCTGAAATGTTTGGCTGTCGAAACAGGAGACTTTTTATCACAGGACAGCAAATCAGCCCTCAGCAACTTAACCGGCGGAAAAAGATTTTTTTGAAAAATCCCTAAGCCCCGGGGTCACAATTTCAGAAAAAATCCGACTTTTGGCAATTCACTCAAAAATGCTGCCAAACGCTGGAAAATGCTCCCATGAAATGTTTGGCTGTCGAAACAGGAGGCTTTTTATCACAGGACAAGAAATCAGCCCTCAGCAACTTAACCGGCGGAGAAAGATTTTTTTGAAAAATCCCTAAGCCCCGGGGTCACAATTTCAGAAAAAATCTGACTTTTGGCAATTCACTCAAAAATGGCGCCAAACGCTTGCAAATGCTCCCCTGAAATGTTTGGCTGTCGAAAGAGGAGGCTTTTTATCACAGGACAAGAAAAAAGCCCTCAGCAACTTAACCGGCGGAAAAACATTTTTTTGAAATATCCATAAGCCCCAGGGTCACAATTTCAGAAAAGATCTGACTTTTGGCAATTCACTCAAAAATGGCGCCAAACGTTTGCAAATGCTCCCCTTAAATGTTTGGCAGTCGAAACAGAATGCTTTTTATCACAGGACAAGAAATCAGCCCTCAGCAACTTAACCGGCGGAAAAAGATTTTTTTGAAAAATCCCTAAGCCCCGGGGTCACAATTTCAGAAAAAATCTGACTTTTGGCAATTCACTCAAAAATGGCGCCAAACGCTTGCAAATGCTCCCCTGAAATGTTTGGCTGTCGAAACAGGAGACTTTTTATCACAGGACAGCAAATCAGCCCTCAGCAACTTAACCGGCGGAAAAAGATTTTTTTGAAAAATCTCTAAGCCCCGGGGTCACAATTTCAGAAAAGATCTGACTTTTGGCAATTCACTCAAAAATGGCGCCAAACGTTTGCAAATGCTCCCCTTAAATGTTTGGCAGTCGAAACAGAATGCTTTTTATCACAGGACAAGAAATCAGCCCTCAGCAACTTAACTGGCGGAAAAAGATTTTTTTGAAAAATCCCTAAGCCCCGGGGTCACAATTTCAGAAAAAATCCGACTTTTGGCAATTCACTCAAAAATGTTGCCAATAGCTTGCAAATGCTCCCCTGAAAGCTTTGGCGATGGAAATAGAAGGCTTTTTATCACAGGACAAGAAAACAGCACTCAGCAACTTAACCGGCAGAAAAAGATTTTTTTGAAAAAACCCTAAGCCCCGGGGTCACAATTTCAGAAAAAATCCGACTTTTGGCAATTCACTCAAAAATGGCGCCAAACGCTTGCAAATGCTCCCCTGAAATGTTTGGCTGTCGAAAGAGGAGGCTTTTTATCACAGGACAAGAAAAAAGCCCTCAGCAACTTAACCGGCGGAAAAAGATTTTTTTGAAAAATCCCTAAGCCCCGGGGTCACAATTTCAGAAAAAATCTGACTTTTGGCAATTCACTCAAAAATGGCGCCAAACGCTTGCAAATGCTCCCCTGAAATGTTTGGCTGTCGAAACAGGAGACTTTTTATCACAGGACAGCAAATCAGCCCTCAGCAACTTAACCGGCGGAAAAAGATTTTTTTGAAAAATCCCTAAGCCCCGGGGTCACAATTTCCGAAAAAATCTGACTTTTGGCAATTCACTCAAAAATGGTGCGAAACGCTGGCAAATGCTCCCCTGAAATGTTTGGCTGTCGAAACAGGAGGCTTTTTATCACAGGACAAGAAATCAGCCCTCAGCGACTTAACCGGCGGAAAAAGATTTTTTTGAAATATCCATAAGCCCCGGGGTCACAATTTCAGAAAAGATCTGACTTTTGGCAATTCACTCAAAAATGGCGCCAAACGCTTGCAAATGCTCCCCTTAAATGTTTGGCAGTCGAAACAGAATGCTTTTTATCACAGGACAAGAAATCAGCCCTCAGCAACTTAACCGGCGGAAAAAGATTTTTTTGAAAAATCCCTAAGCCCCGGGGTCACAATTTCAGAAAAAAATCCGACTTTTGGCAATTCACTCAAAAATGGCGCCAAACGCTTGCAAATGCTCCCCTGAAATGTTTGGCTGTCGAAACAGGAGGCTTTTTATCACAGGACAAGAAAAAAGCCCTCAGCAACTTAACCGGCGGAAAAAGATTTTTTTGAAAAATCCCTAAGCCCCGGGGTCACAATTTCAGAAAAAATCTGACTTTTGGCAATTTACTCAAAAATGGCGCCAAACGCTTGCAAATGCTCCCCTGAAATGTTTGGCTGTCGAAACAGGAGACTTTTTATCACAGGACAGCAAATCAGCCCTCAGCAACTTAACCGGCGGAAAAAGATTTTTTTGAAAAATCCCTAAGCCCCGGGGTCACAATTTCCGAAAAAATCTGACTTTTGGCAATTCACTCAAAAATGGTGCGAAACGCTGGCAAATGCTCCCCTGAAATGTTTGGCTGTCGAAACACGAGGCTTTTTATCACAGGACAAGAAATCAGCCCTCAGCAACTTAACCGGCGGAAAAAGATTTTTTTGAAATATCCATAAGCCCCGGGGTCACAATTTCAGAAAAGATCTGACTTTTGGCAATTCACTCAAAAATGGCGCCAAACGCTTGCAAATGCTCCCCTGAAAGCTTTGGCGATGGAAATAGAAGGCTTTTTATCACAGGACAAGAAAACAGCACTCAGCAACTTAACCGGCGGAAAAAGATTTTTTTGAAAAATCCCTAAGCCCCGGGGTCACAATTTCAGAAAAAATCCGACTTTTGGCAATTCACTCAAAAATGGTGCCAAACGCTGGCAAATGCTCCCCTGAAATGTTTGGCTGTCGAAACAGGAGGCTTTTATTCACAAGACAAGAAATCAGCTCTCAGCAACTTAACCGGCGGAAAAAGATTTTTTTGAAAAATCCCTAAGCCGCGGGGTCACAATTTCAGAAAAAATCCGACTTTTGGCAATTCACTCAAAAATGGCGCCAAACGCTTGCAAATGCTCCCCTGAAATGTTTGGCTGTCGAAAGAGGAGGCTTTTTATCACAGGACAAGAAAAAAGCCCTCAGCAACTTAACCGGCGGAAAAAGATTTTTTTGAAAAATCCCTAAGCCCCGGGGTCACAATTTCAGAAAAAATCTGACTTTTGGCAATTTACTCAAAAATGGCGCCAAACGCTTGCAAATGCTCCCCTGAAATGTTTGGCTGTCGAAACAGGAGACTTTTTATCACAGGACAGCAAATCAGCCCTCAGCAACTTAACCGGCGGAAAAAGATTTTTTTGAAAAATCCCTAAGCCCCGGGGTCACAATTTCCGAAAAAATCTGACTTTTGGCAATTCACTCAAAAATGGTGCGAAACGCTGGCAAATGCTCCCCTGAAATGTTTGGCTGTCGAAACAGGAGGCTTTTTATCACAGGACAAGAAATCAGCCCTCAGCGACTTAACCGGCGGAAAAAGATTTTTTTGAAATATCCATAAGCCCCGGGGTCACAATTTCAGAAAAGATCTGACTTTGGGCAATTCACTCAAAAATGGCGCCAAACGCTTGCAAATGCTCCCCTTAAATGTTTGGCAGTCGAAACAGAATGCTTTTTATCACAGGACAAGAAATCAGCCCTCAGCAACTTAACCGGTGGAAAAAGATTTTTTTGAAAAATCCCTAAGCCCCGGGGTCACAATTTCAGAAAAAATCCGACTTTTGGCAATTCACTCAAAAATGTTGCCAATAGCTTGCAAATGCTCCCCTGAAAGCTTTGGCGATGGAAAAAGAAGGCTTTTTATCACAGGACAAGAAAACAGCACTCAGCAACTTAACCGGCGGAAAAAGATTTTTTTGAAAAATCCCTAAGCCCCGGGGTCACAATTTCAGAAAAAATCCGACTTTTGGCAATTCACTCAAAAATGGTGCCAAACGCTGGCAAATGCTCCCCTGAAATGTTTGGCTGTCGAAACAGGAGGCTTTTTATCACAAGACAAGAAATCAGCCCTCAGCAACTTAACCGGCGGAAAAAGATTTTTTTGAAAAATCTCTAAGCCCCGGGGTCACAATTTCAGAAAAAATCCGACTTTTGGCAATTCACTCAAAAATGGCGCCAAACGCTTGCAAATGCTCCGCTGAAATGTTTGGCAGTCGAAACAGAATGCTTTTTTTTCACAGGACAATAAATCAACCCTCAGCAACTTAACCGGCGGAAAAAGATTTTTTTGAAAAATCCCTAAGCCCCGGGGTCACAATTTCAGAAAAAATCTGACTTTTGGCAATTCACTCAAAAATGGGGCCAAACGCTTGCAAATGCTCCCCTGAAATGTTTGGCTGTCGAAACAGGAGACTTTTTATCACAGGACAGCAAATCAGCCCTCAGCAACTTAACCGGCGGAAAAAGATTTTTTTGAAAAATCCCTAAGCCCCGGGGTCACAATTTCAGAAAAAATCCGACTTTTGGCAATTCACTCAAAAATGCTGCCAAACGCTGGAAAATGCTCCCATGAAATGTTTGGCTGTCGAAACAGGAGGCTTTTTATCACAGGACAAGAAATCAGCCCTCAGCAACTTAACCGGCGGAGAAAGATTTTTTTGAAAAATCCCTAAGCCCCGGGGTCACAATTTCAGAAAAAATCTGACTTTTGGCAATTCACTCAAAAATGGCGCCAAACGCTTGCAAATGCTCCCCTGAAATGTTTGGCTGTCGAAAGAGGAGGCTTTTTATCACAGGACAAGAAAAAAGCCCTCAGCAACTTAACCGGCGGAAAAACATTTTTTTGAAATATCCATAAGCCCCAGGGTCACAATTTCAGAAAAGATCTGACTTTTGGCAATTCACTCAAAAATGGCGCCAAACGTTTGCAAATGCTCCCCTTAAATGTTTGGCAGTCGAAACAGAATGCTTTTTATCACAGGACAAGAAATCAGCCCTCAGCAACTTAACCGGCGGAAAAAGATTTTTTTGAAAAATCCCTAAGCCCCGGGGTCACAATTTCAGAAAAAATCTGACTTTTGGCAATTCACTCAAAAATGGCGCCAAACGCTTGCAAATGCTCCCCTGAAATGTTTGGCTGTCGAAACAGGAGACTTTTTATCACAGGACAGCAAATCAGCCCTCAGCAACTTAACCGGCGGAAAAAGATTTTTTTGAAAAATCTCTAAGCCCCGGGGTCACAATTTCAGAAAAGATCTGACTTTTGGCAATTCACTCAAAAATGGCGCCAAACGTTTGCAAATGCTCCCCTTAAATGTTTGGCAGTCGAAACAGAATGCTTTTTATCACAGGACAAGAAATCAGCCCTCAGCAACTTAACTGGCGGAAAAAGATTTTTTTGAAAAATCCCTAAGCCCCGGGGTCACAATTTCAGAAAAAATCCGACTTTTGGCAATTCACTCAAAAATGTTGCCAATAGCTTGCAAATGCTCCCCTGAAAGCTTTGGCGATGGAAATAGAAGGCTTTTTATCACAGGACAAGAAAACAGCACTCAGCAACTTAACCGGCGGAAAAAGATTTTCTTGAAAAAACCCTAAGCCCCGGGGTCACAATTTCAGAAAAAATCCGACTTTTGGCAATTCATTCAAAAATGGCGCCAAACGCTGGAAAATGCTCCCCTGAAATGTTTGGCTGTCGAAAGAGGAGGCTTTTTATCACAGGACAAGAAAAAAGCCCTCAGCAACTTAACCGGCGGAAAAAGAGTTTTTTTGAAAAATCCCTAAGCCCCGGGGTCACAATTTCAGAAAAAATCTGACTTTTGGCAATTCACTCAAAAATGGCGCCAAACGCTTGCAAATGCTCCCCTGAAATGTTTGGCTGTCGAAACAGGAGACTTTTTATCACAGGACAGCAAATCAGCCCTCAGCAACTTAACCGGCGGAAAAAGATTTTTTTGAAAAATCCCTAAGCCCCGGGGTCACAATTTCCGAAAAAATCTGACTTTTGGCAATTCACTCAAAAATGGTGCGAAACGCTGGCAAATGCTCCCCTGAAATGTTTGGCTGTCGAAACAGGAGGCTTTTTATCACAGGACAAGAAATCAGCCCTCAGCAACTTAACCGGCGGAAAAAGATTTTTTTGAAAAATCCCTAAGCCCCGGGGTCACAATTTCAGAAAAAATCTGACTTTTGGCAATTCACTCAAAAATGGCGCCAAACGCTTGCAAATGCTCCCCTGAAATGTTTGGCTGTCGAAACAGGAGACTTTTTATCACAGGACAGCAAATCAGCCCTCAGCAACTTAACCGGCGGAAAAAGATTTTTTTGAAAAATCTCTAAGCCCCGGGGTCACAATTTCAGAAAAGATCTGACTTTTGGCAATTCACTCAAAAATGGCGCCAAACGTTTGCAAATGCTCCCCTTAAATGTTTGGCAGTCGAAACAGAATGCTTTTTATCACAGGACAAGAAATCAGCCCTCAGCAACTTAACTGGCGGAAAAAGATTTTTTTGAAAAATCCCTAAGCCCCGGGGTCACAATTTCAGAAAAAATCCGACTTTTGGCAATTCACTCAAAAATGTTGCCAATAGCTTGCAAATGCTCCCCTGAAAGCTTTGGCGATGGAAATAGAAGGCTTTTTATCACAGGACAAGAAAACAGCACTCAGCAACTTAACCGGCGGAAAAAGATTTTCTTGAAAAAACCCTAAGCCCCGGGGTCACAATTTCAGAAAAAATCCGACTTTTGGCAATTCATTCAAAAATGGCGCCAAACGCTGGAAAATGCTCCCCTGAAATGTTTGGCTGTCGAAAGAGGAGGCTTTTTATCACAGGACAAGAAAAAAGCCCTCAGCAACTTAACCGGCGGAAAAAGAGTTTTTTTGAAAAATCCCTAAGCCCCGGGGTCACAATTTCAGAAAAAATCTGACTTTTGGCAATTCACTCAAAAATGGCGCCAAACGCTTGCAAATGCTCCCCTGAAATGTTTGGCTGTCGAAACAGGAGACTTTTTATCACAGGACAGCAAATCAGCCCTCAGCAACTTAACCGGCGGAAAAAGATTTTTTTGAAAAATCCCTAAGCCCCGGGGTCACAATTTCCGAAAAAATCTGACTTTTGGCAATTCACTCAAAAATGGTGCGAAACGCTGGCAAATGCTCCCCTGAAATGTTTGGCTGTCGAAACAGGAGGCTTTTTATCACAGGACAAGAAATCAGCCCTCAGCAACTTAACCGGCGGAAAAAGATTTTTTTGAAATATCCATAAGCCCCGGGGTCACAATTTCAGAAAAGATCTGACTTTTGGCAATTCACTCAAAAATGGCGCCAAACGCTTGCAAATGCTCCCCTTAAATGTTTGGCAGTCGAAACAGAATGCTTTTTATCACAGGACAAGAAATCAGCCCTCAGCAACTTAACCGGCGGAAAAAGATTTTTTTGAAAAATCCCTAAGCCCCGGGGTCACAATTTCAGAAAAAAATCCGACTTTTGGCAATTCACTCAAAAATGGCGCCAAACGCTTGCAAATGCTCCCCTGAAATGTTTGGCTGTCGAAACAGGAGGCTTTTATCACAGGACAAGAAAAAAGCCCTCAGCAACTTAACCGGCGGAAAAAGATTTTTTTGAAAAATCCCTAAGCCCCGGGGTCACAATTTCAGAAAAAATCTGACTTTTGGCAATTTACTCAAAAATGGCGCCAAACACTTGCAAATGCTCCCCTGAAATGTTTGGCTGTCGAAACAGGAGACTTTTTATCACAGGACAGCAAATCAGCCCTCAGCAACTTAACCGGCGGAAAAAGATTTTTTTGAAAAATCCCTAAGCCCCGGGGTCACAATTTCCGAAAAAATCTGACTTTTGGCAATTCACTCAAAAATGGTGCGAAACGCTGGCAAATGCTCCCCTGAAATGTTTGGCTGTCGAAACACGAGGCTTTTTATCACAGGACAAGAAATCAGCCCTCAGCAACTTAACCGGCGGAAAAAGATTTTTTTGAAATATCCATAAGCCCCGGGGTCACAATTTCAGAAAAGATCTGACTTTTGGCAATTCACTCAAAAATGGCGCCAAACGCTTGCAAATGCTCCCCTGAAAGCTTTGGCGATGGAAATAGAAGGCTTTTTATCACAGGACAAGAAAACAGCACTCAGCAACTTAACCGGCGGAAAAAGATTTTTTTGAAAAATCCCTAAGCCCCGGGGTCACAATTTCAGAAAAAATCCGACTTTTGGCAATTCACTCAAAAATGGTGCCAAACGCTGGCAAATGCTCCCCTGAAATGTTTGGCTGTCGAAACAGGAGGCTTTTATTCACAAGACAAGAAATCAGCTCTCAGCAACTTAACCGGCGGAAAAAGATTTTTTTGAAAAATCCCTAAGCCGCGGGGTCACAATTTCAGAAAAAATCCGACTTTTGGCAATTCACTCAAAAATGCTGCCAAACGCTTGCAAATGCTCCGCTGAAATGTTTGGCAGTCGAAACAGAATGCTTTTTTTTCACAGGAGAAGAAATCAGCCCTCAGCAACTTAACCGGCGGAAAAAGATTTTTTTGAAATATCCATAAGCCCCGGGGTCACAATTTCAGAAAAGATCTGACTTTTGGCAATTCACTCAAAAATGGCGCCAAACGCTTGCAAATGCTCCCCTTAAATGTTTGGCAGTCGAAACAGAATGCTTTTTATCACAGGACAAGAAATCAGCCCTCAGCAACTTAACCGGCGGAAAAAGATTTTTTTGAAAAATCCCTAAGCCCCGGGGTCACAATTTCAGAAAAAAATCCGACTTTTGGCAATTCACTCAAAAATGGCGCCAAACGCTTGCAAATGCTCCCCTGAAATGTTTGGCTGTCGAAACAGGAGGCTTTTATCACAGGACAAGAAAAAAGCCCTCAGCAACTTAACCGGCGGAAAAAGATTTTTTTGAAAAATCCCTAAGCCCCGGGGTCACAATTTCAGAAAAAATCTGACTTTTGGCAATTTACTCAAAAATGGCGCCAAACACTTGCAAATGCTCCCCTGAAATGTTTGGCTGTCGAAACAGGAGACTTTTTATCACAGGACAGCAAATCAGCCCTCAGCAACTTAACCGGCGGAAAAAGATTTTTTTGAAAAATCCCTAAGCCCCGGGGTCACAATTTCCGAAAAAATCTGACTTTTGGCAATTCACTCAAAAATGGTGCGAAACGCTGGCAAATGCTCCCCTGAAATGTTTGGCTGTCGAAACACGAGGCTTTTTATCACAGGACAAGAAATCAGCCCTCAGCAACTTAACCGGCGGAAAAAGATTTTTTTGAAATATCCATAAGCCCCGGGGTCACAATTTCAGAAAAGATCTGACTTTTGGCAATTCACTCAAAAATGGCGCCAAACGCTTGCAAATGCTCCCCTGAAAGCTTTGGCGATGGAAATAGAAGGCTTTTTATCACAGGACAAGAAAACAGCACTCAGCAACTTAACCGGCGGAAAAAGATTTTTTTGAAAAATCCCTAAGCCCCGGGGTCACAATTTCAGAAAAAATCCGACTTTTGGCAATTCACTCAAAAATGGTGCCAAACGCTGGCAAATGCTCCCCTGAAATGTTTGGCTGTCGAAACAGGAGGCTTTTATTCACAAGACAAGAAATCAGCTCTCAGCAACTTAACCGGCGGAAAAAGATTTTTTTGAAAAATCCCTAAGCCGCGGGGTCACAATTTCAGAAAAAATCCGACTTTTGGCAATTCACTCAAAAATGGCGCCAAACGCTTGCAAATGCTCCCCTGAAATGTTTGGCTGTCGAAAGAGGAGGCTTTTTATCACAGGACAAGAAAAAAGCCCTCAGCAACTTAACCGGCGGAAAAAGATTTTTTTGAAAAATCCCTAAGCCCCGGGGTCACAATTTCAGAAAAAATCTGACTTTTGGCAATTTACTCAAAAATGGCGCCAAACGCTTGCAAATGCTCCCCTGAAATGTTTGGCTGTCGAAACAGGAGACTTTTTATCACAGGACAGCAAATCAGCCCTCAGCAACTTAACCGGCGGAAAAAGATTTTTTTGAAAAATCCCTAAGCCCCGGGGTCACAATTTCAGAAAAAATCTGACTTTTGGCAATTCACTCAAAAATGGTGCGAAACGCTGGCAAATGCTCCCCTGAAATGTTTGGCTGTCGAAACAGGAGGCTTTTTATCACAGGACAAGAAATCAGCCCTCAGCGACTTAACCGGCGGAAAAAGATTTTTTTGAAATATCCATAAGCCCCGGGGTCACAATTTCAGAAAAGATCTGACTTTTGGCAATTCACTCAAAAATGGCGCCAAACGCTTGCAAATGCTCCCCTTAAATGTTTGGCAGTCGAAACAGAATGCTTTTTATCACAGGACAAGAAATCAGCCCTCAGCAACTTAACCGGTGGAAAAAGATTTTTTTGAAAAATCCCTAAGCCCCGGGGTCACAATTTCAGAAAAAATCCGACTTTTGGCAATTCACTCAAAAATGTTGCCAATAGCTTGCAAATGCTCCCCTGAAAGCTTTGGCGATGGAAAAAGAAGGCTTTTTATCACAGGACAAGAAAACAGCACTCAGCAACTTAACCGGCGGAAAAAGATTTTTTTGAAAAATCCCTAAGCCCCGGGGTCACAATTTCAGAAAAAATCCGACTTTTGGCAATTCACTCAAAAATGGTGCCAAACGCTGGCAAATGCTCCCCTGAAATGTTTGGCTGTCGAAACAGGAGGCTTTTTATCACAAGACAAGAAATCAGCCCTCAGCAACTTAACCGGCGGAAAAAGATTTTTTTGAAAAATCTCTAAGCCCCGGGGTCACAATTTCAGAAAAAATCCGACTTTTGGCAATTCACTCAAAAATGGCGCCAAACGCTTGCAAATGCTCCCCTGAAATGTTTGGCAGTCGAAACAGAATGCTTTTTTTTCACAGGACAAGAAATCAACCCTCAGCAACTTAACCGGCGGAAAAAGATTTTTTTGAAAAATCCCTAAGCCCCGGGGTCACAATTTCAGAAAAAATCTGACTTTTGGCAATTCACTCAAAAATGGGGCCAAACGCTTGTAAATGCTCCCCTGAAATGTTTGGCTGTCGAAACAGGAGACTTTTTATCACAGGACAGCAAATCAGCCCTCAGCAACTTAACCGGCGGAAAAAGATTTTTTTGAAAAATCCCTAAGCCCCGGGGTCACAATTTCAGAAAAAATCCGACTTTTGGCAATTCACTCAAAAATGCTGCCAAACGCTGGAAAATGCTCCCATGAAATGTTTGGCTGTCGAAACAGGAGGCTTTTTATCACAGGACAAGAAATCAGCCCTCAGCAACTTAACCGGCGGAAAAAGATTTTTTTGAAAAATCCCTAAGCCCCGGGGTCACAATTTCAGAAAAAATCTGACTTTTGGCAATTCACTCAAAAATGGTGCGAAACGCTGGCAAATGCTCCCCTGAAATGTTTGGCTGTCGAAACACGAGGCTTTTTATCACAGGACAAGAAATCAGCCCTCAGCAACTTAACCGGCGGAAAAAGATTTTTTTGAAAAATCCCTAAGCCCCGGGGTCACAATTTCAGAAAAGATCTGACTTTTGGCAATTCACTCAAAAATGGCGCCAAACGCTTGCAAATGCTCCCCTGAAAGCTTTGGCGATGGAAATAGAAGGCTTTTTATCACAGGACAAGAAAACAGCACTCAGCAACTTAACCGGCGGAAAAAGATTTTTTTGAAAAATCCCTAAGCCCCGGGGTCACAATTTCAGAAAAAATCCGACTTTTGGCAATTCACTCAAAAATGGTGCCAAACGCTGGCAAATGGTCCCCTGAAATGTTTGGCTGTCGAAACAGGAGGCTTTTATTCACAAGACAAGAAATCAGCTCTCAGCAACTTAACCGGCGGAAAAAGATTTTTTTGAAAAATCCCTAAGCCGCGGGGTCACAATTTCAGAAAAAATCCGACTTTTGGCAATTCACTCAAAAATGGCGCCAAACGCTTGCAAATGCTCCCCTGAAATGTTTGGCTGTCGAAAGAGGAGGCTTTTTATCACAGGACAAGAAAAAAGCCCTCAGCAACTTAACCGGCGGAAAAAGATTTTTTTGAAAAATCCCTAAGCCCCGGGGTCACAATTTCAGAAAAAATCTGACTTTTGGCAATTTACTCAAAAATGGCGCCAAACGCTTGCAAATGCTCCCCTGAAATGTTTGGCTTTCGAAACAGGAGACTTTTTATCACAGGACAGCAAATCAGCCCTCAGCAACTTAACCGGCGGAAAAAGATTTTTTTGAAAAATCCCTAAGCCCCGGGGTCACAATTTCAGAAAAAATCTGACTTTTGGCAATTCACTCAAAAATGGTGCGAAACGCTGGCAAATGCTCCCCTGAAATGTTTGGCTGTCGAAACAGGAGGCTTTTTATCACAGGACAAGAAATCAGCCCTCAGCGACTTAACCGGCGGAAAAAGATTTTTTTGAAATATCCATAAGCCCCGGGGTCACAATTTCAGAAAAGATCTGACTTTTGGCAATTCACTCAAAAATGGCGCCAAACGCTTGCAAATGCTCCCCTTAAATGTTTGGCAGTCGAAACAGAATGCTTTTTATCACAGGACAAGAAATCAGCCCTCAGCAACTTAACCGGTGGAAAAAGATTTTTTTGAAAAATCCCTAAGCCCCGGGGTCACAATTTCAGAAAAAATCCGACTTTTGGCAATTCACTCAAAAATGTTGCCAATAGCTTGCAAATGCTCCCCTGAAAGCTTTGGCGATGGAAAAAGAAGGCTTTTTATCACAGGACAAGAAAACAGCACTCAGCAACTTAACCGGCGGAAAAAGATTTTTTTGAAAAATCCCTAAGCCCCGGGGTCACAATTTCAGAAAAAATCCGACTTTTGGAAATTCACTCAAAAATGGTGCCAAACGCTGGCAAATGCTCCCCTGAAATGTTTGGCTGTCGAAACAGGAGGCTTTTTATCACAAGACAAGAAATCAGCCCTCAGCAACTTAACCGGCGGAAAAAGATTTTTTTGAAAAATCTCTAAGCCCCGGGGTCACAATTTCAGAAAAAATCCGACTTTTGGCAATTCACTCAAAAATGGCGCCAAACGCTTGCAAATGCTCCGCTGAAATGTTTGGCAGTCGAAACAGAATGCTTTTTTTTCACAGGACAAGAAATCAACCCTCAGCAACTTAACCGGCGGAAAAAGATTTTTTTGAAAAATCCCTAAGCCCCGGGGTCACAATTTCAGAAAAAATCTGACTTTTGGCAATTCACTCAAAAATGGGGCCAAACGCTTGCAAATGCTCCCCTGAAATGTTTGGCTGTCGAAACAGGAGACTTTTTATCACAGGACAGCAAATCAGCCCTCAGCAACTTAACCGGCGGAAAAAGATTTTTTTGAAAAATCCCTAAGCCCCGGGGTCACAATTTCAGAAAAAATCCGACTTTTGGCAATTCACTCAAAAATGCTGCCAAACGCTGGAAAATGCTCCCATGAAATGTTAGGCTGTTGAAACAGGAGGCTTTTTATCACAGGACAAGAAATCAGCCCTCAGCAACTTAACCGGCGGAAAAAGATTTTTTTGAAAAATCCCTAAGCCCCGGGGTCACAATTTCAGAAAAAATCTGACTTTTGGCAATTCACTCAAAAATGGCGCCAAACGCTTGCAAATGCTCCCCTGAAATGTTTGGCTGTCGAAAGAGGAGGCTTTTTATCACAGGACAAGAAAAAAGCCCTCAGCAACTTAACCGGCGGAAAAACATTTTTTTGAAATATCCATAAGCCCCAGGGTCACAATTTCAGAAAAGATCTGACTTTTGGCAATTCACTCAAAAATGGCGCCAAACGTTTGCAAATGCTCCCCTTAAATGTTTGGCAGTCGAAACAGAATGCTTTTTATCACAGGACAAGAAATCAGCCCTCAGCAACTTAACCGGCGGAAAAAGATTTTTTTGAAAAATCCCTAAGCCCCGGGGTCACAATTTCAGAAAAAATCTGACTTTTGGCAATTCACTCAAAAATGGCGCCAAACGCTTGCAAATGCTCCCCTGAAATGTTTGGCTGTCGAAACAGGAGACTTTTTATCACAGGACAGCAAATCAGCCCTCAGCAACTTAACCAGCGGAAAAAGATTTTTTTGAAAAATCTCTAAGCCCCGGGGTCACAATTTCAGAAAAGATCTGACTTTTGGCAATTCACTCAAAAATGGCGCCAAACGTTTGCAAATGCTCCCCTTAAATGTTTGGCAGTCGAAACAGAATGCTTTTTATCACAGGACAAGAAATCAGCCCTCAGCAACTTAACTGGCGGAAAAAGATTTTTTTGAAAAATCCCTAAGCCCCGGGGTCACAATTTCAGAAAAAATCCGACTTTTGGCAATTCACTCAAAAATGTTGCCAATAGCTTGCAAATGCTCCCCTGAAAGCTTTGGCGATGGAAATAGAAGGCTTTTTATCACAGGACAAGAAAACAGCACTCAGCAACTTAACCGGCGGAAAAAGATTTTTTTGAAAAAACCCTAAGCCCCGGGGTCACAATTTCAGAAAAAATCCGACTTTTGGCAATTCACTCAAAAATGGCGCCAAACGCTGGAAAATGCTCCCCTGAAATGTTTGGCTGTCGAAAGAGGAGGCTTTTTATCACAGGACAAGAAATCAGCTCTCAGCAACTTAACCGGCGGAAAAAGATTTTTTTGAAAAATCCCTAAGCCCCGGGGTCACAATTTCAGAAAAAATCTGACTTTTGGCAATTCACTCAAAAATGGCGCCAAACGCTTGCAAATGCTCCCCTGAAATGTTTGGCTGTCGAAACAGGAGACTTTTTATCACAGGACAAGAAATCAGCCCTCAGCAACTTAACCGGCGGAAAAAGATTTTTTTGAAAAATCCCTAAGCCCCGGGGTCACAATTTCCGAAAAAATCTGACTTTTGGCAATTCACTCAAAAATGGTGCGAAACGCTGGCAAATGCTCCCCTGAAATGTTTGGCTGTCGAAACAGGAGGCTTTTTATCACAGGACAAGAAATCAGCCCTCAGCAACTTAACCGGCGGAAAAAGATTTTTTTGAAATATCCATAAGCCCCGGGGTCACAATTTCAGAAAAGATCTGACTTTTGGCAATTCACTCAAAAATGGCGCCAAACGCTTGCAAATGCTCCCCTTAAATGTTTGGCAGTCGAAACAGAATGCTTTTTATCACAGGACAAGAAATCAGCCCTCAGCAACTTAACCGGCGGAAAAAGATTTTTTTGAAAAATCCCTAAGCCCCGGGGTCACAATTTCAGAAAAAAATCCGACTTTTGGCAATTCACTCAAAAATGGCGCCAAACGCTTGCAAATTCTCCCCTGAAATGTTTGGCTGTCGAAACAGGAGGCTTTTTATCACAGGACAAGAAAAAAGCCCTCAGCAACTTAACCGGCGGAAAAAGATTTTTTTGAAAAATCCCTAAGCCCCGGGGTCACAATTTCAGAAAAAATCTGACTTTTGGCAATTTACTCAAAAATGGCGCCAAACGCTTGCAAATGCTCCCCTGAAATGTTTGGCTGTCAAAACAGGAGACTTTTTATCACAGGACAGCAAATCAGCCCTCAGCAACTTAACCGGCGGAAAAAGATTTTTTTGAAAAATCCCTAAGCCCCGGGGTCACAATTTCCGAAAAAATCTGACTTTTGGCAATTCACTCAAAAATGGTGCGAAACGCTGGCAAATGCTCCCCTGAAATGTTTGGCTGTCGAAACACGAGGCTTTTTATCACAGGACAAGAAATCAGCCCTCAGCAACTTAACCGGCGGAAAAAGATTTTTTTGAAATATCCATAAGCCCCGGGGTCACAATTTCAGAAAAGATCTGACTTTTGGCAATTCACTCAAAAATGGCGCCAAACGCTTGCAAATGCTCCCCTTAAATGTTTGGCAGTCGAAACAGAATGCTTTTTATCACAGGACAAGAAATCAGCCCTCAGCAACTTAACCGGCGGAAAAAGATTTTTTTGAAAAATCCCTAAGCCCCGGGGTCACAATTTCAGAAAAAATCCGACTTTTGGCAATTCACTCAAAAATGTTGCCAATAGCTTGCAAATGCTCCCCTGAAAGCTTTGGCGATGGAAAAAGAAGGCTTTTTATCACAGGACAAGAAAACAGCACTCAGCAACTTGACCGGCGGAAAAAGATTTTTTTGAAAAATCCCTAAGCCCCGGGGTCACAATTTCAGAAAAAATCCGACTTTTGGCAATTCACTCAAAAATGGTGCCAAACGCTGGCAAATGCTCCCCTGAAATGTTTGGCTGTCGAAACAGGAGGCTTTTTATCACAAGACAAGAAATCAGCCCTCAGCAACTTAACCGGCGGAAAAAGATTTTTTTGAAAAATCTCTAAGCCCCGGGGTCACAATTTCAGAAAAAATCCGACTTTTGGCAATTCACTCAAAAATGGTGCCAAACGCTGGCAAATGCTCCGCTGAAATGTTTGGCAGTCGAAACTGAATGCTTTTTTTTCACAGGACAAGAAATCAGCCCTCAGCAACTTAACCGGCGGAAAAAGATTTTTTTGAAAAATCCCTAAGCCCCGGGGTCACAATTTCAGAAAAAATCTGACTTTTGGCAATTCACTAAAAAATGGGGCCAAACGCTTGCAAATGCTCCCCTGAAATGTTTGGCTGTCGAAACAGGAGGCTTTTTATCACAGGACAAGAAATCAGCCCTCAGCAACTTAACCAGCGGAAAAAGATTTTTTTGAAAAATCTCTAAGCCCCGTGGTCACAATTTCAGAAAAAATCTGACTTTTGGCAATTCACTCAAAAATGCTGCCAAACGCTGGCAAATGCTCCCCTGAAATGTTTGGCTGTCGAAACAGAAGGCTTTTTATCACAGGAGAAGAAATCAGCCCTCAGCATCTTAACCGGCGGAAAAAGATTTTTTTGAAAAATCCCTAAGCCCCGGGGTCACAATTTCAGAAAAAATCTGACTTTTGGCAATTCACTCAAAAATGGCGCCAAACGCTTGCAAATGCTCCCCTGAAATGTTTGGCTGTCGAAAGAGGAGGCTTTTTATCACAGGACAAGAAATCAGCCCTCAGCAACTTAACCGGCGGAAAAAGATTTTTTTGAAAAATCCCTAAGCCCCGGGGTCACAATTTCAGAAAAAATCTGACTTTTGGCAATTCACTCAAAAATGGCGCCAAACGCTTGCAAATGCTCCCCTGAAATGTTTGGCTGTCGAAAGAGGAGGCTTTTTATCACAGGACAAGAAAATAGCCCTTAGCAACTTAACCGGCGGAAAAAGATTTTTTTGAAAAATCCCTAAGCCCCGGGGTCACAATTTCAGAAAAAATCTGACTTTTGGCAATTCACTCAAAAATGGCGCCAAACGCTTGCAAATGCTCCCCTGAAATGTTTGGCTGTCGAAACAGGAGACTTTTTATCACAGGACAGCAAATCAGCCCTCAGCAACTTAACCGGGGGAAAATGATTTTTTTGAAAAATCCCTAAGCCCCAGGGTCACAATTTCAGAAAAAATCCGACTTTTGGCAATTCACTCAAAAATGCTGCCAAACGCTGGCAAATGCTCCCCTGAAATGTTTGGCTGTCGAAACAGAAGGCTTTTTATCACAGGAGAAGAAATCAGCCCTCAGCATCTTAACCGGCGGAAAAAGATTTTTTTGAAATATCCATAAGCCCCGGGGTCACAATTTCAGAAAAGATCTGACTTTTGGCAATTCACTCAAAAATGGCGCCAAACGCTTGCAAATGCTCCCCTTAAATGTTTGGCAGTCGAAACAGAATGCTTTTTATCACAGGACAAGAAATCAGCCCTCAGCAACTTAACCGGCGGAAAAAGATTTTTTTGAAAAATCCCTAAGCCCCGGGGTCACAATTTCAGAAAAAAATCCGACTTTTGGCAATTCACTCAAAAATGGCGCCAAACGCTTGCAAATGCTCCCCTGAAATGTTTGGCTGTCAAAACAGGAGACTTTTTATCACAGGACAGCAAATCAGCCCTCAGCAACTTAACCGGCGGAAAAAGATTTTTTTGAAAAATCCCTAAGCCCCGGGGTCACAATTTCCGAAAAAATCTGACTTTTGGCAATTCACTCAAAAATGGTGCGAAACGCTGGCAAATGCTCCCCTGAAATGTTTGGCTGTCGAAACACGAGGCTTTTTATCACAGGACAAGAAATCAGCCCTCAGCAACTTAACCGGCGGAAAAAGATTTTTTTGAAATATCCATAAGCCCCGGGGTCACAATTTCAGAAAAGATCTGACTTTTGGCAATTCACTCAAAAATGGCGCCAAACGCTTGCAAATGCTCCCCTTAAATGTTTGGCAGTCGAAACAGAATGCTTTTTATCACAGGACAAGAAATCAGCCCTCAGCAACTTAACCGGCGGAAAAAGATTTTTTTGAAATATCCATAAGCCCCGGGGTCACAATTTCAGAAAAAATCCGACTTTTGGCAATTCACTCAAAAATGTTGCCAATAGCTTGCAAATGCTCCCCTGAAAGCTTTGGCGATGGAAAAAGAAGGCTTTTTATCACAGGACAAGAAAACAGCACTCAGCAACTTGACCGGCGGAAAAAGATTTTTTTGAAAAATCCCTAAGCCCCGGGGTCACAATTTCAGAAAAAATCCGACTTTTGGCAATTCACTCAAAAATGGTGCCAAACGCTGGCAAATGCTCCCCTGAAATGTTTGGCTGTCGAAACAGGAGGCTTTTTATCACAAGACAAGAAATCAGCCCTCAGCAACTTAACCGGCGGAAAAAGATTTTTTTGAAAAATCTCTAAGCCCCGGGGTCACAATTTCAGAAAAAATCCGACTTTTGGCAATTCACTCAAAAATGGTGCCAAACGCTGGCAAATGCTCCGCTGAAATGTTTGGCAGTCGAAACTGAATGCTTTTTTTTCACAGGACAAGAAATCAGCCCTCAGCAACTTAACCGGCGGAAAAAGATTTTTTTGAAAAATCCCTAAGCCCCGGGGTCACAATTTCAGAAAAAATCTGACTTTTGGCAATTCACTAAAAAATGGGGCCAAACTCTTGCAAATGCTCCCCTGAAATGTTTGGCTGTCGAAACAGGAGGCTTTTTATCACAGGACAAGAAATCAGCCCTCAGCAACTTAACCAGCGGAAAAAGATTTTTTTGAAAAATCTCTAAGCCCCGTGGTCACAATTTCAGAAAAAATCTGACTTTTGGCAATTCACTCAAAAATGCTGCCAAACGCTGGCAAATGCTCCCCTGAAATGTTTGGCTGTCGAAACAGAAGGCTTTTTATCACAGGAGAAGAAATCAGCCCTCAGCATCTTAACCGGCGGAAAAAGATTTTTTTGAAAAATCCCTAAGCCCCGGGGTCACAATTTCAGAAAAAATCTGACTTTTGGCAATTCACTCAAAAATGGCGCCAAACGCTTGCAAATGCTCCCCTGAAATGTTTGGCTGTCGAAAGAGGAGGCTTTTTATCACAGGACAAGAAATCAGCCCTCAGCAACTTAACCGGCGGAAAAAGATTTTTTTGAAAAATCCCTAAGCCCCGGGGTCACAATTTCAGAAAAAATCTGACTTTTGGCAATTCACTCAAAAATGGCGCCAAACGCTTGCAAATGCTCCCCTGAAATGTTTGGCTGTCGAAAGAGGAGGCTTTTTATCACAGGACAAGAAAATAGCCCTTAGCAACTTAACCGGCGGAAAAAGATTTTTTTGAAAAATCCCTAAGCCCCGGGGTCACAATTTCAGAAAAAATCTGACTTTTGGCAATTCACTCAAAAATGGCGCCAAACGCTTGCAAATGCTCCCCTGAAATGTTTGGCTGTCGAAACAGGAGACTTTTTATCACAGGACAGCAAATCAGCCCTCAGCAACTTAACCGGCGGAAAATGATTTTTTTGAAAAATCCCTAAGCCCCAGGGTCACAATTTCAGAAAAAATCCGACTTTTGGCAATTCACTCAAAAATGCTGCCAAACGCTGGCAAATGCTCCCCTGAAATGTTTGGCTGTCGAAACAGAAGGCTTTTTATCACAGGAGAAGAAATCAGCCCTCAGCATCTTAACCGGCGGAAAAAGATTTTTTTGAAAAATCCCTAAGCCCCAGGGTCACAATTTCAGAAAAAATCTGACTTTTGGCAATTCACTCAAAAATGGCGCCAAACGCTTGCAAATGCTCCCCTGAAATGTTTGGCTGTCGAAAGAGGAGGCTTTTTATCACAGGACAAGAAATCAGCCCTCAGCAACTTAACCGGCGGAAAAAGATTTTTTTGAAAAATCCCTAAGCCCCGGGGTCACAATTTCAGAAAAAATCTGACTTTTGGCAATTCACTCAAAAATGGCGCCAAACGCTTGCAAATGCTCCCCTGAAATGTTTGGCTGTCGAAAGAGGAGGCTTTTTATCACAGGACAAGAAAATAGCCCTTAGCAACTTAACCGGCGGAAAAAGATTTTTTTGAAAAATCCCTAAGCCCCGGGGTCACAATTTCAGAAAAAATCTGACTTTTGGCAATTCACTCAAAAATGGCGCCAAACGCTTGCAAATGCTCCCCTGAAATGTTTGGCTGTCGAAACAAGAGACTTTTTATCACAGGACAGCAAATCAGCCCTCAGCAACTTAACCGGCGGAAAATGATTTTTTTGAAAAATCCCTAAGCCCCGGGGTCACAATTTCAGAAAAAATCTGACTTTTGGCAATTCACTCAAAAATGGTGCGAAATGCCGGCAAATGCTCCCCTGAAATGTTTGGCTGTCGAAACAGGAGGCTTTTTATCACAGGACAAGAAATCAGCCCTCAGCAACTTAACCGGCGGAAAAAGCTTTTTTTGAAATATCCATAAGCCCCGGGGTCACAATTTCAGAAAAGATCTGACTTTTGGCAATTCACTCAAAAATGGCGCCAAACGCTTGCAAATGCTCCCCTTAAATGTTTGGCAGTCGAAACAGAATGCTTTTTATCACAGGACAAGAAATCAGCCCTCAGCAACTTAACCGGCGGAAAAAGATTTTTTTGAAAAATCCCTAAGCCCCGGGGTCACAATTTTAGAAAAAATCCGACTTTTGGCAATTCACTCAAAAATGGTGCCAAACGCTTGCAAATGCTCCGCTGAAATGTTTGGCAGTCGAAACAGAATGCTTTTTTTTCACAGGACAAGCAATCAGCCCTCAGCAACTTAACCGGCGGAAAAAGATTTTTTTGAAAAATCCCTAAGCCCCGGGGTCACAATTTCAGAAAAAAATCCGACTTTTGGCAATTCACTCAAAAATGGTGCCAAACGCTGGCAAATGCTCCCCTGAAATGTTTGGCTGTCGAAACAGGAGGCTTTTTATCACAAGACAAGAAATCAGCCCTCAGCAACTTAACCGGCGGAAAAAGATTTTTTTGAAAAATCTCTAAGCCCCGGGGTCACAATTTCAGAAAAAATCCGACTTTTGGCAATTCACTCAAAAATGCTGCCAAACGCTGGAAAATGCTCCCCTGAAATGTTTGGCTGTCGAAACAGGAGGCTTTTTATCACAGGACAAGAAATCAGCCCTCAGCAACTTAACAGGCGGAAAAAGATTTTTTTGAAAAATCCCTAAGCCCCGGGGTCACAATTTCAGAAAAAATCCGACTTTTGGCAATTCACTCAAAAATGCTGCCAAACGCTTGCCAATGCTCCCCTTAAATGTTTGGCAGTCGAAACAGAATGCTTTTTATCACAGGACAAGAAATCAGCCCTCAGCAACTTAACCGGCGGAAAAAGATTGTTTTGAAAAATCCCTAAGCCCCGGGTTCACAATTTCAGAAAAAATCCAACTTTTGGCAATTCACTCAAAAATGGTGCGAAACGCTGGCAAATGCTCCCCTGAAATGTTTGGCTGTCGAAACAGGAGGCTTTTTATCACAAGACAAGAAATCAGCCCTCAGCAACTTAACCGGCGGAAAAAGATTTTTTTGAAAAATCCCTAAGCCCCGGGGTCACAATTTCAGAAAAAATCCGACTTTTGGCAATTCACTCAAAAATGCTGCCAAACGCTTGCCAATGCTCCCCTTAAATGTTTGGCAGTCGAAACAGAATGCTTTTTATCACAGGACAAGAAATCAGCCCTCAGCAACTTAACCGGCGGAAAAAGATTGTTTTGAAAAATCCCTAAGCCCCGGGGTCACAATTTCAGAAAAAATCCAACTTTTGGCAATTCACTCAAAAATGGTGCGAAACGCTGGCAAATGCTCCCCTGAAATGTTTGGCTGTCGAAATAGGAGGCTTTTTATCACAAGACGAGAAATCAGCCCTCAGCAACTTAACCGGCGGAAAAAGATTTTTTTGAAAAATCTCTAAGCCCCGGGGTCACAATTTCAGAAAAAATCCGACTTTTGGCAATTCACTCAAAAATGGTGCCAAACGCTTGCAAATGCTCCGCTGAAATGTTTGGCAGTCGAAACAGAATGCTTTTTTTTCACAGGACAAGCAATCAGCCCTCAGCAACTTAACCGGCGGAAAAAGATTTTTTTGAAAAATCCCTAAGCCCCGGGGTCACAATTTCAGAAAAAAATCCGACTTTTGGCAATTCACTCAAAAATGGTGCCAAACGCTGGCAAATGCTCCCCTGAAATGTTTGGCTGTCGAAACAGGAGGCTTTTTATCACAAGACAAGAAATCAGCCCTCAGCAACTTAACCGGCGGAAAAAGATTTTTTTGAAAAATCTCTAAGCCCCGGGGTCACAATTTCAGAAAAAATCCGACTTTTGGCAATTCACTCAAAAATGCTGCCAAACGCTGGAAAATGCTCCCCTGAAATGTTTGGCTGTCGAAACAGGAGGCTTTTTATCACAGGACAAGAAATCAGCCCTCAGCAACTTAGCAGGCGGAAAAAGATTTTTTTGAAAAATCCCTAAGCCCCGGGGTCACAATTTCAGAAAAAATCCGACTTTTGGCAATTCACTCAAAAATGCTGCCAAACGCTTGCCAATGCTCCCCTTAAATGTTTGGCAGTCGAAACAGAATGCTTTTTATCACAGGACAAGAAATCAGCCCTCAGCAACTTAACCGGCGGAAAAAGATTGTTTTGAAAAATCCCTAAGCCCCGGGTTCACAATTTCAGAAAAAATCCAACTTTTGGCAATTCACTCAAAAATGGTGCGAAACGCTGGCAAATGCTCCCCTGAAATGTTTGGCTGTCGAAACAGGAGGCTTTTTATCACAAGACAAGAAATCAGCCCTCAGCAACTTAACCGGCGGAAAAAGATTTTTTTGAAAAATCCCTAAGCCCCGGGGTCACAATTTCAGAAAAAATCCGACTTTTGGCAATTCACTCAAAAATGCTGCCAAACGCTTGCCAATGCTCCCCTTAAATGTTTGGCAGTCGAAACAGAATGCTTTTTATCACAGGACAAGAAATCAGCCCTCAGCAACTTAACCGGCGGAAAAAGATTGTTTTGAAAAATCCCTAAGCCCCGGGGTCACAATTTCAGAAAAAATCCAACTTTTGGCAATTCACTCAAAAATGGTGCGAAACGCTGGCAAATGCTCCCCTGAAATGTTTGGCTGTCGAAACAGGAGGCTTTTTATCACAAGACAAGAAATCAGCCCTCAGCAACTTAACCGGCGGAAAAAGATTTTTTTGAAAAATCTCTAAGCCCCAGGGTCACAATTTCAGAAAAAATCCGACTTTTGGCAATTCACTCAAAAATGGTGCCAAACGCTTGCAAATGCTCCGCTGAAATGTTTGGCAGTCGAAACAGAATGCTTTTTTTTTCACAGGACAAGAAATCAGCCCTCAGCAACTTAACCGGCGGAAAAAGATTTTTTTGAAAAATCCCTAAGCCCCAGGGTCACAATTTCAGAAAAAATCCGACTTTTGGCAATTCACTCAAAAATGCTGCCAAACGCTGGAAAATGCTCCGCTGAAATGTTTGGCAGTCGAAACAGAATGCTTTTTTTTACAGGACAAGCAATCAGCCCTCAGCAACTTAACCGGCGGAAAAAGATTTTTTTGAAAAATCCCTAAGCCCCGGGGTCACAATTTCAGAAAAAAATCTGACTTTTGGCAATTCACTCAAAAATGGTGCCAAACGCTGGCAATTGTTCCCCTGAAATGTTTGGCTGTCGAAACAGGAGGCTTTTTATCACAAGACAAGAAATCAGCCCTCAGCAACTTAACCGGCGGAAAAAGATTTTTTTGAAAAATCTCTAAGCCCCGGGGTCACAATTTCAGAAAAAATCCGACTTTTGGCAATTCACTCAAAAATGTTGCCAAACGCTGGAAAATGCTCCCCTGAAATGTTTGGCTGTCGAAACAGGAGGCTTTTTATCACAGGACAAGAAATCAGCCCTCAGCAACTTAACAGGCGGAAAAAGATTTTTTTGAAAAATCCCTAAGCCCCGGGGTCACAATTTCAGAAAAAATCCGACTTTTGGCAATTCACTCAAAAATGCTGCCAAACGCTTGCAAATGCTCCGCTGAAATGTTTGGCAGTCGAAACAGAATGCTTTTTTTTCACAGGAGAAGAAATCAGCCCTCAGCAACTTAACCGGCGGAAAAAGATTTTTTTGAAAAATCCCTAAGCCCCGGGGTCACAATTTCAGAAAAAATCCGACTTTTGGCAATTCACTCAAAAATGCTGCCAAACGCTGGAAAATGCTCCGCTGAAATGTTTGGCAGTCGAAACAGAATGCTTTTTTTTCACAGGACAAGCAATCAGCCCTCAGCAACTTAACCGGCGGAAAAAGATTTTTTTGAAAAATCCCTAAGCCCCGGGGTCACAATTTCAGAAAAAAATCCGACTTTTGGCAATTCACTCAAAAATGGTGCCAAACGCTGGCAAATGCTCCCCTGAAATTTTTGGCTGTCGAAACAGGAGGCTTTTTATCACAAGACAAGAAATCAGCCCTCAGCAACTTAACCGGCGGAAAAAGATTTTTTTGAAAAATCTCTAAGCCCCGGGGTCACAATTTCAGAAAAAATCCGACTTTTGGCAATTCACTCAAAAATGCTGCCAAACGCTGGAAAATGCTCCCCTGAAATGTTTGGCTGTCGAAACAGGAGGCTTTTTATCACAGGACAAGAAATCAGCCCTCAGCAACTTAACAGGCGGAAAAAGATTTTTTTGAAAAATCCCTAAGCCCCGGGGTCACAATTTCAGAAAAAATCCGACTTTTGGCAATTCACTCAAAAATGCTGCCAAACGCTTGCAAATGCTCCGCTGAAATGTTTGGCAGTCGAAACAGAATGCTTTTTTTTCACAGGAGAAGAAATCAGCCCTCAGCAACTTAACCGGCGGAAAAAGATTTTTTTGAAAAATCCCTAAGCCCCGGGGTCACAATTTCAGAAAAAATCCGACTTTTGGCAATTCACTCAAAAATGCTGCCAAACGCTTGCCAATGCTCCCCTTAAATGTTTGGCAGTCGAAACAGAATGCTTTTTATCACAGGACAAGAAATCAGCCCTCAGCAACTTAACCGGCGGAAAAAGATTGTTTTGAAAAATCCCTAAGCCCCGGGGTCACAATTTCAGAAAAAATCCAACTTTTGGCAATTCACTCAAAAATGGTGCGAAACGCTGGCAAATGCTCCCCTGAAATGTTTGGCTGTCGAAACAGGAGGCTTTTTATCACAAGACAAGAAATCAGCCCTCAGCAACTTAACCGGCGGAAAAAGATTTTTTTGAAAAATCTCTAAGCCCCGGGGTCACAATTTCAGAAAAAATCCGACTTTTGGCAATTCACTCAAAAATGGTGCCAAACGCTTGCAAATGCTCCGCTGAAATGTTTGGCAGTCGAAACAGAATGCTTTTTTTTTCACAGGACAAGAAATCAGCCCTCAGCAACTTAACCGGCGGAAAAAGATTTTTTTGAAAAATCCCTAAGCCCCAGGGTCACAATTTCAGAAAAAATCCGACTTTTGGCAATTCACTCAAAAATGCTGCCAAACGCTGGAAAATGCTCCGCTGAAATGTTTGGCAGTCGAAACAGAATGCTTTTTTTTCACAGGACAAGCAATCAGCCCTCAGCAACTTAACCGGCGGAAAAAGATTTTTTTGAAAAATCCCTAAGCCCCGGGGTCACAATTTCAGAAAAAAATCCGACTTTTGGCAATTCACTCAAAAATGGTGCCAAACGCTGGCAAATGCTCCCCTGAAATTTTTGGCTGTCGAAACAGGAGGCTTTTTATCACAAGACAAGAAATCAGCCCTCAGCAACTTAACCGGCGGAAAAAGATTTTTTTGAAAAATCTCTAAGCCCCGGGGTCACAATTTCAGAAAAAATCCGACTTTTGGCAATTCACTCAAAAATGTTGCCAAACGCTGGAAAATGCTCCCCTGAAATGTTTGGCTGTCGAAACAGGAGGCTTTTTATCACAGGACAAGAAATCAGCCCTCAGCAACTTAACAGGCGGAAAAAGATTTTTTTGAAAAATCCCTAAGCCCCGGGGTCACAATTTCAGATAAAATCCGACTTTTGGCAATTCACTCAAAAATGCTGCCAAACGCTTGCAAATGCTCCGCTGAAATGTTTGGCAGTCGAAACAGAATGCTTTTTTTTCACAGGAGAAGAAATCAGCCCTCAGCAACTTAACCGGCGGAAAAAGATTTTTTTGAAAAATCCCTAAGCCCCGGGGTCACAATTTCAGAAAAAATCCGACTTTTGGCAATTCACTCAAAAATGGTGCCAAACGCTGGCAAATGTTCCCCTGAAATGTTTGGCAGTCGAAACAGAATGCTTTTTATCACAGGACAAGAAATCAGCCCTCAGTAACTTAACTGGCGGAAAAAGATTTTTTTGAAAAATGACGAAGCCCCGGGGTCACAATTTCAGAAAAAATCTGGCTTTTGGCAATTCACTCAAAAATGGCGCCAAACGCTTGCAAATGCTCCCCTGAAATGTTTGGCTGTCGAAACAGGGGGCTTTTTATCACAGGACAAGAAATCAGCCCTCAGCAACTTAACAGGCGGAAAAAGATTTTTTTGAAAAATCTCTAAGCCCCGGGGTCACAATTTCAGAAAAAATCCGACTTTTGGCAATTCACTCAAAAATGCTGCCAAACGCTGGAAAATGCTCCCCTGAAATGTTTGGCTGTCGAAACAGGAGGCTTTTTATCACAAGACAAGAAATCAGCCCTCAGCAACTTAACCGGCGGAAAAAGATTTTTTTGAAAAATCCCTAAGCCCCGGGGTCACAATTTTAGAAAAAATCCGACTTTTGGCAATTCACTCAAAAATCCTGCCAAACGCTGGAAAATGCTCCCCTGAAATGTTTGGCTGTCGAAACAGGAGGCTTTTTATCACAGGACAAGAAATCAGCCCTCAGCAACTTAACAGGCGGAAAAAGATTTTTTTGAAAAATCCCTAAGCCCCGGGGTCACAATTTCAGAAAAAATCCGACTTTTGGCAATTCACTCAAAAATGCTGCCAAACGCTTGCAAATGCTCCGCTGAAATGTTTGGCAGTCGAAACAGAATGCTTTTTATCACAGGACAAGAAATCAGCCCTCAGCAACTTAACCGGCGGAAAAAGATTTTTTTGAAAAATCCCTAAGCCCCGGGGTCACAATTTTAGAAAAAATCCGACTTTTGGCAATTCACTCAAAAATGTTGCCAATAGCTTGCAAATGCTCCCCTGAAAGCTTTGGCGATGGAAATAGAAGGCTTTTTATCACAGGACAAGAAAACAGCACTCAGCAACTTAACCGGCGGAAAAAGATTTTTTTGAAAAATCCCTAAGCCCCGGGGTCACAATTTCAGAAAAAATCCGACTTTAGGCAATTCACTCAAATATGGTGCCAAACGCTGGCAAATGCTCCCCTGAAATGTTTGGCTGTCGAAATAGGAGGCTTTTTATCACAAGACGAGAAATCAGCCCTCAGCAACTTAACCGGCGGAAAAAGATTTTTTTGAAAAATCTCTAAGCCCCGGGGTCACAATTTCAGAAAAAATCCGACTTTTGGCAATTCACTCAAAAATGGTGCCAAACGCTTGCAAATGCTCCGCTGAAATGTTTGGCAGTCGAAACAGAATGCTTTTTTTTCACAGGACAAGCAATCAGCCCTCAGCAACTTAACCGGCGGAAAAAGATTTTTTTGAAAAATCCCTAAGCCCCGGGGTCACAATTTCAGAAAAAAATCCGACTTTTGGCAATTCACTCAAAAATGGTGCCAAACGCTGGCAAATGCTCCCCTGAAATGTTTGGCTGTCGAAACAGGAGGCTTTTTATCACAAGACAAGAAATCAGCCCTCAGCAACTTAACCGGCGGAAAAAGATTTTTTTGAAAAATCTCTAAGCCCCGGGGTCACAATTTCAGAAAAAATCCGACTTTTGGCAATTCACTCAAAAATGCTGCCAAACGCTGGAAAATGCTCCCCTGAAATGTTTGGCTGTCGAAACAGGAGGCTTTTTATCACAGGACAAGAAATCAGCCCTCAGCAACTTAACAGGCGGAAAAAGATTTTTTTGAAAAATCCCTAAGCCCCGGGGTCACAATTTCAGAAAAAATCCGACTTTTGGCAATTCACTCAAAAATGCTGCCAAACGCTTGCCAATGCTCCCCTTAAATGTTTGGCAGTCGAAACAGAATGCTTTTTATCACAGGACAAGAAATCAGCCCTCAGCAACTTAACCGGCGGAAAAAGATTGTTTTGAAAAATCCCTAAGCCCCGGGTTCACAATTTCAGAAAAAATCCAACTTTTGGCAATTCACTCAAAAATGGTGCGAAACGCTGGCAAATGCTCCCCTGAAATGTTTGGCTGTCGAAACAGGAGGCTTTTTATCACAAGACAAGAAATCAGCCCTCAGCAACTTAACCGGCGGAAAAAGATTTTTTTGAAAAATCCCTAAGCCCCGGGGTCACAATTTCAGAAAAAATCCGACTTTTGGCAATTCACTCAAAAATGCTGCCAAACGCTTGCCAATGCTCCCCTTAAATGTTTGGCAGTCGAAACAGAATGCTTTTTATCACAGGACAAGAAATCAGCCCTCAGCAACTTAACCGGCGGAAAAAGATTGTTTTGAAAAATCCCTAAGCCCCGGGGTCACAATTTCAGAAAAAATCCAACTTTTGGCAATTCACTCAAAAATGGTGCGAAACGCTGGCAAATGCTCCCCTGAAATGTTTGGCTGTCGAAACAGGAGGCTTTTTATCACAAGACAAGAAATCAGCCCTCAGCAACTTAACCGGCGGAAAAAGATTTTTTTGAAAAATCTCTAAGCCCCAGGGTCACAATTTCAGAAAAAATCCGACTTTTGGCAATTCACTCAAAAATGGTGCCAAACGCTTGCAAATGCTCCGCTGAAATGTTTGGCAGTCGAAACAGAATGCTTTTTTTTTCACAGGACAAGAAATCAGCCCTCAGCAACTTAACCGGCGGAAAAAGATTTTTTTGAAAAATCCCTAAGCCCCAGGGTCACAATTTCAGAAAAAATCCGACTTTTGGCAATTCACTCAAAAATGCTGCCAAACGCTGGAAAATGCTCCGCTGAAATGTTTGGCAGTCGAAACAGAATGCTTTTTTTTCACAGGACAAGCAATCAGCCCTCAGCAACTTAACCGGCGGAAAAAGATTTTTTTGAAAAATCCCTAAGCCCCGGGGTCACAATTTCAGAAAAAAATCTGACTTTTGGCAATTCACTCAAAAATGGTGCCAAACGCTGGCAATTGTTCCCCTGAAATGTTTGGCTGTCGAAACAGGAGGCTTTTTATCACAAGACAAGAAATCAGCCCTCAGCAACTTAACCGGCGGAAAAAGATTTTTTTGAAAAATCCCTAAGCCCCGGGGTCACAATTTCAGAAAAAATCCGACTTTTGGCAATTCACTCAAAAATGCTGCCAAACGCTTGCAAATGCTCCGCTGAAATGTTTGGCAGTCGAAACAGAATGCTTTTTTTTCACAGGAGAAGAAATCAGCCCTCAGCAACTTAACCGGCGGAAAAAGATTTTTTTGAAAAATCCCTAAGCCCCGGGGTCACAATTTCAGAAAAAATCCGACTTTTGGCAATTCACTCAAAAATGCTGCCAAACGCTTGCCAATGCTCCCCTTAAATGTTTGGCAGTCGAAACAGAATGCTTTTTATCACAGGACAAGAAATCAGCCCTCAGCAACTTAACCGGCGGAAAAAGATTGTTTTGAAAAATCCCTAAGCCCCGGGGTCACAATTTCAGAAAAAATCCAACTTTTGGCAATTCACTCAAAAATGGTGCGAAACGCTGGCAAATGCTCCCCTGAAATGTTTGGCTGTCGAAACAGGAGGCTTTTTATCACAAGACAAGAAATCAGCCCTCAGCAACTTAACCGGCGGAAAAAGATTTTTTTGAAAAATCTCTAAGCCCCGGGGTCACAATTTCAGAAAAAATCCGACTTTTGGCAATTCACTCAAAAATGGTGCCAAACGCTTGCAAATGCTCCGCTGAAATGTTTGGCAGTCGAAACAGAATGCTTTTTTTTTCACAGGACAAGAAATCAGCCCTCAGCAACTTAACCGGCGGAAAAAGATTTTTTTGAAAAATCCCTAAGCCCCAGGGTCACAATTTCAGAAAAAATCCGACTTTTGGCAATTCACTCAAAAATGCTGCCAAACGCTGGAAAATGCTCCGCTGAAATGTTTGGCAGTCGAAACAGAATGCTTTTTTTTCACAGGACAAGCAATCAGCCCTCAGCAACTTAACCGGCGGAAAAAGATTTTTTTGAAAAATCCCTAAGCCCCGGGGTCACAATTTCAGAAAAAAATCCGACTTTTGGCAATTCACTCAAAAATGGTGCCAAACGCTGGCAAATGCTCCCCTGAAATTTTTGGCTGTCGAAACAGGAGGCTTTTTATCACAAGACAAGAAATCAGCCCTCAGCAACTTAACCGGCGGAAAAAGATTTTTTTGAAAAATCTCTAAGCCCCGGGGTCACAATTTCAGAAAAAATCCGACTTTTGGCAATTCACTCAAAAATGCTGCCAAACGCTGGAAAATGCTCCCCTGAAATGTTTGGCTGTCGAAACAGGAGGCTTTTTATCACAGGACAAGAAATCAGCCCTCAGCAACTTAACCGGCGGAAAAAGATTTTTTTGAAAAATCCCTAAGCCCCGGGGTCACAATTTCAGAAAAAATCCGACTTTTGGCAATTCACTCAAAAATGCTGCCAAACGCTTGCAAATGCTCCGCTGAAATGTTTGGCAGTCGAAACAGAATGCTTTTTTTTCACAGGACAAGAAATCAGCCCTCAGCAACTTAACCGGCGGAAAAAGATTTTTTTGAAAAATCCCTAAGCCCCGGGGTCACAATTTCAGAAAAAATCCGACTTTTGGCAATTCACTCAAAAATGCTGCCAAACGCTTGCCAATGCTCCCCTTAAATGTTTGGCTGTCGAAACAGAATGCTTTTTATCACAGGACAAGAAATCAGCCCTCAGCAACTTAACCGGCGGAAAAAGATTGTTTTGAAAAATCCCTAAGCCCCGGGGTCACAATTTCAGAAAAAATCCAACTTTTGGCAATTCACTCAAAAATGGTGCGAAACGCTGGCAAATGCTCCCCTGAAATGTTTGGCTGTCGAAACAGGAGGCTTTTTATCACAAGACAAGAAATCAGCCCTCAGCAACTTAACCGGCGGAAAAAGATTTTTTTGAAAAATCTCTAAGCCCCGGGGTCACAATTTCAGAAAAAATCCGACTTTTGGCAATTCACTCAAAAATGGTGCCAAACGCTTGCAAATGCTCCGCTGAAATGTTTGGCAGTCGAAACAGAATGCTTTTTTTTTCACAGGACAAGAAATCAGCCCTCAGCAACTTAACCGGCGGAAAAAGATTTTTTTGAAAAATCCCTAAGCCCCAGGGTCACAATTTCAGAAAAAATCCGACTTTTGGCAATTCACTCAAAAATGCTGCCAAACGCTGGAAAATGCTCCGCTGAAATGTCTGGCAGTCGAAACAGAATGCTTTTTTTTCACAGGACAAGCAATCAGCCCTCAGCAACTTAACCGGCGGAAAAAGATTTTTTTGAAAAATCCCTAAGCCCCGGGGTCACAATTTCAGAAAAAAATCCGACTTTTGGCAATTCACTCAAAAATGGTGCCAAACGCTGGCAAATGCTCCCCTGAAATTTTTGGCTGTCGAAACAGGAGGCTTTTTATCACAAGACAAGAAATCAGCCCTCAGCAACTTAACCGGCGGAAAAAGATTTTTTTGAAAAATCTCTAAGCCCCGGGGTCACAATTTCAGAAAAAATCCGACTTTTGGCAATTCACTCAAAAATGCTGCCAAACGCAGGAAAATGCTCCCCTGAAATGTTTGGCTGTCGAAACAGGAGGCTTTTTATCACAGGACAAGAAATCAGCCCTCAGCAACTTAACAGGCGGAAAAAGATTTTTTTGAAAAATCCCTAAGCCCCGGGGTCACAATTTCAGAAAAAATCTGACTTTTGGCAATTCACTCAAAAATGCTGCCAAACGCTTGCAAATGCTCCGCTGAAATGTTTGGCAGTCGAAACAGAATGCTTTTTTTTCACAGGAGAAGAAATCAGCCCTCAGCAACTTAACCGGCGGAAAAAGATTTTTTTGAAAAATCCCTAAGCCCCGGGGTCACAATTTCAGAAAAAATCCGACTTTTGGCAATTCACTCAAAAATGGTGCCAAACGCTGGCAAATGTTCCCCTGAAATGTTTGGCAGTCGAAACAGAATGCTTTTTATCACAGGACAAGAAATCAGCCCTCAGTAACTTAACTGGCGGAAAAAGATTTTTTTGAAAAATGACGAAGCCCCGGGGTCACAATTTCAGAAAAAATCTGGCTTTTGGCAATTCACTCAAAAATGGCGCCAAACGCTTGCAAATGCTCCCCTGAAATGTTTGGCTGTCGAAAAAGGGGGCTTTTTATCACAGGACAAGAAATCAGCCCTCAGCAACTTAACAGGCGGAAAAAGATTTTTTTGAAAAATCTCTAAGCCCCGGGGTCACAATTTCAGAAAAAATCCGACTTTTGGCAATTCACTCAAAAATGCTGCCAAACGCTGGAAAATGCTCCCCTGAAATTTTTGGCTGTCGAAACAGGAGGCTTTTTATCACAAGACAAGAAATCAG
The DNA here is from genome assembly GCF_964234715.1 of Podarcis melisellensis. NCBI lineage: Eukaryota > Metazoa > Chordata > Lepidosauria > Squamata > Lacertidae > Podarcis > Podarcis melisellensis. The sequence continues at coordinate 42,678,895 of NC_138545.1, read as the reverse complement.
CCCTCAGCAACTTAACCGGCGGAAAAAGATTTTTTTGAAAAATCTCTAAGCCCCGGGGTCACAATTTCAGAAAAAATCCGACTTTTGGCAATTCACTCAAAAATGCTGCCAAACGCTGGAAAATGCTCCCCTGAAATGTTTGGCTGTCGAAACGGGAGGCTTTTTATCACAGGACAAGAAATCAGCCCTCAGCAACTTAACAGGCGGAAAAAGATTTTTTTGAAAAATCCCTAAGCCCCGGGGTCACAATTTCAGAAAAAATCCGACTTTTGGCAATTCACTCAAAAATGCTGCCAAACGCTTGCAAATGCTCCGCTGAAATGTTTGGCAGTCGAAACAGAATGCTTTTTTTTCACAGGAGAAGAAATCAGCCCTCAGCAACTTAACCGGCGGAAAAAGATTTTTTTGAAAAATCCCTAAGCCCCGGGGTCACAATTTCAGAAAAAATCCGACTTTTGGCAATTCACTCAAAAATGCTGCCAAACGCTTGCCAATGCTCCCCTTAAATGTTTGGCAGTCGAAACAGAATGCTTTTTATCACAGGACAAGAAATCAGCCCTCAGCAACTTAACCGGAGAAAAAAGATTTTTTTGAAAAATCCCTAAGCCCTGGGGTCACAATTTCAGAAAAAATCCGACTTTTGGCAATTCACTCAAAAATGGTGCCAAACGCTGGCAAATGTTCCCCTGAAATGTTTGGCAGTCGAAACAGAATGCTTTTTATCACAGGACAAGAAATCAGCCCTCAGTAACTTAACTGGCGGAAAAAGATTTTTTTGAAAAATGACGAAGCCCCGGGGTCACAATTTCAGAAAAAATCTGGCTTTTGGCAATTCACTCAAAAATGGCGCCAAACGCTTGCAAATGCTCCCCTGAAATGTTTGGCTGTCGAAACAGGGGGCTTTTTATCACAGGACAAGAAATCAGCCCTCAGCAACTTAACAGGCGGAAAAAGATTTTTTTGAAAAATCTCTAAGCCCCGGGGTCACAATTTCAGAAAAAATCCGACTTTTGGCAATTCACTCAAAAATGCTGCCAAACGCTGGAAAATGCTCCCCTGAAATGTTTGGCAGTCGAAACAGAATGCTTTTTTTTCACAGGACAAGAAATCAGCCCTCAGCAACTTAACCGGCGGAAAAAGATTTTTTGGAAAAATCCCTAAGCCCCGGGGTCACAATTTCAGAAAAAATCCGACTTTTGGCAATTCACTCAAAAATGCTGCCAAACGCTGGAAAATGCTCCCCTGAAATGTTTGGCTGTCGAAACAGGAGGCTTTTTATCACAGGACAAGAAATCAGCCCTCAGCAACTTAACAGGCGGAAAAAGATTTTTTTGAAAAATCCCTAAGCCCCGGGGTCACAATTTCAGAAAAAATCCGACTTTTGGCAATTCACTCAAAAATGGCGCAAAACGCTTGCAAATGCTCCCCTTAAATGTTTGGCAGTCGAAACAGAATGCTTTTTATCACAGGACAAGAAATCAGCCCTCAGCAACTTAACCGGCGGAAAAAGATTTTTTTGAAAAATCCCTAAGCCCCGGGGTCACAATTTCAGAAAAAATCCGACTTTTGGCAATTCACTCAAAAATGTTGCCAATAGCTTGCAAATGCTCCCCTGAAAGCTTTGGCGATGGAAATAGAAGGCTTTTTATCACAGGACAAGAAAACAGCACTCAGCAACTTAACCGGCGGAAAAAAATTTTTTTGAAAAATCCCTAAGCCCCGGGGTCACAATTTCAGCAAAAATCCGACTTTTGGCAATTCACTCAAAAATGTCGCCAAACGCTTGCAAATGCTTCCCTGAAATGTTTGGCAGTCGAAACAGAATGCTTTTTTTTCACAGGACAAGAAATCAGCCCTCAGCAACTTAACCGGCAGAAAAAGATTTTTTTGAAAAATCCCTAAGCCCCAGGGTCACAATTTCAGAAAAAATCCGACTTTTGGCAATTCACTCAAAAATGCTGCCAAACGCTGGAAAATGCTCCCCTGAAATGTTTGGCTGTCGAAACAGGAGGCTGTTTATCACAGGACAAGAAATCAGCCCTCAGCAACTTAACCGGCGGAAAAAGATTTTTTTGAAAAATCTCTAAGCCCCGGGATCACAATTTCAGAAAAAATCCGACTTTTGGCAATTCACTCAAAAATGCTGCCAAACGCTGGAAAATGCTCCCCTGAAATGTTTGGCAGTCGAAACAGAATGCTTTTTTTTCACAGGACAAGAAATCAGCCCTCAGCAACTTAACCGGCGGAAAAAGATTTTTTTGAAAAATCCCTAAGCCCCGGGGTCACAATTTCAGAAAAAATCCGACTTTTGGCAATTCACTCAAAAATGGTGCCACCCGGTTGCAAATGCACCCCTGAAATGTTTGGCAGTCGAAACAGAATGTTTTTTTTTTCCACAGGACAAGAAATCAGCCCTCAGCAACTTAACCGGCGAAAAAATATTTTTTTGAAAAATCCCTAAGCCCCGGGGTCACAATTTCAGAAAAAATCTGACTTTTGGCAATTCACTCAAAAATGGCGCCAAACGCTTGCAAATGCTCCACTGAAATGTTTGGCTGTCGAAAGAGGAGGCTTTTTATCACAGGACAAGAAATCAGCACTCAGCAACTTAACCGGTGGAAAAAGATTTTTTTGAAAAATGCCGAAGCCCCGGGGTCACAATTTCAGAAAAAATCTGGCTTTTGGCAATTCACGCAAAAATGGCGCCAAACGCTTGCAAATGCTCCCCTGAAATGTTTGCCTGTCGAAACAGGGGGCTTTTTATCACAGGACAGCAAATCAGCCTTCAGCAACTTAACCGGCGGAAAAAGATTTTTTTGAAAAATCCCTAATCCCCGGGGTCACAATTTCAGAAAAAATCTGACTTTTGGCAATTCACTCAAAAATGGGGCCAAATGCTTGCCATTGCTACCCTGAAATGTTTGGCTGTCGAAACAGGAGGCTTTTTATCACAGGACAAGAAATCAGCCCTCAGCAACTTAACCGGCGGAAAAAGATTTTTTTGAAAAATCCCTAAGCCCCGGGGTCACAATTTCAGAAAAAATCCGACTTTTGGCAATTCACTCAAAAATGCTGCCAAACGCTTGCCAATGCTCCCCTTAAATGTTTGGCAGTCGAAACAGAATGCTTTTTATCACAGGACAAGAAATCAGCCCTCAGCAACTTAACCGGCGGAAAAAGATTTTTTTGAAAAATCTCTAAGCCCCGGGGTCACAATTTCAGAAAAAATCCGACTTTTGGCAATTCACTCAAAAATGTTGCCAATAGCTTGCAAATGCTCCCCTGAAAGCTTTGGCGATGGAAATAGAAGGCTTTTTATCACAGGACAAGAAAACAGCACTCAGCAACTTAACCGGCGGAAAAAGATTTTTTTGAAAAATCCCTAAGCCCCGGGGTCACAATTTCAGCAAAAATCCGACTTTTGGCAATTCACTCAAAAATGTCGCCAAACGCTTGCAAATGCTTCCCTGAAATGTTTGGCAGTCGAAACAGAATGCTTTTTTTTCACAGGACAAGAAATCAGCCCTCAGCAACTTAACCGGCAGAAAAAGATTTTTTTGAAAAATCCCTAAGCCCCAGGGTCACAATTTCAGAAAAAATCCGACTTTTGGCAATTCACTCAAAAATGCTGCCAAACGCTGGAAAATGCTCCCCTGAAATGTTTGGCTGTCGAAACAGGAGGCTGTTTATCACAGGACAAGAAATCAGCCCTCAGCAACTTAACCGGCGGAAAAAGATTTTTTTGAAAAATCTCTAAGCCCCGGGATCACAATTTCAGAAAAAATCCGACTTTTGGCAATTCACTCAAAAATGCTGCCAAACGCTGGAAAATGCTCCCCTGAAATGTTTGGCAGTCGAAACAGAATGCTTTTTTTTCACAGGACAAGAAATCAGCCCTCAGCAACTTAACCGGCGGAAAAAGATTTTTTTGAAAAATCCCTAAGCCCCGGGGTCACAATTTCAGAAAAAATCCGACTTTTGGCAATTCACTCAAAAATGGTGCCACCCGGTTGCAAATGCACCCCTGAAATGTTTGGCAGTCGAAACAGAATGTTTTTTTTTTCCACAGGACAAGAAATCAGCCCTCAGCAACTTAACCGGCGAAAAAATATTTTTTTGAAAAATCCCTAAGCCCCGGGGTCACAATTTCAGAAAAAATCTGACTTTTGGCAATTCACTCAAAAATGGCGCCAAACGCTTGCAAATGCTCCACTGAAATGTTTGGCTGTCGAAAGAGGAGGCTTTTTATCACAGGACAAGAAATCAGCACTCAGCAACTTAACCGGTGGAAAAAGATTTTTTTGAAAAATGCCGAAGCCCCGGGGTCACAATTTCAGAAAAAATCTGGCTTTTGGCAATTCACGCAAAAATGGCGCCAAACGCTTGCAAATGCTCCCCTGAAATGTTTGGCTGTCGAAACAGGGGGCTTTTTATCACAGGACAGCAAATCAGCCTTCAGCAACTTAACCGGCGGAAAAAGATTTTTTTGAAAAATCCCTAATCCCCGGGGTCACAATTTCAGAAAAAATCTGACTTTTGGCAATTCACTCAAAAATGGGGCCAAATGCTTGCCATTGCTACCCTGAAATGTTTGGCTGTCGAAACAGGAGGCTTTTTATCACAGGACAAGAAATCAGCCCTCAGCAACTTAACCGGCGGAAAAAGATTTTTTTGAAAAATCCCTAAGCCCCGGGGTCACAATTTCAGAAAAAATCCGACTTTTGGCAATTCACTCAAAAATGCTGCCAAACGCTTGCCAATGCTCCCCTTAAATGTTTGGCAGTCGAAACAGAATGCTTTTTATCACAGGACAAGAAATCAGCCCTCAGCAACTTAACCGGCGAAAAAAGATTTTTTTGAAAAATCCCTAAGCCCCGGGGTCACAATTTCAGAAAAAATCCGACTTTTGGCAATTCACTCAAAAATGGTGCCAAACGCTGGCAAATGTTCCCCTGAAATGTTTGGCAGTCGAAACAGAATGCTTTTTATCACAGGACAAGAAATCAGCCCTCAGTAACTTAACTGGCGGAAAAAGATTTTTTTGAAAAATGACGAAGCCCCGGGGTCACAATTTCAGAAAAAATCTGGCTTTTGGCAATTCACTCAAAAATGGCGCCAAACGCTTGCAAATGCTCCCCTGAAATGTTTGGCTGTCGAAACAGGGGGCTTTTTATCACAGGACAAGAAATCAGCCCTCAGCAACTTAACCGGCGGAAAAAGATTTTTTGGAAAAATCCCTAAGCCCCGGGGTCACAATTTCAGAAAAAATGCGACTTTTGGCAATTCACTCAAAAATGCTGCCAAACGCTGGAAAATGCTCCCCTGAAATGTTTGGCTGTCGAAACAGGAGGCTTTTTATCACAAGACAAGAAATCAGCCCTCAGCAACTTAACCGGCGGAAAAAGATTTTTTTGAAAAATCCCTAAGCCCCGGGGTCACAATTTCAGAAAAAATCCGACTTTTGGCAATTCACTCAAAAATGTTGCCAATAGCTTGCAAATGCTCCCCTGAAAGCTTTGGCGATGGAAATAGAAGGCTTTTTATCACAGGACAAGAAAACAGCACTCAGCAACTTAACCGGCGGAAAAAGATTTTTTTGAAAAATGCCTAAGCCCCGGGGTCACAATTTCAGCAAAAATCCGACTTTTGGCAATTCACTCAAAAATGTCGCCAAACGCTTGCAAATGCTCCCCTGAAATGTTTGGCAGTCGAAACAGGAGGCTTTTTATCACAGGACAAGAAATCAGCCCTCAGCAACTTAACCGGCAGAAAAAGATTTTTTTGAAAAATCCCTAAGCCCCAGGGTCACAATTTCAGAAAAAATCCGACTTTTGGCAATTCACTCAAAAATGCTGCCAAACGCTGGAAAATGCTCCCCTTAAATGTTTGGCAGTCGAAACAGAATGCTTTTTATCACATGACAAGAAATCAGCCGTCAGGAACTTAACCGGCGGAAAAAGATTTCTTTGAAAAATCCCTTAGCCCCAGGGTCACAATTTCAGAAAAAATCTGGCTTTTGGCAATTCACTCAAAAATGTTGCCAATAGCTTGCAAATGCTCCCCTGAAAGCATTGGCGATGGAAATAGAAAGCTTTTTATCATAGGACAAGAAAACAGCACTCAGCAACATAACCGGTGGAAAAATATTTTTTTGAAAAATCCCTAACCCCTGGGGTCACAATTTCAGAAAAAATCTGACTTTTGGCAATTCACTCAAAAATGGTGCAAAACGCTTGCAAACGCTCCCCTGAAATGTTTGGCTGTCGAAACAGAAGGCTTTTTATCACAGGACAAGAAATCAGCCCTCAGTAACTTAACCGGCGGAAAAAGATTTTTTTGAAAAATGCCTAAGCCCCGGGGTCACAATTTCAGAAAAAATCTGGCTTTTGGCAATTCACATAAAATGGCGCCAAACGCTTGCAAATGCTCCCCTGAAATGTTTGGCTGTCGAAACAGGGGGCTTTTTATCACAGGACAGCAAATCAGCCTTCAGCAACATAACCGGCGGAAAAAGATTTTTTTGAAAAATCCCTAAGCCCCGGGGTCACAATTTCAGAAAAAAATCTGGCTTTTGGCAATTCACTCAAAAATGGCGCCAAACGCTTGCAAATGCTCCCCTGAAATGTTTGGCTGTCAAAACAGGAGGCTTTTTATCACAGGAGAAGAAATCAGCCCTCAGCAACTTAACCGGCGGAAAAAGATTTTTTTGAAAAATCTCTAATCCCCGGGGTCACAATTTCAGAAAAAATCCGACTTTTGGCAATTCACTCAAAAATGGTGCCAAACGCTTGCAAATGCTCCGCTGAAATGTTTGGCAGTCGAAACAGAATGCTTTTTTTTTCACAGGACAAGAAATCAGCCCTCAGCAACTTAACCGGCGGAAAAAGATTTTTTTGAAAAATCCCTAAGCCCCAGGGTCACAATTTCAGAAAAAAATCCGACTTTTGGCAATTAACTCAAAAATGCTGCCAAACGCTGGAAAATGCTCCCCTGAAATGTTTGGCTGTCGAAACAGGAGGCTTTTTATCACAGGACAAGTAATCAGCCCTCAGCAACTTAACAGGCGGAAAAAGATTTTTTTGAAAAATCCCTAAGCCCCGGGGTCACAATTTCAGAAAAAATCCGACTTTTGGCAATTCACTCAAAAATGCTGCCAAACGCTTGAAAATGCTCCGCTGAAATGTTTGGCAGTCGAAACAGAATGCTTTTTTTTCACAGGAGAAGAAATCAGCCCTCAGCAACTTAACCGGCGAAAAAAGATTTTTTAAAAAAATCCCTAAGCCCTGGGGTCACAATTTCAGAAAAAATCCGACTTTTGGCAATTCACTCAAAAATGGTGCCAAACGCTGGCAAATGTTCCCCTGAAATGTTTGGCAGTCGAAACAGAATGCTTTTTATCACAGGACAAGAAATCAGCCCTCAGTAACTTAACTGGCGGAAAAAGATTTTTTTGAAAAATCTCTAAGCCCCGGAGTCACAATTTCAGAAAAAATCCGACTTTTGGCAATTCACTCAAAAATGGCGCAAAACGCTTGCAAATGCTCCCCTGAAATTTTTGGCTGTCGAAACAGGAGGCTTTTTATCACAAGACAAGAAATCAGCCCTCAGCAACTTAACCGGCGGAAAAAGATTTTTTTGAAAAATCTCTAAGCCCCGGGGTCACAATTTCAGAAAAAATCCGACTTTTGGCAATTCACTCAAAAATGCTGCCAAACGCTGGAAAATGCTCCCCTGAAATGTTTGGCTGTCGAAACAGGAGGCTTTTTATCACAGGACAAGAAATCAGCCCTCAGCAACTTAACAGGCGGAAAAAGATTTTTTTGAAAAATCCCTAAGCCCCGGGGTCACAATTTCAGAAAAAATCCGACTTTTGGCAATTCACTCAAAAATGCTGCCAAACGCTTGCAAATGCTCCGCTCAAATGTTTGGCAGTCGAAACAGAATGCTTTTTTTTCACAGGAGAAGAAATCAGCCCTCAGCAACTTAACCGGCGGAAAAAGATTTTTTTGAAAAATCCCTAAGCCCCGGGGTCACAATTTCAGAAAAAATCCGACTTTTGGCAATTCACTCAAAAATGGTGCCAAACGCTTGCAAATGCTCCGCTGAAATGTTTGGCAGTCGAAACAGAATGCTTTTTTTTTCACAGGACAAGAAATCAGCCCTCAGCAACTTAACCGGCGGAAAAAGATTTTTTTGAAAAATCCCTAAGCCCCAGGGTCACAATTTCAGAAAAAATCCGACTTTTGGCAATTCACTCAAAAATGCTGCCAAACGCTGGAAAATGCTCCGCTGAAATGTCTGGCAGTCGAAACAGAATGCTTTTTTTTCACAGGACAAGCAATCAGCCCTCAGCAACTTAACCGGCGGAAAAAGATTTTTTTGAAAAATCCCTAAGCCCCGGGGTCACAATTTCAGAAAAAAATCCGACTTTTGGCAATTCACTCAAAAATGGTGCCAAACGCTGGCAAATGCTCCCCTGAAATTTTTGGCTGTCGAAACAGGAGGCTTTTTATCACAAGACAAGAAATCAGCCCTCAGCAACTTAACTGGCGGAAAAAGATTTTTTTGAAAAATCTCTAAGCCCCGGGGTCACAATTTCAGAAAAAATCCGACTTTTGGCAATTCACTCAAAAATGCTGCCAAACGCTGGAAAATGCTCCCCTGAAATGTTTGGCTGTCGAAACAGGAGGCTTTTTATCACAGGACAAGAAATCAGCCCTCAGCAACTTAACAGGCGGAAAAAGATTTTTTTGAAAAATCCCTAAGCCCCGGGGTCACAATTTCAGAAAAAATCCGACTTTTGGCAATTCACTCAAAAATGCTGCCAAACGCTTGCAAATGCTCCGCTGAAATGTTTGGCAGTCGAAACAGAATGCTTTTTTTTCACAGGAGAAGAAATCAGCCCTCAGCAACTTAACCGGCGGAAAAAGATTTTTTTGAAAAATCCCTAAGCCCCGGGGTCACAATTTCAGAAAAAATCCGACTTTTGGCAATTCACTCAAAAATGGTGCCAAACGCTGGCAAATGTTCCCCTGAAATGTTTGGCAGTCGAAACAGAATGCTTTTTATCACAGGACAAGAAATCAGCCCTCAGTAACTTAACTGGCGGAAAAAGATTTTTTTGAAAAATGACGAAGCCCCGGGGTCACAATTTCAGAAAAAATCTGGCTTTTGGCAATTCACTCAAAAATGGCGCCAAACGCTTGCAAATGCTCCCCTGAAATGTTTGGCTGTCGAAAAAGGGGGCTTTTTATCACAGGACAAGAAATCAGCCCTCAGCAACTTAACAGGCGGAAAAAGATTTTTTTGAAAAATCTCTAAGCCCCGGGGTCACAATTTCAGAAAAAATCCGACTTTTGGCAATTCACTCAAAAATGCTGCCAAACGCTGGAAAATGCTCCCCTGAAATTTTTGGCTGTCGAAACAGGAGGCTTTTTATCACAAGACAAGAAATCAGCCCTCAGCAACTTAACCGGCGGAAAAAGATTTTTTTGAAAAATCTCTAAGCCCCGGGGTCACAATTTCAGAAAAAATCCGACTTTTGGCAATTCACTCAAAAATGCTGCCAAACGCTGGAAAATGCTCCCCTGAAATGTTTGGCTGTCGAAACAGGAGGCTTTTTATCACAGGACAAGAAATCAGCCCTCAGCAACTTAACAGGCGGAAAAAGATTTTTTTGAAAAATCCCTAAGCCCCGGGGTCACAATTTCAGAAAAAATCCGACTTTTGGCAATTCACTCAAAAATGCTGCCAAACGCTTGCAAATGCTCCGCTGAAATGTTTGGCAGTCGAAACAGAATGCTTTTTTTTCACAGGAGAAGAAATCAGCCCTCAGCAACTTAACCGGCGGAAAAAGATTTTTTTGAAAAATCCCTAAGCCCCGGGGTCACAATTTCAGAAAAAATCCGACTTTTGGCAATTCACTCAAAAATGCTGCCAAACGCTTGCCAATGCTCCCCTTAAATGTTTGGCAGTCGAAACAGAATGCTTTTTATCACAGGACAAGAAATCAGCCCTCAGCAACTTAACCGGAGAAAAAAGATTTTTTTGAAAAATCCCTAAGCCCTGGGGTCACAATTTCAGAAAAAATCCGACTTTTGGCAATTCACTCAAAAATGGTGCCAAACGCTGGCAAATGTTCCCCTGAAATGTTTGGCAGTCGAAACAGAATGCTTTTTATCACAGGACAAGAAATCAGCCCTCAGTAACTTAACTGGCGGAAAAAGATTTTTTTGAAAAATGACGAAGCCCCGGGGTCACAATTTCAGAAAAAATCTGGCTTTTGGCAATTCACTCAAAAATGGCGCCAAACGCTTGCAAATGCTCCCCTGAAATGTTTGGCTGTCGAAACAGGGGGCTTTTTATCACAGGACAAGAAATCAGCCCTCAGCAACTTAACAGGCGGAAAAAGATTTTTTTGAAAAATCTCTAAGCCCCGGGGTCACAATTTCAGAAAAAATCCGACTTTTGGCAATTCACTCAAAAATGCTGCCAAACGCTGGAAAATGCTCCCCTGAAATGTTTGGCAGTCGAAACAGAATGCTTTTTTTTCACAGGACAAGAAATCAGCCCTCAGCAACTTAACCGGCGGAAAAAGATTTTTTGGAAAAATCCCTAAGCCCCGGGGTCACAATTTCAGAAAAAATCCGACTTTTGGCAATTCACTCAAAAATGCTGCCAAACGCTGGAAAATGCTCCCCTGAAATGTTTGGCTGTCGAAACAGGAGGCTTTTTATCACAGGACAAGAAATCAGCCCTCAGCAACTTAACAGGCGGAAAAAGATTTTTTTGAAAAATCCCTAAGCCCCGGGGTCATAATTTCAGAAAAAATCCGACTTTTGGCAATTCACTCAAAAATGGCGCAAAACGCTTGCAAATGCTCCCCTTAAATGTTTGGCAGTCGAAACAGAATGCTTTTTATCACAGGACAAGAAATCAGCCCTCAGCAACTTAACCGGCGGAAAAAGATTTTTTTGAAAAATCCCTAAGCCCCGGGGTCACAATTTCAGAAAAAATCCGACTTTTGGCAATTCACTCAAAAATGTTGCCAATAGCTTGCAAATGCTCCCCTGAAAGCTTTGGCGATGGAAATAGAAGGCTTTTTATCACAGGACAAGAAAACAGCACTCAGCAACTTAACCGGCGGAAAAAGATTTTTTTGAAAAATCCCTAAGCCCCGGGGTCACAATTTCAGCAAAAATCCGACTTTTGGCAATTCACTCAAAAATGTCGCCAAACGCTTGCAAATGCTTCCCTGAAATGTTTGGCAGTCGAAACAGAATGCTTTTTTTTCACAGGACAAGAAATCAGCCCTCAGCAACTTAACCGGCAGAAAAAGATTTTTTTGAAAAATCCCTAAGCCCCAGGGTCACAATTTCAGAAAAAATCCGACTTTTGGCAATTCACTCAAAAATGCTGCCAAACGCTGGAAAATGCTCCCCTGAAATGTTTGGCTGTCGAAACAGGAGGCTGTTTATCACAGGACAAGAAATCAGCCCTCAGCAACTTAACCGGCGGAAAAAGATTTTTTTGAAAAATCTCTAAGCCCCGGGATCACAATTTCAGAAAAAATCCGACTTTTGGCAATTCACTCAAAAATGCTGCCAAACGCTGGAAAATGCTCCCCTGAAATGTTTGGCAGTCGAAACAGAATGCTTTTTTTTCACAGGACAAGAAATCAGCCCTCAGCAACTTAACCGGCGGAAAAAGATTTTTTTGAAAAATCCCTAAGCCCCGGGGTCACAATTTCAGAAAAAATCCGACTTTTGGCAATTCACTCAAAAATGGTGCCACCCGGTTGCAAATGCACCCCTGAAATGTTTGGCAGTCGAAACAGAATGTTTTTTTTTTCCACAGGACAAGAAATCAGCCCTCAGCAACTTAACCGGCGAAAAAATATTTTTTTGAAAAATCCCTAAGCCCCGGGGTCACAATTTCAGAAAAAATCTGACTTTTGGCAATTCACTCAAAAATGGCGCCAAACGCTTGCAAATGCTCCACTGAAATGTTTGGCTGTCGAAAGAGGAGGCTTTTTATCACAGGACAAGAAATCAGCACTCAGCAACTTAACCGGTGGAAAAAGATTTTTTTGAAAAATGCCGAAGCCCCGGGGTCACAATTTCAGAAAAAATCTGGCTTTTGGCAATTCACGCAAAAATGGCGCCAAACGCTTGCAAATGCTCCCCTGAAATGTTTGGCTGTCGAAACAGGGGGCGTTTTATCACAGGACAGCAAATCAGCCTTCAGCAACTTAACCGGCGGAAAAAGATTTTTTTGAAAAATCCCTAATCCCCGGGGTCACAATTTCAGAAAAAATCTGACTTTTGGCAATTCACTCAAAAATGGGGCCAAATGCTTGCCATTGCTACCCTGAAATGTTTGGCTGTCGAAACAGGAGGCTTTTTATCACAGGACAAGAAATCAGCCCTCAGCAACTTAACCGGCGGAAAAAGATTTTTTTGAAAAATCCCTAAGCCCCGGGGTCACAATTTCAGAAAAAATCCGACTTTTGGCAATTCACTCAAAAATGCTGCCAAACGCTTGCCAATGCTCCCCTTAAATGTTTGGCAGTCGAAACAGAATGCTTTTTATCACAGGACAAGAAATCAGCCCTCAGCAACTTAACCGGCGAAAAAAGATTTTTTTGAAAAATCCCTAAGCCCCGGGGTCACAATTTCAGAAAAAATCCGACTTTTGGCAATTCACTCAAAAATGGTGCCAAACGCTGGCAAATGTTCCCCTGAAATGTTTGGCAGTCGAAACAGAATGCTTTTTATCACAGGACAAGAAATCAGCCCTCAGTAACTTAACTGGCGGAAAAAGATTTTTTTGAAAAATGACGAAGCCCCGGGGTCACAATTTCAGAAAAAATCTGGCTTTTGGCAATTCACTCAAAAATGGCGCCAAACGCTTGCAAATGCTCCCCTGAAATGTTTGGCTGTCGAAACAGGGGGCTTTTTATCACAGGACAAGAAATCAGCCCTCAGCAACTTAACCGGCGGAAAAAGATTTTTTGGAAAAATCCCTAAGCCCCGGGGTCACAATTTCAGAAAAAATGCGACTTTTGGCAATTCACTCAAAAATGCTGCCAAACGCTGGAAAATGCTCCCCTGAAATGTTTGGCTGTCGAAACAGGAGGCTTTTTATCACAAGACAAGAAATCAGCCCTCAGCAACTTAACCGGCGGAAAAAGATTTTTTTGAAAAATCCCTAAGCCCCGGGGTCACAATTTCAGAAAAAATCCGACTTTTGGCAATTCACTCAAAAATGTTGCCAATAGCTTGCAAATGCTCCCCTGAAAGCTTTGGCGATGGAAATAGAAGGCTTTTTATCACAGGACAAGAAAACAGCACTCAGCAACTTAACCGGCGGAAAAAGATTTTTTTGAAAAATGCCTAAGCCCCGGGGTCACAATTTCAGCAAAAATCCGACTTTTGGCAATTCACTCAAAAATGTCGCCAAACGCTTGCAAATGCTCCCCTGAAATGTTTGGCAGTCGAAACAGGAGGCTTTTTATCACAGGACAAGAAATCAGCCCTCAGCAACTTAACCGGCAGAAAAAGATTTTTTTGAAAAATCCCTAAGCCCCAGGGTCACAATTTCAGAAAAAATCCGACTTTTGGCAATTCACTCAAAAATGCTGCCAAACGCTGGAAAATGCTCCCCTTAAATGTTTGGCAGTCGAAACAGAATGCTTTTTATCACATGACAAGAAATCAGCCGTCAGGAACTTAACCGGCGGAAAAAGATTTCTTTGAAAAATCCCTTAGCCCCAGGGTCACAATTTCAGAAAAAATCTGGCTTTTGGCAATTCACTCAAAAATGTTGCCAATAGCTTGCAAATGCTCCCCTGAAAGCATTGGCGATGGAAATAGAAAGCTTTTTATCATAGGACAAGAAAACAGCACTCAGCAACATAACCGGTGGAAAAATATTTTTTTGAAAAATCCCTAACCCCTGGGGTCACAATTTCAGAAAAAATCTGACTTTTGGCAATTCACTCAAAAATGGTGCGAAACGCTTGCAAACGCTCCCCTGAAATGTTTGGCTGTCGAAACAGAAGGCTTTTTATCACAGGACAAGAAATCAGCCCTCAGTAACTTAACCGGCGGAAAAAGATTTTTTTGAAAAATGCCTAAGCCCCGGGGTCACAATTTCAGAAAAAATCTGGCTTTTGGCAATTCACATAAAATGGCGCCAAACGCTTGCAAATGCTCCCCTGAAATGTTTGGCTGTCGAAACAGGGGGCTTTTTATCACAGGACAGCAAATCAGCCTTCAGCAACATAACCGGCGGAAAAAGATTTTTTTGAAAAATCCCTAAGCCCCGGGGTCACAATTTCAGAAAAAAATCTGGCTTTTGGCAATTCACTCAAAAATGGCGCCAAACGCTTGCAAATGCTCCCCTGAAATGTTTGGCTGTCAAAACAGGAGGCTTTTTATCACAGGAGAAGAAATCAGCCCTCAGCAACTTAACCGGCGGAAAAAGATTTTTTTGAAAAATCTCTAATCCCCGGGGTCACAATTTCAGAAAAAATCCGACTTTTGGCAATTCACTCAAAAATGGTGCCAAACGCTTGCAAATGCTCCGCTGAAATGTTTGGCAGTCGAAACAGAATGCTTTTTTTTTCACAGGACAAGAAATCAGCCCTCAGCAACTTAACCGGCGGAAAAAGATTTTTTTGAAAAATCCCTAAGCCCCAGGGTCACAATTTCAGAAAAAAATCCGACTTTTGGCAATTAACTCAAAAATGCTGCCAAACGCTGGAAAATGCTCCCCTGAAATGTTTGGCTGTCGAAACAGGAGGCTTTTTATCACAGGACAAGTAATCAGCCCTCAGCAACTTAACAGGCGGAAAAAGATTTTTTTGAAAAATCCCTAAGCCCCGGGGTCACAATTTCAGAAAAAATCCGACTTTTGGCAATTCACTCAAAAATGCTGCCAAACGCTTGAAAATGCTCCGCTGAAATGTTTGGCAGTCGAAACAGAATGCTTTTTTTTCACAGGAGAAGAAATCAGCCCTCAGCAACTTAACCGGCGAAAAAAGATTTTTTTAAAAAATCCCTAAGCCCTGGGGTCACAATTTCAGAAAAAATCCGACTTTTGGCAATTCACTCAAAAATGGTGCCAAACGCTGGCAAATGTTCCCCTGAAATGTTTGGCAGTCGAAACAGAATGCTTTTTATCACAGGACAAGAAATCAGCCCTCAGTAACTTAACTGGCGGAAAAAGATTTTTTTGAAAAATCTCTAAGCCCCGGAGTCACAATTTCAGAAAAAATCCGACTTTTGGCAATTCACTCAAAAATGGCGCAAAACGCTTGCAAATGCTCCCCTGAAATGTTTGGCAGTCGAAACAGAATGCTTTTTATCACAGGACAAGAAATCAGCCCTCAGCAACTTAACCGGCGGAAAAAGATTTTTTTGAAAAATCCCTAAGCCCCGGGGTCACAATTTCAGAAAAAATCCGACTTTTGGCAATTCACTCAAAAATGTTGCCAATAGCTTGCAAATGCTCCCCTGAAAGCTTTGGCGATGGAATTAGAAGGCTTTTTATCACAGGACAAGAAAACAGCACTCAGCAACTTAACCGGCGGAAAAAGATTTTTTTGAAAAAGCCCTAAGCCCCGGGGTCACAATTTCAGCAAAAATCCGACTTTTGGCAATTCACTCAAAAATGTCGCCAAACGCTGGAAAATGCTCCCCTGAAATGTTTGGCTGTCGAAACAGGAGGCTTTTTATCACAGGACAAGAAATCAGCCCTCAGCAACTTAACCGGCGGAAAAAGATTTTTTTGAAAAATCTCTAAGCCCCGGGGTCACAATTTCAGAAAAAATCCGACTTTTGGCAATTCACTCAAAAATGCTGCCAAACGCTGGAAAATGCTCCCCTGAAATGTTTGGCTGTCGAAACAGGAGGCTTTTTATCACAGGACAAGAAATCAGCCCTCAGCAACTTAACAGGCGGAAAAAGATTTTTTTGAAAAATCCCTAAGCCCCGGGGTCACAATTTCAGAAAAAATCCGACTTTTGGCAATTCACTCAAAAATGCTGCCAAACGCTTGCAAATGCTCCGCTGAAATGTTTGGCAGTCGAAACAGAATGCTTTTTTTTCACAGGAGAAGAAATCAGCCCTCAGCAACTTAACCGGCGGAAAAAGATTTTTTTGAAAAATCCCTAAGCCCCGGGGTCACAATTTCAGAAAAAATCCGACTTTTGGCAATTCACTCAAAAATGCTGCCAAACGCTTGCCAATGCTCCCCTTAAATGGTTGGCAGTCGAAACAGAATGCTTTTTATCACAGGACAAGAAATCAGCCCTCAGCAACTTAACCGGCGAAAAAAGATTTTTTTGAAAAATCCCTAAGCCCTGGGGTCACAATTTCAGAAAAAATCCGACTTTTGGCAATTCACTCAAAAATGGTGCCAAACGCTGGCAAATGTTCCCCTGAAATGTTTGGCAGTCGAAACAGAATGCTTTTTATCACAGGACAAGAAATCAGCCCTCAGTAACTTAACTGGCGGAAAAAGATTTTTTTGAAAAATGACGAAGCCCCGGGGTCACAATTTCAGAAAAAATCTGGCTTTTGGCAATTCACTCAAAAATGGCGCCAAACGCTTGCAAATGCTCCCCTGAAATGTTTGGCTGTCGAAACAGGGGGCTTTTTATCACAGGACAAGAAATCAGCCCTCAGCAACTTAACAGGCGGAAAAAGATTTTTTTGAAAAATCTCTAAGCCCCGGGGTCACAATTTCAGAAAAAATCCGACTTTTGGCAATTCACTCAAAAATGCTGCCAAACGCTGGAAAATGCTCCCCTGAAATGTTTGGCAGTCGAAACAGAATGCTTTTTTTTCACAGGACAAGAAATCAGCCCTCAGCAACTTAACCGGCGGAAAAAGATTTTTTGGAAAAATCCCTAAGCCCCGGGGTCACAATTTCAGAAAAAATCCGACTTTTGGCAATTCACTCAAAAATGCTGCCAAACACTGGAAAATGCTCCCCTGAAATGTTTGGCTGTCGAAACAGGAGGCTTTTTATCACAGGACAAGAAATCAGCCCTCAGCAACTTAACAGGCGGAAAAAGATTTTTTTGAAAAATCCCTAAGCCCCGGGGTCACAATTTCAGAAAAATTCCGACTTTTGGCAATTCACTCAAAAATGGCGCAAAACGCTTGCAAATGCTCCCCTTAAATGTTTGGCAGTCGAAACAGAATGCTTTTTATCACAGGACAAGAAATCAGCCCTCAGCAACTTAACCGGCGGAAAAAGATTTTTTTGAAAAATCCCTAAGCCCCGGGGTCACAATTTCAGAAAAAATCCGACTTTTGGCAATTCACTCAAAAATGTTGCCAATAGCTTGCAAATGCTCCCCTGAAAGCTTTGGCGATGGAAATAGAAGGCTTTTTATCACAGGACAAGAAAACAGCCCTCAGCAACTTAACCGGCAGAAAAAGATTTTTTTGAAAAATCCCTAAGCCCCAGGGTCACAATTTCAGAAAAAATCCGACTTTTGGCAATTCACTCAAAAATGCTGCCAAACGCTGGAAAATGCTCCCCTGAAATGTTTGGCTGTCGAAACAGGAGGCTGTTTATCACAGGACAAGAAATCAGCCCTCAGCAACTTAACCGGCGGAAAAAGATTTTTTTGAAAAATCTCTAAGCCCCGGGGTCACAATTTCAGAAAAAATCCGACTTTTGGCAATTCACTCAAAAATGCTGACAAACGCTGGAAAATGCTCCCCTGAAATGTTTGGCAGTCGAAACAGAATGCTTTTTTTTCACAGGACAAGAAATCAGCCCTCAGCAACTTAACCGGCGAAAAAATATTTTTTTGAAAAATCCCTAAGCCCCGGGGTCACAATTTCAGAAAAAATCCGACTTTTGGCAATTCACTCAAAAATGGTGCCACCCGGTTGCAAATGCACCCCTGAAATGTTTGGCAGTCGAAACAGAATGTTTTTTTTCCCACAGGACAAGAAATCAGCCCTCAGCAACTTAACCGGCGAAAAAATATTTTTTTGAAAAATCCCTAAGCCCCGGGGTCACAATTTCAGAAAAAATCTGACTTTTGGCAATTCACTCAAAAATGGCGCCAAACGCTTGCAAATGCTCCCCTGAAATGTTTGGCTGTCGAAAGAGGAGGCTTTTTATCACAGGACAAGAAATCAGCCCTCAGCAACTTAACCGGCGGAAAAAGATTTTTTTGAAAAATGCCGAAGCCCCGGGGTCACAATTTCAGAAAAAATCTGGCTTTTGGCAATTCACGCAAAAATGGCGCCAAACGCTTGCAAATGCTCCCCTGAAATGTTTGGCTGTCGAAACAGGGGGCTTTTTATCACAGGACAGCAAATCAGCCTTCAGCAACTTAACCGGCGGAAAAAGATTTTTTTGAAAAATCCCTAATCCCCGGGGTCACAATTTCAGAAAAAATCTGACTTTTGGCAATTCACTCAAAAATGGGGCCAAATGCTTGCCATTGCTACCCTGAAATGTTTGGCTGTCCAAACAGGAGGCTTTTTATCACAGGACAAGAAATCAGCCCTCAGCAACTTAACCGGCGGAAAAAGATTTTTTTGAAAAATCCCTAAGCCCCGGGGTCACAATTTCAGAAAAAATCTGACTTTTGGCAATTCACTCAAAAATGCTGCCAAACGCTTGCCAATGCTCCCCTTAAATGTTTGGCAGTCGAAACAGAATGCTTTTTATCACAGGACAAGAAATCAGCCCTCAGCAACTTAACCGGCGAAAAAAGATTTTTTTGAAAAATCCCTAAGCCCCGGGGTCACAATTTCAGAAAAAATCCGACTTTTGGCAATTCACTCAAAAATGGTGCCAAACGCTGGCAAATGTTCCCCTGAAATGTTTGGCAGTCGAAACAGAATGCTTTTTATCACAGGACAAGAAATCAGCCCTCAGTAACTTAACTGGCGGAAAAAGATTTTTTTGAAAAATGACGAAGCCCCAGGGTCACAATTTCAGAAAAAATCCGACTTTTGGCAATTCACTCAAAAATGCTGCCAAACGCTGGAAAATGCTCCCCTTAAATGTTTGGCAGTCGAAACAGAATGCTTTTTATCACATGACAAGAAATCAGCCGTCAGGAACTTAACCGGCGGAAAAAGATTTCTTTGAAAAATCCCTTAGCCCCAGGGTCACAATTTCAGAAAAAATCTGGCTTTTGGCAATTCACTCAAAAATGTTGCCTATAGCTTGCAAAGGCTCCCCTGAAAGCATTGGCGATGGAAATAGAAAGCTTTTTATCATAGGACAAGAAAACAGCACTCAGCAACATAACCGGTGGAAAAATATTTTTTTGAAAAATCCCTAACCCCTGGGGTCACAATTTCAGAAAAAATCTGACTTTTGGCAATTCACTCAAAAATGCTGCCAAACGTGGGCAAATGTTCCCCTGAAATGTTTGGCAGTTGAAACAGAATGCTTTTTATCACAGGACAAGAAATCAGCCCTCAGTAACTTAACCGGCGGAAAAAGATTTTTTTGAAAAATGCCTAAGCCCCGGGGTCACAATTTCAGAAAAAATCTGGCTTTTGGCAATTCACATAAAATGGCGCCAAACGCTTGCAAATGCTCCCCTGAAATGTTTGGCTGTCGAAACAGGGGGCTTTTTATCACAGGACAGCAAATCAGCCTTCAGCAACTTAACCGGCGGAAAAAGATTTTTTTGAAGAATCCCTAAGCCCCGGGGTCACAATTTCAGAAAAAAATCTGGCTTTTGGCAATTCACTCAAAAATGGCGCCAAACGCTTGCAAATGCTCCCCTGAAATGTTTGGCTGTCAAAACAGGAGGCTTTTTATCACAGGAGAAGAAATCAGCCCTCAGCAACTTAACCGGCGGAAAAAGATTTTTTTGAAAAATCTCTAATCCCCGGGGTCACAATTTCAGAAAAAATCCGACTTTTGGCAATTCACTCAAAAATGGTGCCAAACGCTTGCAAATGCTCCGCTGAAATGTTTGGCTGTCGAAACAGAATGCTTTTTTTTTCACAGGACAAGAAATCAGCCCTCAGCAACTTAACCGGCGGAAAAAGATTTTTTTGAAAAATCCCGAAGCCCCAGGGTCACAATTTCAGAAAAAATCCGACTTTTGGCAATTCACTCAAAAATGCTGCCAAACGCTGGAAAATGCTCCCCTGAAATGTTTGGCTGTCGAAACAGGAGGCTTTTTATCACAGGACAAGTAATCAGCCCTCAGCAACTTAACAGGCGGAAAAAGATTTTTTTGAAAAATCCCTAAGCCCCGGGGTCACAATTTCAGAAAAAATCCGACTTTTGGCAATTCACTCAAAAATGCTGCCAAACGCTTGCAAATGCTCCGCTGAAATGTTTGGCAGTCGAAACAGAATGCTTTTTTTTCACAGGAGAAGAAATCAGCCCTCAGCAACTTAACCGGCGAAAAAAGATTTTTTTAAAAAATCCCTAAGCCCTGGGGTCACAATTTCAGAAAAAATCCGACTTTTGGCAATTCACTCAAAAATGGTGCCAAACGCTGGCAAATGTTCCCCTGAAATGTTTGGCAGTCGAAACAGAATGCTTTTTATCACAGGACAAGAAATCAGCCCTCAGTAACTTAACTGGCGGAAAAAGATTTTTTTGAAAAATGACGAAGCCCCGGGGTCACAATTTCAGAAAAAATCTGGCTTTTGGCAATTCACTCAAAAATGGCGCCAAACGCTTGCAAATGCTCCCCTGAAATGTTTGGCTGTCGAAACAGGGGGCTTTTTATCACAGGACAAGAAATCAGCCCTCAGCAACTTAACAGGCGGAAAAAGATTTTTTTGAAAAATCTCTAAGCCCCGGGGTCACAATTTCAGAAAAAATCCGACTTTTGGCAATTCACTCAAAAATGGCGCAAAACGCTTGCAAATGCTCCCCTGAAATGTTTGGCAGTCGAAACAGAATGCTTTTTATCACAGGACAAGAAATCAGCCCTCAGCAACTTAACCGGCGGAAAAAGATTTTTTTGAAAAATCCCTAAGCCCCGGGGTCACAATTTCAGAAAAAATCCGACTTTTGGCAATTCACTCAAAAATGTTGCCAATAGCTTGCAAATGCTCCCCTGAAAGCTTTGGCGATGGAAATAGAAGGCTTTTTATCACAGGACAAGAAAACAGCACTCAGCAACTTAACCGGCGGAAAAAGATTTTTTTGAAAAAGCCCTAAGCCCCGGGGTCACAATTTCAGCAAAAATCCGACTTTTGGCAATTCACTCAAAAATGTCGCCAAACGCTGGAAAATGCTCCCCTGAAATGTTTGGCTGTCGAAACAGGAGGCTTTTTATCACAGGACAAGAAATCAGCCCTCAGCAACTTAACCGGCGGAAAAAGATTTTTTTGAAAAATCTCTAAGCCCCGGGGTCACAATTTCAGAAAAAATCCGACTTTTGGCAATTCACTCAAAAATGCTGCCAAACGCTGGAAAATGCTCCCCTTAAATGTTTGGCAGTCGAAACAGAATGCTTTTTTTTCACAGGACAAGAAATCAGCCCTCAGCAACTTAACCGGCGGAAAAAGATTTTTTTGAAAAATCCCTAAGCCCCAGGGTCACAATTTCAGAAAAAATCCGACTTTTGGCAATTCACTCAAAAATGCTGCCAAACGCTGGAAAATGCTCCCCTGAAATGTTTGGCTGTCGAAACAGGAGGCTTTTTATCACAGGACAAGTAATCAGCCCTCAGCAACTTAACAGGCGGAAAAAGATTTTTTTGAAAAATCCCTAAGCCCCGGGGTCACAATTTCAGAAAAAATCCGACTTTTGGCAATTCACTCAAAAATGCTGCCAAACGCTTGCAAATGCTCCGCTGAAATGTTTGGCAGTCGAAACAGAATGCTTTTTTTTCACAGGAGAAGAAATCAGCCCTCAGCAACTTAACCGGCGAAAAAAGATTTTTTTGAAAAATCCCTAAGCCCTGGGGTCACAATTTCAGAAAAAATCCGACTTTTGGCAATTCACTCAAAAATGGTGCCAAACGCTGGCAAATGTTCCCCTGAAATGTTTGGCAGTCGAAACAGAATGCTTTTTATCACAGGACAAGAAATCAGCCCTCAGTAACTTAACTGGCGGAAAAAGATTTTTTTGAAAAATGACGAAGCCCCGGGGTCACAATTTCAGAAAAAATCTGGCTTTTGGCAATTCACTCAAAAATGGCGCCAAACGCTTGCAAATGCTCCCCTGAAATGTTTGGCTGTCGAAACAGGGGGCTTTTTATCACAGGACAAGAAATCAGCCCTCAGCAACTTAACAGGCGGAAAAAGATTTTTTTGAAAAATCTCTAAGCCCCGGGGTCACAATTTCAGAAAAAATCCGACTTTTGGCAATTCACTCAAAAATGGCGCAAAACGCTTGCAAATGCTCCCCTGAAATGTTTGGCAGTCGAAACAGAATGCTTTTTATCACAGGACAAGAAATCAGTCCTCAGCAACTTAACCGGCGGAAAAAGATTTTTTTGAAAAATCCCTAAGCCCCGGGGTCACAATTTCAGAAAAAATCCGACTTTTGGCAATTCACTCAAAAATGGTGCGAAACGCTTGCAAATGCTCCCCTGAAATGTTTGGCTGTGGATACAGAAGGCTTTTTATCACAGGACAAGAAATCAGCCCTCAGCAACTTAACCGGCGGAAAAAGATTTTTTTGAAAAATCCCTAAGCCCCGGGGTCACAATTTCAGAAAAAATCTGGCTTTTGGCAATTCACTCAAAAATGCTGCCAAATGCTTGCAAATGCTCCCCTGAAATGTTTGGCAGTCGAAACAGAATGCTTTTTTTTCACAGGAGAAGAAATCACCCCTCAGCAACTTAACCGGCGGAAAAAGATTTTTTTGAAAAATCCCTAAGCCCCGGGGTCACAATTTCAGAAAAAATCCGACTTTTGGCAATTCACTCAAAAATGGTGCCAAACGCTGGCAAATGTTCCCCTGAAATGTTTGGCAGTCGAAACAGAATGCTTTTTATCACAGGACAAGAAATCAGCCCTCAGCAACTTAACCGGCGGAAAAAGATTTTTTTGAAAAATCCCTAAGCCCCGGGGTCACAATTTCAGAAAAAATCCGACTTTTGGCAATTCACTCAAAAATGTTGCCAATAGCTTGCAAATGCTCCCCTGAAAGCTTTGGCGATGGAAATAGAAGGCTTTTTATCACAGGACAAGAAAACAGCACTCAGCAACTTAACCGGCGGAAAAAGATTTTTTTGAAAAAGCCCTAAGCCCCGGGGTCACAATTTCAGCAAAAATCCGACTTTTGGCAATTCACTCAAAAATGTCGCCAAACGCTGGAAAATGCTCCCCTGAAATGTTTGGCTGTCGAAACAGGAGGCTTTTTATCACAGGACAAGAAATCAGCCCTCAGCAACTTAACCGGCGGAAAAAGATTTTTTTGAAAAATCTCTAAGCCCCGGGGTCACAATTTCAGAAAAAATCCGACTTTTGGCAATTCACTCAAAAATGCTGCCAAACGCTGGAAAATGCTCCCCTTAAATGTTTGGCAGTCGAAACAGAATGCTTTTTTTTCACAGGACAAGAAATCAGCCCTCAGCAACTTAACCGGCGGAAAAAGATTTTTTTGAAAAATCCCTAAGCCCCAGGGTCACAATTTCAGAAAAAATCCGACTTTTGGCAATTCACTCAAAAATGCTGCCAAACGCTGGAAAATGCTCCCCTGAAATGTTTGGCTGTCGAAACAGGAGGCTTTTTATCACAGGACAAGTAATCAGCCCTCAGCAACTTAACAGGCGGAAAAAGATTTTTTTGAAAAATCCCTAAGCCCCGGGGTCACAATTTCAGAAAAAATCCGACTTTTGGCAATTCACTCAAAAATGCTGCCAAACGCTTGCAAATGCTCCGCTGAAATGTTTGGCAGTCGAAACAGAATGCTTTTTTTTCACAGGAGAAGAAATCAGCCCTCAGCAACTTAACCGGCGAAAAAAGATTTTTTTGAAAAATCCCTAAGCCCTGGGGTCACAATTTCAGAAAAAATCCGACTTTTGGCAATTCACTCAAAAATGGTGCCAAACGCTGGCAAATGTTCCCCTGAAATGTTTGGCAGTCGAAACAGAATGCTTTTTATCACAGGACAAGAAATCAGCCCTCAGTAACTTAACTGGCGGAAAAAGATTTTTTTGAAAAATGACGAAGCCCCGGGGTCACAATTTCAGAAAAAATCTGGCTTTTGGCAATTCACTCAAAAATGGCGCCAAACGCTTGCAAATGCTCCCCTGAAATGTTTGGCTGTCGAAACAGGGGGCTTTTTATCACAGGACAAGAAATCAGCCCTCAGCAACTTAACAGGCGGAAAAAGATTTTTTTGAAAAATCTCTAAGCCCCGGGGTCACAATTTCAGAAAAAATCCGACTTTTGGCAATTCACTCAAAAATGGCGCAAAACGCTTGCAAATGCTCCCCTGAAATGTTTGGCAGTCGAAACAGAATGCTTTTTATCACAGGACAAGAAATCAGTCCTCAGCAACTTAACCGGCGGAAAAAGATTTTTTTGAAAAATCCCTAAGCCCCGGGGTCACAATTTCAGAAAAAATCCGACTTTTGGCAATTCACTCAAAAATGGTGCGAAACGCTTGCAAATGCTCCCCTGAAATGTTTGGCTGTGGATACAGAAGGCTTTTTATCACAGGACAAGAAATCAGCCCTCAGCAACTTAACCGGCGGAAAAAGATTTTTTTGAAAAATCCCTAAGCCCCGGGGTCACAATTTCAGAAAAAATCTGGCTTTTGGCAATTCACTCAAAAATGCTGCCAAATGCTTGCAAATGCTCCCCTGAAATGTTTGGCAGTCGAAACAGAATGCTTTTTTTTCACAGGAGAAGAAATCACCCCTCAGCAACTTAACCGGCGGAAAAAGATTTTTTTGAAAAATCCCTAAGCCCCGGGGTCACAATTTCAGAAAAAATCCGACTTTTGGCAATTCACTCAAAAATGGTGCCAAACGCTGGCAAATGTTCCCCTGAAATGTTTGGCAGTCGAAACAGAATGCTTTTTATCACAGGACAAGAAATCAGCCCTCAGTAACTTAACTGGCGGAAAAAGATTTTTTTGAAAAATGACGAAGCCCCGGGGTCACAATTTCAGAAAAAATCTGGCTTTTGGCAATTCACTCAAAAATGGCGCCAAACGCTTGCAAATGCTCCCCTGAAATGTTTGGCTGTCGAAACAGGGGGCTTTTTATCACAGGACAAGAAATCAGCCCTCAGCAACTTAACAGGCGGAAAAAGATTTTTTTGAAAAATCTCTAAGCCCCGGGGTCACAATTTCAGAAAAAATCCGACGTTTGGCAATTCACTCAAAAATGGCGCAAAACGCTTGCAAATGCTCCCCTGAAATGTTTGGTAGTCGAAACAGAATGCTTTTTATCACAGGACAAGAAATCAGCCCTCAGCAACTTAACCGGCGGAAAAAGATTTTTTTGAAAAATCCCTAAGCCCCGGGGTCACAATTTCAGAAAAAATCCGACTTTTGGCAATTCACTCAAAAATGGCGCCAAACGCTTGCAAATGCTCCCCTGAAATGTTTGGCTGTCGAAACAGAAGGCTTTTTATCACAGGACAAGAAATCAGCCCTCAGCAACTTAACCGGCGGAAAAAGATTTTTTTGAAAAATCTCTAAGCCCCGGGGTCACAATTTCAGAAAAAATCCGACTTTTGGCAATTCACTCAAAAATGCTGCCAAACGCTGGAAAATGCTCCCCTTAAATGTTTGGCAGTCGAAACAGAATGCTTTTTTTTCACAGGACAAGAAATCAGCCCTCAGCAACTTAACCGGCGGAAAAAGATTTTTTTGAAAAATCCCGAAGCCCCAGGGTCACAATTTCAGAAAAAATCCGACTTTTGGCAATTCACTCAAAAATGCTGCCAAACGCTGGAAAATGCTCCCCTGAAATGTTTGGCTGTCGAAACAGGAGGCTTTTGATCACAGGACAAGTAATCAGCCCTCAGCAACTTAACCGGCGGAAAAAGATTTTTTTGAAAAATCTCTAAGCCCCGGGGTCACAATTTCAGAAAAAATCCGACTTTTGGCAATTCACTCAAAAATGCTGCCAAACGCTTGCAAATGCTCCGCTGAAATGTTTGGCAGTCGAAACAGAATGCTTTTTTTTCACAGGAGAAGAAATCAGCCCTCAGCAACTTAACCGGCGAAAAAAGATTTTTTTGAAAAATCCCTAAGCCCTGGGGTCACAATTTCAGAAAAAATCCGACTTTTGGCAATTCACTCAAAAATGGTGCCAAACGCTGGCAAATGTTCCCCTGAAATGTTTGGCAGTCGAAACAGAATGCTTTTTATCACAGGACAAGAAATCAGCCCTCAGTAACTTAACTGGCGGAAAAAGATTTTTTTGAAAAATGACGAAGCCCCGGGGTCACAATTTCAGAAAAAATCTGGCTTTTGGCAATTCACTCAAAAATGCTGCCAAACGCTTGCAAATGCTCCGCTGAAATGTTTGGCAGTCGAAACAGAATGCTTTTTTTTCACAGGAGAAGAAATCAGCCCTCAGCAACTTAACCGGCGAAAAAAGATTTTTTTGAAAAATCCCTAAGCCCTGGGGTCACAATTTCAGAAAAAATCCGACTTTTGGCAATTCACTCAAAAATGGTGCCAAACGCTGGCAAATGTTCCCCTGAAATGTTTGGCAGTCGAAACAGAATGCTTTTTATCACAGGACAAGAAATCAGCCCTCAGTAACTTAACTGGCGGAAAAAGATTTTTTTGAAAAATGACGAAGCCCCGGGGTCACAATTTCAGAAAAAATCTGGCTTTTGGCAATTCACTCAAAAATGGCGCCAAACGCTTGCAAATGCTCCCCTGAAATGTTTGGCTGTCGAAACAGGGGGCTTTTTATCACAGGACAAGAAATCAGCCCTCAGCAACTTAACAGGCGGAAAAAGATTTTTTTGAAAAATCTCTAAGCCCCGGGGTCACAATTTCAGAAAAAATCCGACTTTTGGCAATTCACTCAAAAATGGCGCAAAACGCTTGCAAATGCTCCCCTGAAATGTTTGGCAGTCGAAACAGAATGCTTTTTATCACAGGACAAGAAATCAGTCCTCAGCAACTTAACCGGCGGAAAAAGATTTTTTTGAAAAATCCCTAAGCCCCGGGGTCACAATTTCAGAAAAAATCCGACTTTTGGCAGTTCACTCAAAAATGTTGCCAATAGCTTGCAAATGCTCCCCTGAAAGCTTTGGCGATGGAAATAGAAGGCTTTTTATCACAGGACAAGAAAACAGCACTCAGCAACTTAACCGGCGGAAAAAGATTTTTTTGAAAAATCCCTAAGCCCCGGGGTCACAATTTCAGAAAAAATCTGGCTTTTGGCAATTCACTCAAAAATGCTGCCAAATGCTTGCAAATGCTCCCCTGAAATGTTTGGCAGTCGAAACAGAATGCTTTTTTTTCACAGGAGAAGAAATCAGCCCTCAGCAACTTAACCGGCGGAAAAAGATTTTTTTGAAAAATCCCTAAGCCCCGGGGTCACAATTTCAGAAAAAATCCGACTTTTGGCAATTCACTCAAAAATGGTGCCAAACGCTGGCAAATGTTCCCCTGAAATGTTTGGCAGTCGAAACAGAATGCTTTTTATCACAGGACAAGAAATCAGCCCTCAGTAACTTAACTGGCGGAAAAAGATTTTTTTGAAAAATGACGAAGCCCCGGGGTCACAATTTCAGAAAAAATCTGGCTTTTGGCAATTCACTCAAAAATGGCGCCAAACGCTTGCAAATGCTCCCCTGAAATGTTTGGCTGTCGAAACAGGGGGCTTTTTATCACAGGACAAGAAATCAGCCCTCAGCAACTTAACAGGCGGAAAAAGATTTTTTTGAAAAATCTCTAAGCCCCGGGGGTCACAATTTCAGAAAAAATCCGACTTTTGGCAATTCACTCAAAAATGGCGCAAAACGCTTGCAAATGCTCCCCTGAAATGTTTGGCAGTCGAAACAGAATGCTTTTTATCACAGGACAAGAAATCAGCCCTCAGCAACTTAACCGGCGGAAAAAGATTTTTTTGAAAAATCCCTAAGCCCCGGGGTCACAATTTCAGAAAAAATCCGACTTTTGGCAATTCACTCAAAAATGTCGCCAAACGCTGGAAAATGCTCCCCTGAAATGTTTGGCTGTCGAAACAGGAGGCTTTTTATCACAGGACAAGAAATCAGCCCTCAGCAACTTAACCGGCGGAAAAAGATTTTTTTGAAAAATCTCTAAGCCCCGGGGTCACAATTTCAGAAAAAATCCGACTTTTGGCAATTCACTCAAAAATGGCGCAAAACGCTTGCAAATGCTCCCCTTAAATGTTTGGCAGTCGAAACAGAATGCTTTTTATCACAGGACAAGAAATCAGCCCTCAGCAACTTAACCGGCGGAAAAAGATTTTTTTGAAAAATCCCTAAGCCCCGGGGTCACAATTTCAGAAAAAATCCGACTTTTGGCAATTCACTCAAAAATGTCGCCAAACGCTGGAAAATGCTCCCCTGAAATGTTTGGCTGTCGAAACAGGAGGCTTTTTATCACAGGACAAGAAATCAGCCCTCAGCAACTTAACCGGCGGAAAAAGATTTTTTTGAAAAATCTCTAAGCCCCGGGGTCACAATTTCAGAAAAAATCCGACTTTTGGCAATTCACTCAAAAATGCTGCCAAACGCTGGAAAATGCTCCCCTTAAATGTTTGGCAGTCGAAACAGAATGCTTTTTTTTCACAGGACAAGAAATCAGCCCTCAGCAACTTAACCGGCGGAAAAAGATTTTTTTGAAAAATCCCTAAGCCCCAGGGTCACAATTTCAGAAAAAATCCGACTTTTGGCAATTCACTCAAAAATGCTGCCAAACGCTGGAAAATGCTCCCCTGAAATGTTTGGCTGTCGAAACAGGAGGCTTTTTATCACAGGACAAGTAATCAGCCCTCAGCAACTTAACCGGCGGAAAAAGATTTTTTTGAAAAAGCCCTAAGCCCCGGGGTCACAATTTCAGAAAAAATCCGACTTTTGGCAATTCACTCAAAAATGTCGCCAAACGCTGGAAAATGCTCCCCTGAAATGTTTGGCTGTCGAAACAGGAGGCTTTTTATCACAGGACAAGAAATCAGCCCTCAGCAACTTAACCGGCGGAAAAAGATTTTTTTGAAAAATCTCTAAGCCCCGGGGTCACAATTTCAGAAAAAATCCGACTTTTGGCAATTCACTCAAAAATGCTGCCAAACGCTGGAAAATGCTCCCCTTAAATGTTTGGCAGTCGAAACAGAATGCTTTTTTTTCACAGGACAAGAAATCAGCCCTCAGCAACTTAACCGGCGGAAAAAGATTTTTTTGAAAAATCCCTAAGCCCCAGGGTCACAATTTCAGAAAAAATCCGACTTTTGGCAATTCACTCAAAAATGCTGCCAAACGCTGGAAAATGCTCCCCTGAAATGTTTGGCTGTCGAAACAGGAGGCTTTTTATCACAGGACAAGTAATCAGCCCTCAGCAACTTAACCGGCGGAAAAAGATTTTTTTGAAAAATCCCTAAGCCCCGGGGTCACAATTTCAGAAAAAATCCGACTTTTGGCAATTCACTCAAAAATGCTGCCAAACGCTTGCAAATGCTCCGCTGAAATGTTTGGCAGTCGAAACAGAATGCTTTTTTTTCACAGGAGAAGAAATCAGCCCTCAGCAACTTAACCGGCGAAAAAAGATTTTTTTGAAAAATCCCTAAGCCCTGGGGTCACAATTTCAGAAAAAATCCGACTTTTGGCAATTCACTCAAAAATGGTGCCAAACGCTGGCAAATGTTCCCCTGAAATGTTTGGCAGTCGAAACAGAATGCTTTTTATCACAGGACAAGAAATCAGCCCTCAGTAACTTAACTGGCGGAAAAAGATTTTTTTGAAAAATGACGAAGCCCCGGGGTCACAATTTCAGAAAAAATCTGGCTTTTGGCAATTCACTCAAAAATGGCGCCAAACGCTTGCAAATGCTCCCCTGAAATGTTTGGCTGTCGAAACAGGGGGCTTTTTATCACAGGACAAGAAATCAGCCCTCAGCAACTTAACAGGCGGAAAAAGATTTTTTTGAAAAATCTCTAAGCCCTGGGGTCACAATTTCAGAAAAAATCCGACTTTTGGCAATTCACTCAAAAATGGCGCAAAACGCTTGCAAATGCTCCCCTGAAATGTTTGGCAGTCGAAACAGAATGCTTTTTATCACAGGACAAGAAATCAGTCCTCAGCAACTTAACCGGCGGAAAAAGATTTTTTTGAAAAATCCCTAAGCCCCGGGGTCACAATTTCAGAAAAAATCCGACTTTTGGCAGTTCACTCAAAAATGTTGCCAATAGCTTGCAAATGCTCCCCTGAAAGCTTTGGCGATGGAAATAGAAGGCTTTTTATCACAGGACAAGAAAACAGCACTCAGCAACTTAACCGGCGGAAAAAGATTTTTTTGAAAAATCCCTAAGCCCCGGGGTCACAATTTCAGAAAAAATCCGACTTTTGGCAATTCACTCAAAAATGTTGCCAATAGCTTGCAAATGCTCCCCTGAAAGCTTTGGCGATGGAAATAGAAGGCTTTTTATCACAGGACAAGAAATCAGCCCTCAGCAACTTAACCGGCGGAAAAAGATTTTTTTGAAAAATCCCTAAGCCCCAGGGTCACAATTTGAGAAAAAATCCGACTTTTGGCAATTCACTCAAAAATGCTGCCAAACGCTGGAAAATGCTCCCCTGAAATGTTTGGCTGTCGAAACAGGAGGCTTTTTATCACAGGACAAGTAATCAGCCCTCAGCAACTTAACAGGCGGAAAAAGATTTTTTTGAAAAATCCCTAAGCCCCGGGGTCACAATTTCAGAAAAAATCCGACTTTTGGCAATTCACTCAAAAATGCTGCCAAACGCTTGCAAATGCTCCGCTGAAATGTTTGGCAGTCGAAACAGAATGCTTTTTTTTCACAGGAGAAGAAATCAGCCCTCAGCAACTTAACCGGCGAAAAAAGATTTTTTTGAAAAATCCCTAAGCCCTGGGGTCACAATTTCAGAAAAAATCCGACTTTTGGCAATTCACTCAAAAATGGTGCCAAACGCTGGCAAATGTTCCCCTGAAATGTTTGGCAGTCGAAACAGAATGCTTTTTATCACAGGACAAGAAATCAGCCATCAGTAACTTGACTGGCGGAAAAAGATTTTTTTGAAAAATGACGAAGCCCCGGGGTCACAATTTCAGAAAAAATCTGGCTTTTGGCAATTCACTCAAAAATGGCGCCAAACGCTTGCAAATGCTCCCCTGAAATGTTTGGCTGTCGAAACAGGGGGCTTTTTATCACAGGACAAGAAATCAGCCCTCAGCAACTTAACAGGCGGAAAAAGATTTTTTTGAAAAATCTCTAAGCCCCGGGGTCACAATTTCAGAAAAAATCCGACTTTTGGCAATTCACTCAAAAATGGCGCAAAACGCTTGCAAATGCTCCCCTGAAATGTTTGGCAGTCGAAACAGAATGCTTTTTATCACAGGACAAGAAATCAGTCCTCAGCAACTTAACCGGCGGAAAAAGATTTTTTTGAAAAATCCCTAAGCCCCGGGGTCACAATTTCAGAAAAAATCCGACTTTTGGCAATTCACTCAAAAATGTCGCCAAACGCTTGCAAATGCTCCCCTGAAATGTTTGGCAGTCGAAACAGAATGCTTTTTTTTCACAGGACAAGAAATCAGCCCTCAGCAACTTAACCGGCAGAAAAAGATTTTTTTGAAAAATCCCTAAGCCCCAGGGTCACAATTTCAGAAAAAATCCGACTTTTGGCAATTCACTCAAAAATGCTGCCAAACGCTGGAAAATGCTCCCCTGAAATGTTTGGCTGTCGAAACAGGAGGCTTTTTATCACAGGACAAGAAATCAGCCCTCAGCAACTTAACCGGCGGAAAAAGATTTTTTTGAAAAATCTCTAAGCCCCGGGGTCACAATTTCAGAAAAAATCCGACTTTTGGCAATTCACTCAAAAATGCTGCCAAACGCTGGAAAATGCTCCCCTGAAATGTTTGGCAGTCGAAACAGAATGCTTTTTTTTCACAGGACAAGAAATCAGCCCTCAGCAACTTAACCGGCGGAAAAAGATTTTTTTGAAAAATCCCTATGCCCCGGGGTCACAATTTCAGAAAAAATCCGACTTTTGGCAATTCACTCAAAAATGCTGCCAAACGCGGGCAAATGTTCCCCTGAAATGTTTGGCAGTCGAAACAGAATGCTTTTTATCACAGGACAAGAAATCAGCCCTCAGTAACTTAACCGGCGGAAAAAGATTTTTTTGAAAAATGCCTAAGCCCCGGGGTCACAATTTCAGAAAAAATCTGGCTTTTGGCAATTCACATAAAATGGCGCCAAACGCTTGCAAATGCTCCCCTGAAATGTTTGGCTGTCGAAACAGGGGGCTTTTTATCACAGGACAGCAAATCAGCCTTCAGCAACTTAACCGGCAGAAAAAGATTTTTTTGAAAAATCCCTAAGCCCCGGGGTCACAATTTCAGAAAAAAATCTGGCTTTTGGCAATTCACTCAAAAATGGCGCCAAACGCTTGCAAATGCTCCCCTGAAATGTTTGGCTGTCAAAACAGGAGGCTTTTTATCACTGGAGAAGAAATCAGCCCTCAGCAACTTAACCGGCGGAAAAAGATTTTTTTGAAAAATCTCTAATCCCCGGGGTCACAATTTCAGAAAAAATCCGACTTTTGGCAATTCACTCAAAAATGGCACAAAACGCTTGCAAATGCTCCCCTGAAATGTTTGGCAGTCGAAACAGAATGCTTTTTATCACAGGACAAGAAATCAGCCCTCAGCAACTTAACCGGCGGAAAAAGATTTTTTTGAAAAATCCCTAAGCCCCGGGGTCACAATTTCAGAAAAAATCCGACTTTTGGCAATTCACTCAAAAATGTTGCCAATAGCTTGCAAATGCTCCCCTGAAAGCTTTGGCGATGGAAATAGAAGGCTTTTTATCACAGGACAAGAAAACAGCACTCAGCAACTTAACCGGCGGAAAAAGATTTTTTTGAAAAAGCCCTAAGCCCCGGGGTCACAATTTCAGCAAAAATCCGACTTTTGGCAATTCACTCAAAAATGTCGCCAAACGCTGGAAAATGCTCCCCTGAAATGTTTGGCTGTCGAAACAGGAGGCTTTTTATCACAGGACAAGAAATCAGCCCTCAGCAACTTAACCGGCGGAAAAAGATTTTTTTGAAAAATCTCTAAGCCCCGGGGTCACAATTTCAGAAAAAATCCGACTTTTGGCAATTCACTCAAAAATGCTGCCAAACGCTGGAAAATGCTCCCCTTAAATGTTTGGCAGTCGAAACAGAATGCTTTTTTTTCACAGGACAAGAAATCAGCCCTCAGCAACTTAACCGGCGGAAAAAGATTTTTTTGAAAAATCCCTAAGCCCCAGGGTCACAATTTCAGAAAAAATCCGACTTTTGGCAATTCACTCAAAAATGCTGCCAAACGCTGGAAAATGCTCCCCTGAAATGTTTGGCTGTCGAAACAGGAGGCTTTTTATCACAGGACAAGTAATCAGCCCTCAGCAACTTAACCGGCGGAAAAAGATTTTTTTGAAAAATCCCTAAGCCCCGGGGTCACAATTTCAGAAAAAATCCGACTTTTGGCAATTCACTCAAAAATGCTGCCAAACGCTTGCAAATGCTCCGCTGAAATGTTTGGCAGTCGAAACAGAATGCTTTTTTTTCACAGGAGAAGAAATCAGCCCTCAGCAACTTAACCGGCGAAAAAAGATTTTTTTGAAAAATCCCTAAGCCCTGGGGTCACAATTTCAGAAAAAATCCGACTTTTGGCAATTCACTCAAAAATGGTGCCAAACGCTGGCAAATGTTCCCCTGAAATGTTTGGCAGTCGAAACAGAATGCTTTTTATCACAGGACAAGAAATCAGCCCTCAGTAACTTAACTGGCGGAAAAAGATTTTTTTGAAAAATGACGAAGCCCCGGGGTCACAATTTCAGAAAAAATCTGGCTTTTGGCAATTCACTCAAAAATGGCGCCAAACGCTTGCAAATGCTCCCCTGAAATGTTTGGCTGTCGAAACAGGGGGCTTTTTATCACAGGACAAGAAATCAGCCCTCAGCAACTTAACAGGCGGAAAAAGATTTTTTTGAAAAATCTCTAAGCCCTGGGGTCACAATTTCAGAAAAAATCCGACTTTTGGCAATTCACTCAAAAATGGCGCAAAACGCTTGCAAATGCTCCCCTGAAATGTTTGGCAGTTGAAACAGAATGCTTTTTATCACAGGACAAGAAATCAGTCCTCAGCAACTTAACCGGCGGAAAAAGATTTTTTTGAAAAATCCCTAAGCCCCGGGGTCACAATTTCAGAAAAAATCCGACTTTTGGCAGTTCACTCAAAAATGTTGCCAATAGCTTGCAAATGCTCCCCTGAAAGCTTTGGCGATGGAAATAGAAGGCTTTTTATCACAGGACAAGAAAACAGCACTCAGCAACTTAACCGGCGGAAAAAGATTTTTTTGAAAAATCCCTAAGCCCCGGGGTCACAATTTCAGAAAAAATCCGACTTTTGGCAATTCACTCAAAAATGTTGCCAATAGCTTGCAAATGCTCCCCTGAAAGCTTTGGCGATGGAAATAGAAGGCTTTTTATCACAGGACAAGAAATCAGCCCTCAGCAACTTAACCGGCGGAAAAAGATTTTTTTGAAAAATCCCTAAGCCCCAGGGTCACAATTTCAGAAAAAATCCGACTTTTGGCAATTCACTCAAAAATGCTGCCAAACGCTGGAAAATGCTCCCCTGAAATGTTTGGCTGTCGAAACAGGAGGCTTTTTATCACAGGACAAGTAATCAGCCCTCAGCAACTTAACAGGCGGAAAAAGATTTTTTTGAAAAATCCCTAAGCCCCGGGGTCACAATTTCAGAAAAAATCCGACTTTTGGCAATTCACTCAAAAATGCTGCCAAACGCTTGCAAATGCTCCGCTGAAATGTTTGGCAGTCGAAACAGAATGCTTTTTTTTCACAGGAGAAGAAATCAGCCCTCAGCAACTTAACCGGCGAAAAAAGATTTTTTTGAAAAATCCCTAAGCCCTGGGGTCACAATTTCAGAAAAAATCCGACTTTTGGCAATTCACTCAAAAATGGTGCCAAACGCTGGCAAATGTTCCCCTGAAATGTTTGGCAGTCGAAACAGAATGCTTTTTATCACAGGACAAGAAATCAGCCCTCAGTAACTTAACTGGCGGAAAAAGATTTTTTTGAAAAATGACGAAGCCCCGGGGTCACAATTTCAGAAAAAATCTGGCTTTTGGCAATTCACTCAAAAATGGCGCCAAACGCTTGCAAATGCTCCCCTGAAATGTTTGGCTGTCGAAACAGGGGGCTTTTTATCACAGGACAAGAAATCAGCCCTCAGCAACTTAACAGGCGGAAAAAGATTTTTTTGAAAAATCTCTAAGCCCCGGGGTCACAATTTCAGAAAAAATCCGACTTTTGGCAATTCACTCAAAAATGGCGCAAAACGCTTGCAAATGCTCCCCTGAAATGTTTGGCAGTCGAAACAGAATGCTTTTTATCACAGGACAAGAAATCAGTCCTCAGCAACTTAACCGGCGGAAAAAGATTTTTTTGAAAAATCCCTAAGCCCCGGGGTCACAATTTCAGAAAAAATCCGACTTTTGGCAATTCACTCAAAAATGTCGCCAAACGCTTGCAAATGCTCCCCTGAAATGTTTGGCAGTCGAAACAGAATGCTTTTTTTTCACAGGACAAGAAATCAGCCCTCAGCAACTTAACCGGCAGAAAAAGATTTTTTTGAAAAATCCCTAAGCCCCAGGGTCACAATTTCAGAAAAAATCCGACTTTTGGCAATTCACTCAAAAATGCTGCCAAACGCTGGAAAATGCTCCCCTGAAATGTTTGGCTGTCGAAACAGGAGGCTTTTTATCACAGGACAAGAAATCAGCCCTCAGCAACTTAACCGGCGGAAAAAGATTTTTTTGAAAAATCTCTAAGCCCCGGGGTCACAATTTCAGAAAAAATCCGACTTTTGGCAATTCACTCAAAAATGCTGCCAAACGCTGGAAAATGCTCCCCTGAAATGTTTGGCAGTCGAAACAGAATGCTTTTTTTTCACAGGACAAGAAATCAGCCCTCAGCAACTTAACCGGCGGAAAAAGATTTTTTTGAAAAATCCCTATGCCCCGGGGTCACAATTTCAGAAAAAATCCGACTTTTGGCAATTCACTCAAAAATGCTGTCAAACGCGGGCAAATGTTCCCCTGAAATGTTTGGCAGTCGAAACAGAATGCTTTTTATCACAGGACAAGAAATCAGCCCTCAGTAACTTAACCGGCGGAAAAAGATTTTTTTGAAAAATGCCTAAGCCCCGGGGTCACAATTTCAGAAAAAATCTGGCTTTTGGCAATTCACATAAAATGGCGCCAAACGCTTGCAAATGCTCCCCTGAAATGTTTGGCTGTCGAAACAGGGGGCTTTTTATCACAGGACAGCAAATCAGCCTTCAGCAACTTAACCGGCAGAAAAAGATTTTTTTGAAAAATCCCTATGCCCCGGGGTCACAATTTCAGAAAAAATCCGACTTTTGGCAATTCACTCAAAAATGCTGCCAAACGCGGGCAAATGTTCCCCTGAAATGTTTGGCAGTCGAAACAGAATGCTTTTTATCACAGGACAAGAAATCAGCCCTCAGTAACTTAACCGGCGGAAAAAGATTTTTTTGAAAAATGCCTAAGCCCCGGGGTCACAATTTCAGAAAAAATCTGGCTTTTGGCAATTCACATAAAATGGCGCCAAACGCTTGCAAATGCTCCCCTGAAATGTTTGGCTGTCGAAACAGGGGGCTTTTTATCACAGGACAGCAAATCAGCCTTCAGCAACTTAACCGGCAGAAAAAGATTTTTTTGAAAAATCCCTAAGCCCCGGGGTCACAATTTCAGAAAAAAATCTGGCTTTTGGCAATTCACTCAAAAATGGCGCCAAACGCTTGCAAATGCTCCCCTGAAATGTTTGGCTGTCAAAACAGGAGGCTTTTTATCACTGGAGAAGAAATCAGCCCTCAGCAACTTAACCGGCGGAAAAAGATTTTTTTGAAAAATCTCTAATCCCCGGGGTCACAATTTCAGAAAAAATCCGACTTTTGGCAATTCACTCAAAAATGCTGCCAAACGCTTGCAAATGCTCCGCAGAAATGTTTGGCAGTCGAAACAGAATGCTTTTTTTTCACAGGAGAAGAAATCAGCCCTCAGCAACTTAACCGGCGGAAAAAGATTTCTTTGAAAAATCCCTAAGCCCCGGGGTCACAATTTCTGAAAAAATCCGACTTTAGGCAATTCACTCAAAAATGCTGCCAAACGCTTGCCAATGCTCCCCTTAAATGTTTGGCAGTTGAAACAGAATGCTTTTTATCACAGGACAAGAAATCAGTCCTCAGCAACTTAACCGGCGGAAAAAGATTTTTTTGAAAAATCCCTAAGCCCCGGGGTCACAATTTCAGAAAAAAACTGACTTTTGGCAATTCACTCAAAAATGGTGCCAAACGCTGGCAAATGTTCCCCTGAAATGTTTGGCAGTCGAAACAGAATGCTTTTTTTTCGCAGGAGAAGAAATCAGCCCTCAGGAACTTAACCGGCGGAAAAAGATTTTTTTGAAAAATCTCTAATCCCCGGGGTCACAATTTCAGAAAAAATCCGACTTTTGGCAATTCACTCAAAAATGCTGCCAAACGCTTGCAAATGCTCCGCAGAAATGTTTGGCAGTCGAAACAGAATGCTTTTTTTTCACAGGAGAAGAAATCAGCCCTCAGCAACTTAACCGGCGGAAAAAGATTTCTTTGAAAAATCCCTAAGCCCCGGGGTCACAATTTCTGAAAAAATCCGACTTTAGGCAATTCACTCAAAAATGCTGCCAAACGCTGGCAAATGTTCCCCTGAAATGTTTGGCAGTCGAAACAGAATGCCTTTTTTTCGCAGGAGAAGAAATCAGCCCTCAGGAACTTAACCCGCGGAAAAAGATTTTTTTGAAAAATCCCAAAGCCCCGGGGTCACAATTTCAGAATAAATCTGACTTTTGGCAATTCACTCAAAAATGGCGCCAAACGCTTGCAAATGCTCCCCTGAAATGTTTGGCTGTCGAAACAGGAGGCTTTTTATCACAGGACAGCAAATCAGCCCTCAGCAACTTAACCGGCGGAAACAGATTTTTTTGAAAAATCCCTAAGCCCCGGGGTCACAATTTCAGAAAAAAACTGACTTTTGGCAATTCACTCAAAAATGGTGCCAAACGCTTGCAAATGCTCCCCTGAAATGTTTGGCTGTCGAAACAGATGGCTTTTTATCACAGGAGAAGAAATCAGCCCTCAGCAACTTAACCGGCGGAAAAAGATTTTTTTGAAAAATGCCTAAGCCCCGGGGTCACAATTTCAGAAAAAATCTGGCTTTTGGCAATTCACTCAAAAATGGTGCCAAACGCTTGCAAATGCTCCCCTGAAATGTTTGGCTGTCGAAACAGGGGGCTTTTTATCACAGGACAGCAAATCAGCCTTCAGCAACTTAACCGGCGGAAAAAGATTTTTTTGAAAAATCCCTAAGCCCCGGGATCACAATTTCAGAAAAAATCCGACTTTTGGCAATTCACTCAAAAATGCTGCCAAACGCTTGCAAATGCTCCCCTGAAATGTTTGGCTGTCGAAACAGATGGCTTTTTATCACAGGAGAAGAAATCAGCCCTCAGCAACTTAACCGGCGGAAAAAGATTTTTTTGAAAAATCCCTAAGCCCCGGGGTCACAATTTCAGAAAAAATCTGGCTTTTGGCAATTCACTCAAAAATGGTGCCAAACGCTTGCAAATGCTCCCCTGAAATGTTTGGCTGTCGAAACAGGAGGCTTTTTATCACAGGACAAGAAATCAGCCCTCAGCAACTTAACTGGCGGAAAAAGATTTCTTTGAAAAATCTCTAAGCCCCGGGGTCACAATTTCAGAAAAAATCCGACTTTTGGCAATTCACTCAAAAATGCTGCCAAACGCTGGAAAATGCTCCCCTGAAATGTTTGGCTGTCGAAACAGGAGGCTTTTTATCACAGGACAAGAAATCAGCCCTCAGCAACTTAACAGGCGGAAAAAGATTTTTTTGAAATATCCCTAAGCCCCGGGGTCACAATTTCAGAAAAAAATCTGACTTTTGGCAATTCACATAAAAAGGGCGCCAAACGCTTGCAAATGCTCCCCTGAAATGTTTGGCTGTCAAAACAGGAGGCTTTTTATCACAGGACAAGAAATCAGCCCTCAGCAACTTAACCGGCGGAAAAAGATTTTTTTGAAAAATCTCTAATCCCCGGGGTCACAATTTCAGAAAAAATCCGACTTTTGGCAATTCACTCAAAAATGCTGCCAAACGCTTGCAAATGCTCCGCTGAAATGTTTGGCAGTCGAAACAGAATGCTTTTTTTTCACAGGAGAAGAAATAAGCCCTCAGCAACTTAACGGGCGGAAAAAGATTTCTTTGAAAAATCCCTAAGCCCTGGGGTCACAATTTCAGAAAAAATCCGACTTTTGGCAATTCACTCAAAAATGCTGCCAAACGCTTGCAAATGCTCCGCTGAAATGTTTGGCAGTCGAAACAGAATGCTTTTTTTCCACAGGAGAAGAAATCAGCCCTCAGCAACTTAACCGGCGGAAAAAGATTTCTTTGAAAAATCCCTAAGCCCCGGGGTCACAATTTCAGAAAAAATCCGACTTTTGGCAATTCACTCAAAAATGGTGCCAAACGCTGGCAAACGTTCCCCTGAAATGTTTGGCAGTCGAAAAAGAATGCTTTTTATCACAGGACAAGAAATCAGCCCTCAGTAACTTAACCGGCGGAAAAAGATTTTTTTGAAAAATCCCTAAGCCCCGGGGTCACAATTTCAGAAAAAATCCGACTTTTGGCAATTCACTCAAAAATGGTGCCAAACGCTGGCAAACGTTCCCCTGAAATGTTTGGCAGTCGAAACAGAATGCTTTTTATCACAGGACAAGAAATCAGCTCTCAGTAACTTAACCGGCGGAAAAAGATTTTTTTGAAAAATCCCTAAGCCCCGGGGTCACAATTTCAGAAAAAATCTGACTTTTGGCAATTCACTCAAAAATGGGGCCAAACGCTTGCCAATGCTACCCTGAAATGTTTGGCTGTCGAAACAGGAGGCTTTTTATCACAGGACAAGAAATCAGCCCTCAGCAACTTAACCGGCGGAAAAAGATTTTTTTGAAAAATCTCTAAGCCCCGGGGTCACAATTTCAGAAAAAATCTGACTTTTGGCAATTCACTCAAAAATGCTGCCAAACGCTTGCAAATGCTCCCCTGAAATGTTTGGCTGTCGAAACAGGAGGCTTTTTATCACAGGACAAGAAATCAGCCCTCAGCAACTTAACCGGCGGAAAAAGATTTTTTTGAAAAATCCCTAAGCCCCGGGGTCACAATTTCAGAAAAAATCTGACTTTTGGCAATTCACTCAGAAATGCAGCCAAACGCTTGCAAATGCTCCCCTGAAATGTTTGGCTGTCGAAACAGAAGGCTTTTTATCACAGGACAAGAAATCAGCCCTCAGCAACTTAACCGGCGGAAAAAGATTTTTTTGAAAAATCCCTAAGCCCCGGGGTCACAATTTCAGAAAAAATCTGACTTTTGGCAATTCACTCAAAAATGCTGCCAAACGCGGGCAAATGTTCCCCTGAAATGTTTGGCTGTCGAAACAGGAGGGTTTTTATCACAGGACAAGAAATCAGCCCTCAGCAACTTAACCGGTGGAAAAAGATTTTTTTGAAAAATCTCTAAGCCCCGGGGTCACAATTTCAGAAAAAATCCGACTTTTGGCAATTCACTCAAAAATGCTGCCAAACGCTTGCAAATGCTCCCCTGAAATGTTTGGCAGTCGAAACAGAATGCTTTTTTTTCACAGGAGAAGAAATCAGCCCTCAGCAACTTAACCGGCGGAAAAAGATTTTTTTGAAAAATCCCTAAGCCCCGGGGTCACAATTTCTGAAAAAATCCGACTTTTGGCAATTCACTCAAAAATGTTGCCAAACGCTTGCAAATGCTCCCCTGAAATGTTTGGCTGTGGAAACAGAAGGCTTTTTATCACAGGACAAGAAATCAGCCCTCAGCAACTTAACCGGCGGAAAAAGATTTTTTTGAAAAATCCCTAAGCCCCGGGGTCACAATTTCAGAAAAAAATCTGACATTTGGCAATTCACTCAAAAATGGCGCCAAACGCTTGCAAATGCTCCCCTGAAATGTTTGGCTGTCAAAACAGGAGGCTTTTTATCACAGGACAAGAAATCAGCCCTCAGCAACTTAACCGGCGGAAAAAGATTTTTTTGAAAAATCCCTAAGCCCCAGGGTCACAATTTCAGAAAAAATCCGACTTTTGGCAATTCACTCAAAAATACTGCCAAACGCTTGCAAATGCTCCGCTGAAATGTTTGGCAGTCGAAACAGAATGCTTTTTTTCCACAGGAGAAGAAATCAGCCCTCAGCAACTTAACCGGCGGAAAAAGATTTCTTTGAAAAATCCCTAAGCCCCGGGGTCACAATTTCAGAAAAAATCCGACTTTAGGCAATTCACTCAAAAATGCTGCCAAACGCTTGCCAATGCTCCGCTGAAATGTTTGGCAGTCGAAACAGAATGCTTTTTATCACAGGACAAGAAATCAGCCCTCAGCAACTTAACCGGCGAAAAAAGATTTTTTTGAAAAATCCCTAAGCCCCGGGGTCACAATTTCAGAAAAAAATCCGACTTTTGGCAATTCACTCAAAAATGCTGCCAAACGCTTGCCAATGCTCCCCTGAAATGTTTGGCAGTCGAAACAGAATGCTTTTTATCACAGGACAAGAAATCAGCCCTCAGCAACTTAACCGGCGAAAAAAGATTTTTTTGAAAAATCCCTAAGCCCCGGGGTCACAATTTCAGAAAAAAATCCGACTTTTGGCAATTCACTCAAAAATGGTGCCAAACGCTGGCAAACGTTCCCCTGAAATGTTTGGCAGTCGAAACAGGAGGCTTTTTATCACAGGACAAGAAATCAGCCCTCAGCAACTTAACCGGCGGAAAAAGATTTTTTTGAAAAATCTCTAAGCCCCAGGGTCACAATTTCAGAAAAAATCTGGCTTTTGGCAATTCACTCAAAAATGCTGCCAAACGCTTGCCAATGCTCCCCTGAAATGTTTCGCTGTCGAAACAGGAGGCTTTTTATCACAGGACAAGAAATCAGCCCTCAGCAACTTAACCGGCGGAAAAAGATTTTTTTGAAAAATCTCTAAACCCCGGGATCACAATTTCAGAAAAAATCCGACTTTTGGCAATTCACTCAAAAATGCTGCCAAACGCTTGCAAATGATCCCCTGAAATGTTTGGCAGTCGAAACAGAATGCTTTTTTTTCACAGGAGAAGAAATCAGCCCTCAGCAACTTAACCGGCGGAAAAAGATTTTTTTGAAAAATCCC
The DNA here is from genome assembly GCF_964234715.1 of Podarcis melisellensis. Classification (NCBI taxonomy): domain Eukaryota; kingdom Metazoa; phylum Chordata; class Lepidosauria; order Squamata; family Lacertidae; genus Podarcis; species Podarcis melisellensis. The sequence continues at coordinate 42,636,409 of NC_138545.1, read as the reverse complement.
TAAGCCCCGGGGTCACAATTTCTGAAAAAATCCGACTTTTGGCAATTCACTCAAAAATGTCGCCAAACGCTTGCAAATGCTCCCCTGAAATGTTTGGCTGTGGAAACAGAAGGCTTTTTATCACAGGACAAGAAATCAGCCGTCAGCAACTTAACCGGCGGAAAAAGATTTTTTTGAAAAATCCCTAAGCCCCGGGGTCACAATTTCAGAAAAAAATCTGACATTTGGCAATTCACTCAAAAATGGCGCCAAACGCTTGCAAATGCTCCCCTGAAATGTTTGGCTGTCAAAACAGGAGGCTTTTTATCACAGGACAAGAAATCAGCCCTCAGCAACTTAACCGGCGGAAAAAGATTTTTTTGAAAAATCTCTAAGCCCCGGGGTCACAATTTCAGAAAAAATCCGACTTTTGGCAATTCACTCAAAAATGCTGCCAAACGCTTGCAAATGCTCCCCTGAAATGTTTGGCAGTCGAAACAGAATGCTTTTTTTCCACAGGAGAAGAAATCAGCCCTCAGCAACTTAACCGGCGGAAAAAGATTTCTTTGAAAAATCCCTAAGCCCCGGGGTCACAATTTCAGAAAAAATCCGACTTTAGGCAATTCACTCAAAAATGCTGCCAAACGCTTGCCAATGCTCCCCTGAAATGTTTGGCAGTCGAAACAGAATGCTTTTTATCACAGGACAAGAAATCAGCCCTCAGCAACTTAACCGGCGAAAAAAGATTTTTTTGAAAAATCCCTAAGCCCCGGGGTCACAATTTCAGAAAAAAATCCGACTTTTGGCAATTCACTCAAAAATGCTGCCAAACGCTTGCCAATGCTCCCCTGAAATGTTTGGCAGTCGAAACAGAATGCTTTTTATCACAGGACAAGAAATCAGCCCTCAGCAACTTAACCGGCGAAAAAAGATTTTTTTGAAAAATCCCTAAGCCCCGGGGTCACAATTTCAGAAAAAAATCCGACTTTTGGCAATTCACTCAAAAATGTTGCCAAACGCTTGCCAATGCTCCCCTGAAATGTTTGGCTGTCGAAACAGGAGGCTTTTTATCACATGACAAGAAATAAGCCCTCAGTAACTTAACCGGCGGAAAAAGATTTTTTTGAAAAATCTCTAAGCCCCGGGGTCACAATTTCAGAAAAAATCCGACTTTTGGCAATTCACTCAAAAATGCTGCCAAACGCTTGCAAATGCTCCGCTGAAATGTTTGGCAGTCGAAACAGAATGCTTTTTTTTCACAGGACAAGAAATCAGCCCTCAGCAACTTAACCGGCGGAAAAAGATTTTTTTGAAAAATCCCTAAGCCCCGGGGTCACAATTTCATAAAAAATCCGACTTTTGGCAATTCACTCAAAAATGCTGCCAAACGCTGGAAAATGCTCCCCTGAAATGTTTGGCTGTCGAAACAGGAGGCTTTTTATCACAGGACAAGAAATCAGCCGTCAGCAACTTAACCGGCGGAAAGAGATTTTTTTGAAAAATCCCTAAGCCCCGGGGTCACAATTTCAGAAAAAAACTGACTTTTGGCAATTCACTCAGAAATGCAGCCAAACGCTTGCAAATGCTCCCCTGAAATGTTTGGCTGTCGAAACAGGAGGCTTTTTATCACAGGACAAGAAATCAGCCCTCAGCAACTTAACCGGCGGAAAAAGATTTTTTTGAAAAATCTCTAAGCCCCGGGGTCACAATTTCAGAAAAAATCCGACTTTTGGCAATTCACTCAAAAATGCTGCCAAACGCTTGCAAATGCTCCCCTGAAATGTTTGGCTGTCGAAAGAGGAGGCTTTTTATCACAGGACAAGAAAAAAGCCCTCAGCAACTTAACCGGCGGAAAAAGATTTTTTTGAAAAATCCCTAAGCCCCGGGGTCACAATTTCAGAAAAAATCCGACTTTTGGCAATTCACTCAAAAATGTTGCCAAACGCTTGCAAATGCTCCCCTGAAATGTTTGGCTGTGGAAACAGAAGGCTTTTTATCACAGGACAAGAAATCAGACCTCAGCAACTTAACCGGCGGAAAAAGATTTTTTTGAAAAATCCCTAAGCCCCGGGGTCACAATTTCAGAAAAAATCCGACTTTTGGCAATTCACTCAAAAATGCTGCCAAACGCTGGAAAATGCTCCCCTGAAATGTTTGGCTGTCAAAACAGGAGGCTTTTTATCACAGGACAAGAAATCAGCCCTCAGCAACTTAACAGGCGGAAAAAGATTTTTTTGAAATATCCCTAAGCCCCGGGGTCACAATTTCAGAAAAAAATCTGACTTCTGGCAATTCACTCAAAAATGGGGCCAAACGCTTGCAAATGCTCCCCTGAAATGTTTGGCTGTCGAAACAGGAGGCTTTTTATCACAGGACAAGAAATCAGCCCTCAGTAACTTAACCGGCGGAAAAAGATTTTTTTGAAAAATCCCTAAGCCCCGGGGTCACAATTTCAGAAAAAAATCCGACTTTTGGCAATTCACTCAAAAATGGTGCCAAACGCTGGCAAACGTTCCCCTGAAATGTTTGGCAGTCGAAACAGAATGCTTTTTATCACAGGACAAGAAATCAGCCCTCAGCAACTTAACCGGCGGAAAAAGATTTTTTTGAAAAATCCCTAAGCCCCGGGGTCACAATTTCTGAAAAAATCCGACTTTTGGCAATTCACTCAAAAATGTTGCCAAACGCTTGCCAATGCTCCCCTGAAATGTTTGGCTGTCAAAACAGGAGGCTTTTTATCACAGGACAAGAAATCAGCCCTCAGCAACTTAACAGGCGGAAAAAGATTTTTTTGAAATATCCCTAAGCCCCGGGGTCACAATTTCAGAAAAAAATCTGACTTTTGGCAATTCACTCAAAAATGGGGCCAAACGCTTGCAAATGCTCCCCTGAAATGTTTGGCTGTCGAAACAGGAGGCTTTTTATCACATGACAAGAAATCAGCCCTCAGTAACTTAACCGGCGGAAAAAGATTTTTTTGAAAAATCTCTAAGCCCCGGGGTCACAATTTCAGAAAAAATCCGACTTTTGGCAATTCACTCAAAAATGCTGCCAAACGCTTGCAAATGCTCCGCTGAAATGTTTGGCAGTCGAAACAGAATGCTTTTTTTTCACAGGACAAGAAATCAGCCCTCAGCAACTTAACCGGCGGAAAAAGATTTTTTTGAAAAATCCCTAAGCCCCGGGGTCACAATTTCATAAAAAATCCGACTTTTGGCAATTCACTCAAAAATGCGGCAAACGCTGGAAAATGCTCCCCTGAAATGTTTGGCTGTCGAAACAGGAGGCTTTTTATCACAGGACAAGAAATCAGCCCTCAGCAACTTAACCGGCGGAAAAAGATTTTTTTGAAAAATCCCTAAGCCCCGGGGTCACAATTTCAGAAAAAATCCGACTTTTGGCAATTCACTCAAAAATGTTGCCAAACGCTTGCAAATGCTCCCCTGAAATGTTTGGCTGTGGAAACAGAAGGCTTTTTATCACAGGACAAGAAATCAGACCTCAGCAACTTAACCGGCGGAAAAAGATTTTTTTGAAAAATCCCTAAGCCCCGGGGTCACAATTTCAGAAAAAATCCGACTTTTGGCAATTCACTCAAAAATGCTGCCAAACGCTGGAAAATGCTCCCCTGAAATGTTTGGCTGTCAAAACAGGAGGCTTTTTATCACAGGACAAGAAATCAGCCCTCAGCAACTTAACAGGCGGAAAAAGATTTTTTTGAAATATCCCTAAGCCCCGGGGTCACAATTTCAGAAAAAAATCTGACTTCTGGCAATTCACTCAAAAATGGGGCCAAACGCTTGCAAATGCTCCCCTGAAATGTTTGGCTGTCGAAACAGGAGGCTTTTTATCACAGGACAAGAAATCAGCCCTCAGTAACTTAACCGGCGGAAAAAGATTTTTTTGAAAAATCCCTAAGCCCCGGGGTCACAATTTCAGAAAAAAATCCGACTTTTGGCAATTCACTCAAAAATGGTGCCAAACGCTGGCAAACGTTCCCCTGAAATGTTTGGCAGTCGAAACAGAATGCTTTTTATCACAGGACAAGAAATCAGCCCTCAGCAACTTAACCGGCGGAAAAAGATTTTTTTGAAAAATCCCTAAGCCCCGGGGTCACAATTTCTGAAAAAATCCGACTTTTGGCAATTCACTCAAAAATGTTGCCAAACGCTTGCCAATGCTCCCCTGAAATGTTTGGCTGTCAAAACAGGAGGCTTTTTATCACAGGACAAGAAATCAGCCCTCAGCAACTTAACAGGCGGAAAAAGATTTTTTTGAAATATCCCTAAGCCCCGGGGTCACAATTTCAGAAAAAAATCTGACTTTTGGCAATTCACTCAAAAATGGGGCCAAACGCTTGCAAATGCTCCCCTGAAATGTTTGGCTGTCGAAACAGGAGGCTTTTTATCACATGACAAGAAATCAGCCCTCAGTAACTTAACCGGCGGAAAAAGATTTTTTTGAAAAATCTCTAAGCCCCGGGGTCACAATTTCAGAAAAAATCCGACTTTTGGCAATTCACTCAAAAATGCTGCCAAACGCTTGCAAATGCTCCGCTGAAATGTTTGGCAGTCGAAACAGAATGCTTTTTTTTCACAGGACAAGAAATCAGCCCTCAGCAACTTAACCGGCGGAAAAAGATTTTTTTGAAAAATCCCTAAGCCCCGGGGTCACAATTTCATAAAAAATCCGACTTTTGGCAATTCACTCAAAAATGCGGCAAACGCTGGAAAATGCTCCCCTGAAATGTTTGGCTGTCGAAACAGGAGGCTTTTTATCACAGGACAAGAAATCAGCCGTCAGCAACTTAACCGGCGGAAAGAGATTTTTTTGAAAAATCCCTAAGCCCCGGGGTCACAATTTCAGAAAAAATCTGACTTTTGGCAATTCACTCAGAAATGCAGCCAAACGCTTGCAAATGCTCCCCTGAAATGTTTGGCTGTCGAAACAGGAGGCTTTTTATCACAGGACAAGAAATCAGCCCTCAGCAACTTAACTGGCGGAAAAAGATTTTTTTGAAAAATCTCTAAGCCCCGGGGTCACAATTTCAGAAAAAATCCGACTTTTGGCAATTCACTCAAAAATGCTGCCAAATGCTTGCAAATGCTCCCCTGAAATGTTTGGCAGTCGAAACAGAATGCTTTTTTTTCACAGGAGAAGAAATCAGCCCTCAGCAACTTAACCGGCGGAAAAAGATTTTTTTGAAAAATCCCTAAGCCCCGGGGTCACAATTTCAGAAAAAATCCGACGTTTGGCAATTCACTCAAAAATGCTGCCAAACGCTGGAAAATGCTCCCCTGAAATGTTTGGCTGTCGAAACAGGAGGCTTTTTATCACAGGACAAGAAATCAGCCCTCAGCAACTTAACAGGCGGAAAAAGATTTTTTTGAAATATCCCTAAGCCCCGGGGTCACAATTTCAGAAAAAAATCTGACTTTTGGCCATTCACTCAAAAATGATGCCAACCGGTTGCAAATGCTCCCCTGAAAGCTTTGGCGATGGAAACAGAAGGCTTTTTATCACAGGAGAAGAAATCAGCCCTCAGGAACTTAACCGGCGGAAAAAGATTTTTTTGAAAAATCTCTAAGCCCCGGGGTCACAATTTCAGAAAAAATCCGACTTTTGGCAATTCACTCAAAAATGCTGCCAAACGCTTGCAAATGCTCCGCTGAAATGTTTGGCAGTCGAAACAGAATGCTTTTTTTTCGCAGGAGAAGAAATCAGCCCTCAGGAACTTAACCGGCGGAAAAAGATTTTTTTTGAAAAATCTCTAATCCCCGGGGTCACAATTTCAGAAAAAATCCGACTTTTGGCAATTCACTCAAAAATGCTGCCAAACGCTTGCAAATGCTCCGCAGAAATGTTTGGCAGTCGAAACAGAATGCTTTTTTTTCACAGGAGAAGAAATCAGCCCTCAGCAACTTAACCGGCGGAAAAAGATTTCTTTGAAAAATCCCTAAGCCCCGGGGTCACAATTTCTGAAAAAATCCGACTTTAGGCAATTCACTCAAAAATGCTGCCAAACGCTGGCAAATGTTCCCCTGAAATGTTTGGCAGTCGAAACAGAATGCCTTTTTTTCGCAGGAGAAGAAAGCAGCCCTCAGGAACTTAACCGGCGGAAAAAGATTTTTTTGAAAAATCCCAAAGCCCCGGGGTCACAATTTCAGAATAAATCTGACTTTTGGCAATTCACTCAAAATTGGCGCCAAACGCTTGCAAATGCTCCCCTGAAATGTTTGGCTGTCGAAACAGGAGGCTTTTTATCACAGGACAGCAAATCAGCCCTCAGCAACTTAACCGGCGGAAACAGATTTTTTTGAAAAATCCCTAAGCCCCGGGGTCACAATTTCAGAAAAAAACTGACTTTTGGCAATTCACTCAAAAATGGTGCCAAACGCTTGCAAATGCTCCCCTGAAATGTTTGGCTGTCGAAACAGATGGCTTTTTATCACAGGAGAAGAAATCAGCCCTCAGCAACTTAACCGGCGGAAAAAGATTTTTTTGAAAAATGCCGAAGCCCCGGGGTCACAATTTCAGAAAAAATCTGGCTTTTGGCAATTCACTCAAAAATGGTGCCAAACGCTTGCAAATGCTCCCCTGAAATGTTTGGCTGTCGAAACAGGGGGCTTTTTATCACAGGACAGCAAATCAGCCTTCAGCAACTTAACCGGCGGAAAAAGATTTTTTTGAAAAATCCCTAAGCCCCGGGGTCACAATTTCAGAAAAAATCCGACTTTTGGCAATTCACTCAAAAATGCTGCCAAACGCTTGCAAATGCTCCCCTGAAATGTTTGGCTGTCGAAACAGATGGCTTTTTATCACAGGAGAAGAAATCAGCCCTCAGCAACTTAACCGGCGGAAAAAGATTTTTTTGAAAAATGCCTAAGCCCCGGGGTCACAATTTCAGAAAAAATCTGGCTTTTGGCAATTCACTCAAAAATGTTGCCAAACGCTTGCAAATGCTCCCCTGAAATGTTTGGCTGTCGAAACAGGAGGCTTTTTATCACAGGAGAAGAAATCAGCCCTCAGCAACTTAACTGGCGGAAAAAGATTTCTTTGAAAAATCTCTAAGCCCCGGGGTCACAATTTCAGAAAAAATCCGACTTTTGGCAATTCACTCAAAAATGCTGCCAAACGCTGGAAAATGCTCCCCTGAAATGTTTGGCTGTCGAAACAGGAGGCTTTTTATCACAGGACAAGAAATCAGCCCTCAGCAACTTAACCGGCGGAAAAAGATTTTTTTGAAAAATCTCTAATCCCCGGGGTCACAATTTCAGAAAAAATCCGACTTTTGGCAATTCACTCAAAAATGCTGCCAAACGCTTGCAAATGCTCCGCTGAAATGTTTGGCAGTCGAAACAGAATGCTTTTTTTTCACAGGAGAAGAAATCAGCCCTCAGCAACTTAACGGGCGGAAAAAGATTTCTTTGAAAAATCCCTAAGCCCTGGGGTCACAATTTCAGAAAAAATCCGACTTTTGGCAATTCACTCAAAAATGCTGCCAAACGCTTGCAAATGCTCCGCTGAAATGTTTGGCAGTCGAAACAGAATGCTTTTTTTCCACAGGAGAAGAAATCAGCCCTCAGCAACTTAACCGGCGGAAAAAGATTTCTTTGAAAAATCCCTAAGCCCCGGGGTCACAATTTCAGAAAAAATCCGACTTTTGGCAATTCACTCAAAAATGGTGCCAAACGCTGGCAAACGTTCCCCTGAAATGTTTGGCAGTCGAAACAGAATGCTTTTTATCACAGGACAAGAAATCAGCCCTCAGTAACTTAACCGGCGGAAAAAGATTTTTTTGAAAAATCCCTAAGCCCCGGGGTCACAATTTCAGAAAAAATCCGACTTTTGGCAATTCACTCAAAAATGGTGCCAAACGCTGGCAAACGTTCCCCTGAAATGTTTGGCAGTCGAAACAGAATGCTTTTTATCACAGGACAAGAAAACAGCACTCAGTAACTTAACCGGCGGAAAAAGATTTTTTTGAAAAATCCCTAAGCCCCGGGGTCACAATTTCAGAAAAAATCTGACTTTTGGCAATTCACTCAAAAATGGGGCCAAACGCTTGCCAATGCTACCCTGAAATGTTTGGCTGTCGAAACAGGAGGCTTTTTATCACAGGACAAGAAATCAGCCCTCAGCAACTTAACCGGCGGAAAAAGATTTTTTTGAAAAATCTCTAAGCCCCGGGGTCACAATTTCAGAAAAAATCCGACTTTTGGCAATTCACTCAAAAATGGTGCCAAACGCTTGCAAATGCTCCGCTGAAATGTTTGGCAGTCGAAACAGAATGCTTTTTTTTCACAGGACAAGAAATCAGCCCTCAGCAACTTAACCGGCGGAAAAAGATTTTTTTGAAAAATCCCTAAGCCCCGGGGTCACAATTTCATAAAAAATCCGACTTTTGGCAATTCACTCAAAAATGCTGCCAAACGCTTGCAAATGCTCCCCTGAAATGTTTGGCTGTCGAAACAGGAGGCTTTTTATCACAGGACAAGAAATCAGCCCTCAGCAACTTAACCGGCGGAAAAAGATTTTTTTGAAAAATCCCTAAGCCCCGGGGTCACAATTTCAGAAAAAATCTGACTTTTGGCAATTCACTCAAAAATGGCGCCAAACGCTTGCAAATGCTCCGCTGAAATGTTTGACTGTCGAAACAGGAGGCTTTTTATCACAGGACAAGAAATCAGCCCTCAGCAACTTAACCGGCGGAAAGAGATTTTTTTGAAAAATCCCTAAGCCCCGGGGTCACAATTTCAGAAAAAATCTGACTTTTGGCAATTCACTCAAAAATGCTGCCAAACGCGGGCAAATGTTCCCCTGAAATGTTTGGCACTCGAAACAGGAGGGTTTTTATCACAGGACAAGAAATCAGCCCTCAGCAACTTAACCGATGGAAAAATATTTTTTTGAAAAATCTCTAAGCCCCGGGGTCACAATTTCAGAAAAAATCCGACTTTTGGCAATTCACTCAAAAATGCTGCCAAACGCTTGCAAATGCTCCCCTGAAATGTTTGGCAGTCGAAACAGAATGCTTTTTTTTCACAGGAGAAGAAATCAGCCCTCAGCAACTTAACCGGCGGAAAAAGATTTTTTTGAAAAATCCCTAAGCCCCGGGGTCACAATTTCTGAAAAAATCCGACTTTTGGCAATTCACTCAAAAATGTTGCCAAACGCTTGCAAATGCTCCCCTGAAATGTTTGGATGTGGAAACAGAAGGCTTTTTATCACAGGACAAGAAATCAGCCCTCAGCAACTTAACCGGCGGAAAAAGATTTTTTTGAAAAATCCCTATGCCCCGGGGTCACAATTTCAGAAAAAAATCTGACATTTGGCAATTCACTCAAAAATGGCGCCAAACGCTTGCAAATGCTCCCCTGAAATGTTTGGCTGTCAAAACAGGAGGCTTTTTATCACAGGACAAGAAATCAGCCCTCAGCAACTTAACCGGTGGAAAAAGATTTTTTTGAAAAATCTCTAAGCCCCGGGGTCACAATTTCTGAAAAAATCCGACTGTTGGCAATTCACTCAAAAATGTTGCCAAACGCTTGCCAATGCTCCCCTGAAATGTTTGGCTGTCAAAACAGGAGGCTTTTTATCACAGGACAAGAAATCAGCCCTCAGCAACTTAACCGGCGGAAAAAGATTTTTTTGAAAAATCTCTAAGCCCCGGGGTCACAATTTCAGAAAAAAACCGACTTTTGGCAATTCACTCAAAAATGCTGCCAAACGCTTGCAAATGCTCCGCTGAAATGTTTGGCAGTCGAAACAGAATGCTTTTTTTTCACAGGACAAGAAATCAGCCCTCAGCAACTTAACCGGCGGAAAAAGATTTTTTTGAAAAATCCCTAAGCCCCGGGGTCACAATTTCATAAAAAATCCGACTTTTGGCAATTCACTCAAAAATGCTGCCAAACGCTGGAAAATGCTCCCCTGAAATGTTTGGCTGTCGAAACAGGAGGCTTTTTATCACAGGACAAGAAATCAGCCGTCAGCAACTTAACCGGCGGAAAGAGATTTTTTTGAAAAATCCCTAAGCCCCGGGGTCACAATTTCAGAAAAAATCTGACTTTTGGCAATTCACTCAGAAATGCAGCCAAACGCTTGCAAATGCTCCCCTGAAATGTTTGGCTGTCGAAACAGGAGGCTTTTTATCACAGGACAAGAAATCAGCCCTCAGCAACTTAACCGGCGGAAAAAGATTTTTTTGAAAAATCTCTAAGCCCCGGGGTCACAATTTCAGAAAAAATCCGACTTTTGGCAATTCACTCAAAAATGCTGCCAAATGCTTGCAAATGCTCCCCTGAAATGTTTGGCAGTCGAAACAGAATGCTTTTTTTTCACAGGAGAAGAAATCAGCCCTCAGCAACTTAACCGGCGGAAAAAGATTTTTTTGAAAAATCCCTAAGCCCCGGGGTCACAATTTCAGAAAAAATCCGACTTTTGGCAATTCACTCAAAAATGTTGCCAAACGCTTGCAAATGCTCCCCTGAAATGTTTGGCTGTGGAAACAGAAGGCTTTTTATCACAGGACAAGAAATCAGCCCTCAGCAACTTAACCGGCGGAAAAAGATTTTTTGGAAAAATCCCTAAGCCCCGGGGTCACAATTTCAGAAAAAATCCGACTTTTGGCAATTCACTCAAAAATGCTGCCAAACGCTGGAAAATGCTCCCCTGAAATGTTTGGCTGTCGAAACAGGAGGCTTTTTATCACAGGACAAGAAATCAGCCCTCAGCAACTTAACAGGCGGAAAAAGATTTTTTTGAAATATCCCTAAGCCCCGGGGTCACAATTTCAGAAAAAAATCTGACTTTTGGCCATTCACTCAAAAATGATGCCAACCGGTTGCAAATGCTCCCCTGAAAGCTTTGGCGATGGAAACAGAAGGCTTTTTATCACAGGAGAAGAAATCAGCCCTCAGGAACTTAACCGGCGGAAAAAGATTTTTTTGAAAAATCTCTAAGCCCCGGGGTCACAATTTCAGAAAAAATCCGACTTTTGGCAATTCACTCAAAAATGCTGCCAAACGCTTGCAAATGCTCCGCTGAAATGTTTGGCAGTCGAAACAGAATGCTTTTTTTTCGCAGGAGAAGAAATCAGCCCTCAGGAACTTAACCGGCGGAAAAAGATTTTTTTGAAAAATCTCTAATCCCCGGGGTCACAATTTCAGAAAAAATCCGACTTTTGGCAATTCACTCAAAAATGCTGCCAAACGCTTGCAAATGCTCCGCAGAAATGTTTGGCAGTCGAAACAGAATGCTTTTTTTTCACAGGAGAAGAAATCAGCCCTCAGCAACTTAACCGGCGGAAAAAGATTTCTTTGAAAAATCCCTAAGCCCCGGGGTCACAATTTCTGAAAAAATCCGACTTTAGGCAATTCACTCAAAAATGCTGCCAAACGCTGGCAAATGTTCCCCTGAAATGTTTGGCAGTCGAAACAGAATGCCTTTTTTTCGCAGGAGAAGAAATCAGCCCTCAGGAACTTAACCGGCGGAAAAAGATTTTTTTGAAAAATCCCAAAGCCCCGGGGTCACAATTTCAGAATAAATCTGACTTTTGGCAATTCACTCAAAAATGGCGCCAAACGCTTGCAAATGCTCCCCTGAAATGTTTGGCTGTCGAAACAGGAGGCTTTTTATCACAGGACAGCAAATCAGCCCTCAGCAACTTAACCGGCGGAAACAGATTTTTTTGAAAAATCCCTAAGCCCCGGGGTCACAATTTCAGAAAAAAACTGACTTTTGGCAATTCACTCAAAAATGGTGCCAAACGCTTGCAAATGCTCCCCTGAAATGTTTGGCTGTCGAAACAGATGGCTTTTTATCACAGGAGAAGAAATCAGCCCTCAGCAACTTAACCGGCGGAAACAGATTTTTTTGAAAAATCCCTAAGCCCCGGGGTCACAATTTCAGAAAAAAACTGACTTTTGGCAATTCACTCAAAAATGGTGCCAAACGCTTGCAAATGCTCCCCTGAAATGTTTGGCTGTCGAAACAGATGGCTTTTTATCACAGGAGAAGAAATCAGCCCTCAGCAACTTAACCGGCGGAAAAAGATTTTTTTGAAAAATGCCTAAGCCCCGGGGTCACAATTTCAGAAAAAATCTGGCTTTTGGCAATTCACTCAAAAATGGTGCCAAACGCTTGCAAATGCTCCCCTGAAATGTTTGGCTGTGGAAACAGAAGGCTTTTTATCACAGGACAAGAAATCAGCCCTCAGCAACTTAACCGGCGGAAAAAGATTTTTTTGAAAAATCCCTAAGCCCCGGGGTCACAATTTCAGAAAAAATCCGACTTTTGGCAATTCACTCAAAAATGCTGCCAAACGCTTGCAAATGCTCCCCTGAAATGTTTGGCTGTCGAAACAGATGGCTTTTTATCACAGGAGAAGAAATCAGCCCTCAGCAACTTAACCGGCGGAAAAAGATTTTTTTGAAAAATGCCTAAGCCCCGGGATCACAATTTCAGAAAAAATCTGGCTTTTGGCAATTCACTCAAAAATGGTGCCAAACGCTTGCAAATGCTCCCCTGAAATGTTTGGCTGTCGAAACAGGAGGATTTTTATCACAGGACAAGAAATCAGCCCTCAGCAACTTAACTGGCGGAAAAAGATTTCTTTGAAAAATCTCTAAGCCCCGGGGTCACAATTTCAGAAAAGATCCGACTTTTGGCAATTCACTCAAAAATGCTGCCAAACGCTGGAAAATGCTCCCCTGAAATGTTTGGCTGTCGAAACAGGAGGATTTTTATCACAGGACAAGAAATCAGCCCTCAGCAACTTAACAGGCGGAAAAAGATTTTTTTGAAATATCCCTAAGCCCCGGGGTCACAATTTCAGAAAAAAATCTGACTTTTGGCAATTCACTTAAAAATGGCGCCAAACGCTTGCAAATGCTCCCCTGAAATGTTTGGCTGTCAAAACAGGAGGCTTTTTATCACAGGACAAGAAATCAGCCCTCAGCAACTTAACCGGCGGAAAAAGTTTTTTTTGAAAAATCTCTAATCCCCGGGGTCACAATTTCAGAAAAAATCCGACTTTTGGCAATTCACTCAAAAATGCTGCCAAACGCTTGCAAATGCTCCGCTGAAATGTTTGGCAGTCGAAACAGAATGCTTTTTTTTCACAGGAGAAGAAATCAGCCCTCAGCAACTTAACGGGCGGAAAAAGATTTCTTTGAAAAATCCCTAAGCCCTGGGGTCACAATTTCAGAAAAAATCCGACTTTTGGCAATTCACTCAAAAATGCTGCCAAACGCTTGCAAATGCTCCGCTGAAATGTTTGGCAGTCGAAACAGAATGCTTTTTTTCCACAGGAGAAGAAATCAGCCCTCAGCAACTTAACCGGCGGAAAAAGATTTCTTTGAAAAATCCCTAAGCCCCGGGGTCACAATTTCAGAAAAAATCCGACTTTTGGCAATTCACTCAAAAATGGTGCCAAACGCTGGCAAACGTTCCCCTGAAATGTTTGGCAGTCGAAACAGAATGCTTTTTATCACAGGACAAGAAATCAGCCCTCAGTAACTTAACCGGCGGAAAAAGATTTTTTTGAAAAATCCCTAAGCCCCGGGGTCACAATTTCAGAAAAAATCCGACTTTTGGCAATTCACTCAAAAATGGTGCCAAACGCTGGCAAACGTTCCCCTGAAATGTTTGGCAGTCGAAACAGAATGCTTTTTATCACAGGACAAGAAATCAGCTCTCAGTAACTTAACCGGCGGAAAAAGATTTTTTTGAAAAATCCCTAAGCCCCGGGGTCACAATTTCAGAAAAAATCTGACTTTTGGCAATTCACTCAAAAATGGGGCCAAACGCTTGCCAATGCTACCCTGAAATGTTTGGCTGTCGAAACAGGAGGCTTTTTATCACAGGACAAGAAATCAGCCCTCAGCAACTTAACCGGCGGAAAAAGATTTTTTTGAAAAATCTCTAAGCCCCGGGGTCACAATTTCAGAAAAAATCCGACTTTTGGCAATTCACTCAAAAATGGTGCCAAACGCTTGCAAATGCTCCGCTGAAATGTTTGGCAGTCGAAACAGAATGCTTTTTTTTCACAGGACAAGAAATCAGCCCTCAGCAACTTAACCGGCGGAAAAAGATTTTTTTGAAAAATCCCTAAGCCCCGGGGTCACAATTTCAGAAAAAATCTGACTTTTGGCAATTCACTCAAAAATGCAGCCAAACGCTTGCAAATGCTCCCCTGAAATGTTTGGCTGTCGAAACAGGAGGCTTTTTATCACAGGACAAGAAATCAGCCCTCAGCAACTTAACCGGCGGAAAAAGATTTTTTTGAAAAATCCCTAAGCCCCGGGGTCACAATTTCAGAAAAAATCTGACTTTTGGCAATTCACTCAAAAATGCTGCCAAACGCGGGCAAATGTTCCCCTGAAATGTTTGGCTGTCGAAACAGGAGGGTTTTTATCACAGGACAAGAAATCAGCCCTCAGCAACTTAACCGGTGGAAAAAGATTTTTTTGAAAAATCTCTAAGCCCCGGGGTCACAATTTCAGAAAAAATCCGACTTTTGGCAATTCACTCAAAAATGCTGCCAAACGCTTGCAAATGCTCCCCTGAAATGTTTGGCTGTGGAAACAGAAGGCTTTTTATCACAGGACAAGAAATCAGCCCTCAGCAACTTAACCGGCGGAAAAAGATTTTTTTGAAAAATCCCTAAGCCCCGGGGTCACAATTTCAGAAAAAAATCTGACATTTGGCAATTCACTCAAAAATGGCGCCAAACGCTTGCAAATGCTCCCCTGAAATGTTTGGCTGTCAAAACAGGAGGCTTTTTATCACAGGACAAGAAATCAGCCCTCAGCAACTTAACCGGCGGAAAAAGATTTTTTTGAAAAATCTCTAAGCCCCGGGGTCACAATTTCAGAAAAAATCCGACTTTTGGCAATTCACTCAAAAATACTGCCAAACGCTTGCAAATGCTCCGCTGAAATGTTTGGCAGTCGAAACAGAATGCTTTTTTTCCACAGGAGAAGAAATCAGCCCTCAGCAACTTAACCGGCGGAAAAAGATTTCTTTGAAAAATCCCTAAGCCCCGGGGTCACAATTTCAGAAAAAATCCGACTTTAGGCAATTCACTCAAAAATGCTGCCAAACGCTTGCCAATGCTCCCCTGAAATGTTTGGCAGTCGAAACAGAATGCTTTTTATCACAGGACAAGAAATCAGCCCTCAGCAACTTAACCGGCGAAAAAAGATTTTTTTGAAAAATCCCTAAGCCCCGGGGTCACAATTTCAGAAAAAAATCCGACTTTTGGCAATTCACTCAAAAATGCTGCCAAACGCTTGCCAATGCTCCCCTGAAATGTTTGGCAGTCGAAACAGAATGCTTTTTATCACAGGACAAGAAATCAGCCCTCAGCAACTTAACCGGCGAAAAAAGATTTTTTTGAAAAATCCCTAAGCCCCGGGGTCACAATTTCAGAAAAAAATCCGACTTTTGGCAATTCACTCAAAAATGGTGCCAAACGCTGGCAAACGTTCCCCTGAAATGTTTGGCAGTCGAAACAGGAGGCTTTTTATCACAGGACAAGAAATCAGCCCTCAGCAACTTAACCGGCGGAAAAAGATTTTTTTTGAAAAATCTCTAAGCCCCAGGGTCACAATTTCAGAAAAAATCCGACTTTTGGCAATTCACTCAAAAATGCTGCCAAACGCTTGCCAATGCTCCCCTGAAATGTTCCGCTGTCGAAACAGGAGGCTTTTTATCACAGGACAAGAAATCAGCCCTCAGCAACTTAACCGGCGGAAAAAGATTTTTTTGAAAAATCTCTAAACCCCGGGATCACAATTTCAGAAAAAATCCGACTTTTGGCAATTCACTCAAAAATGCTGCCAAACGCTTGCAAATGATCCCCTGAAATGTTTGGCAGTCGAAACAGAATGCTTTTTTTTCACAGGAGAAGAAATCAGCCCTCAGCAACTTAACCGGCGGAAAAAGATTTTTTTGAAAAATCCCTAAGCCCCGGGGTCACAATTTCAGAAAAAAATCTGACATTTGGCAATTCACTCAAAAATGGCGCCAAACGCTTGCAAATGCTCCCCTGAAATGTTTGGCTGTCAAAACAGGAGGCTTTTTATCACAGGACAAGAAATCAGCCCTCAGCAACTTAACCGGCGGAAAAAGTTTTTTTTGAAAAATCTCTAATCCCCGGGGTCACAATTTCAGAAAAAATCCGACTTTTGGCAATTCACTCAAAAATGCTGCCAAACGCTTGCAAATGCTCCCCTGAAATGTTTGGCAGTCGAAGCAGAATGCTTTTTTTCCACAGGAGAAGAAATCAGCCCTCAGCAACTTAACCGGCGGAAAAAGATTTCTTTGAAAAATCCCTAAGCCCCGGGGTCACAATTTCAGAAAATATCCGACTTTAGGCAATTCACTCAAAAATGCTGCCAAACGCTTGCCAATGCTCCCCTGAAATGTTTGGCAGTCGAAACAGAATGCTTTTTATCACAGGACAAGAAATCAGCCCTCAGCAACTTAACCGGCGAAAAAAGATTTTTTTGAAAAATCCCTAAGCCCCGGGGTCACAATTTCAGAAAAAAATCCGACTTTTGGCAATTCACTCAAAAATGCTGCCAAACGCTTGCCAATGCTCCCCTGAAATGTTTGGCAGTCGAAACAGAATGCTTTTTATCACAGGACAAGAAATCAGCCCTCAGCAACTTAACCGGCGAAAAAAGATTTTTTTGAAAAATCCCTAAGCCCCGGGGTCACAATTTCAGAAAAAAATCCGACTTTTGGCAATTCACTCAAAAATGTTGCCAAACGCTTGCCAATGCTCCCCTGAAATGTTTGGCTGTCGAAACAGGAGGCTTTTTATCACATGACAAGAAATAAGCCCTCAGTAACTTAACCGGCGGAAAAAGATTTTTTTGAAAAATCTCTAAGCCCCGGGGTCACAATTTCAGAAAAAATCCGACTTTTGGCAATTCACTCAAAAATGCTGCCAAACGCTTGCAAATGCTCCGCTGAAATGTTTGGCAGTCGAAACAGAATGCTTTTTTTTCACAGGACAAGAAATCAGCCCTCAGCAACTTAACCGGCGGAAAAAGATTTTTTTGAAAAATCCCTAAGCCCCGGGGTCACAATTTCATAAAAAATCCGACTTTTGGCAATTCACTCAAAAATGCTGCCAAACGCTGGAAAATGCTCCCCTGAAATGTTTCGCTGTCGAAACAGGAGGCTTTTTATCACAGGACAAGAAATCAGCCGTCAGCAACTTAACCGGCGGAAAGAGATTTTTTTGAAAAATCCCTAAGCCCCGGGGTCACAATTTCAGAAAAAAACTGACTTTTGGCAATTCACTCAGAAATGCAGCCAAACGCTTGCAAATGCTCCCCTGAAATGTTTGGCTGTCGAAACAGGAGGCTTTTTATCACAGGACAAGAAATCAGCCCTCAGCAACTTAACCGGCGGAAAAAGATTTTTTTGAAAAATCTCTAAGCCCCGGGGTCACAATTTCAGAAAAAATCCGACTTTTGGCAATTCACTCAAAAATGCTGCCAAACGCTTGCAAATGCTCCCCTGAAATGTTTGGCTGTCGAAAGAGGAGGCTTTTTATCACAGGACAAGAAAAAAGCCCTCAGCAACTTAACCGGCGGAAAAAGATTTTTTTGAAAAATCCCTAAGCCCCGGGGTCACAATTTCAGAAAAAATCCGACTTTTGGCAATTCACTCAAAAATGTTGCCAAACGCTTGCAAATGCTCCCCTGAAATGTTTGGCTGTGGAAACAGAAGGCTTTTTATCACAGAACAAGAAATCAGACCTCAGCAACTTAACCGGCGGAAAAAGATTTTTTTGAAAAATCCCTAAGCCCCGGGGTCACAATTTCAGAAAAAATCCGACTTTTGGCAATTCACTCAAAAATGCTGCCAAACGCTGGAAAATGCTCCCCTGAAATGTTTGGCTGTCAAAACAGGAGGCTTTTTATCACAGGACAAGAAATCAGCCCTCAGCAACTTAACAGGCGGAAAAAGATTTTTTTGAAATATCCCTAAGCCCCGGGGTCACAATTTCAGAAAAAAATCTGACTTTTGGCAATTCACTCAAAAATGGGGCCAAACGCTTGCAAATGCTCCCCTGAAATGTTTGGCTGTCGAAACAGGAGGCTTTTTATCACAGGACAAGAAATCAGCCCTCAGTAACTTAACCGGCGGAAAAAGATTTTTTTGAAAAATCCCTAAGCCCCGGGGTCACAATTTCAGAAAAAAATCCGACTTTTGGCAATTCACTCAAAAATGGTGCCAAACGCTGGCAAACGTTCCCCTGAAATGTTTGGCAGTCGAAACAGAATGCTTTTTATCACAGGAGAAGAAATCAGCCCTCAGCAACTTAACCGGCGGAAAAAGATTTTTTTGAAAAATCCCTAAGCCCCGGGGTCACAATTTCAGAAAAAATCCGACTTTTGGCAATTCACTCAAAAATGTTGCCAAACGCTTGCCAATGCTCCCCTGAAATGTTTGGCTGTCAAAACAGGAGGCTTTTTATCACAGGACAAGAAATCAGCCCTCAGCAACTTAACAGGCGGAAAAAGATTTTTTTGAAATATCCCTAAGCCCCGGGGTCACAATTTCAGAAAAAAATCTGACTTTTGGCAATTCACTCAAAAATGGGGCCAAACGCTTGCAAATGCTCCCCTGAAATGTTTGGCTGTCGAAACAGGAGGCTTTTTATCACATGACAAGAAATCAGCCCTCAGTAACTTAACCGGCGGAAAAAGATTTTTTTGAAAAATCTCTAAGCCCCGGGGTCACAATTTCAGAAAAAATCCGACTTTTGGCAATTCACTCAAAAATGCTGCCAAACGCTTGCAAATGCTCCGCTGAAATGTTTGGCAGTCGAAACAGAATGCTTTTTTTTCACAGGACAAGAAATCAGCCCTCAGCAACTTAACCGGCGGAAAAAGATTTTTTTGAAAAATCCCTAAGCCCCGGGGTCACAATTTCATAAAAAATCTGACTTTTGGCAATTCACTCAAAAATGCTGCCAAACGCTGGAAAATGCTCCCCTGAAATGTTTGGCTGTCGAAACAGGAGGCTTTTTATCACAGGACAAGAAATCAGCCGTCAGCAACTTAACCGGCGGAAAGAGATTTTTTTGAAAAATCCCTAAGCCCCGGGGTCACAATTTCAGAAAAAATCCGACTTTTGGCAATTCACTCAAAAATGCTGCCAAACGCTTGCAAATGCTCCCCTGAAATGTTTGGCTGTCGAAAGAGGAGGCTTTTTATCACAGGACAAGAAAAAAGCCCTCAGCAACTTAACCGGCGGAAAAAGATTTTTTTGAAAAATCCCTAAGCCCCGGGGTCACAATTTCAGAAAAAATCCGACTTTTGGCAATTCACTCAAAAATGTTGCCAAACGCTTGCAAATGCTCCCCTGAAATGTTTGGCTGTGGAAACAGAAGGCTTTTTATCACAGAACAAGAAATCAGACCTCAGCAACTTAACCGGCGGAAAAAGATTTTTTTGAAAAATCCCTAAGCCCCGGGGTCACAATTTCAGAAAAAATCCGACTTTTGGCAATTCACTCAAAAATGCTGCCAAACGCTGGAAAATGCTCCCCTGAAATGTTTGGCTGTCAAAACAGGAGGCTTTTTATCACAGGACAAGAAATCAGCCCTCAGCAACTTAACAGGCGGAAAAAGATTTTTTTGAAATATCCCTAAGCCCCGGGGTCACAATTTCAGAAAAAAATCTGACTTTTGGCAATTCACTCAAAAATGGGGCCAAACGCTTGCAAATGCTCCCCTGAAATGTTTGGCTGTCGAAACAGGAGGCTTTTTATCACAGGACAAGAAATCAGCCCTCAGTAACTTAACCGGCGGAAAAAGATTTTTTTGAAAAATCCCTAAGCCCCGGGGTCACAATTTCAGAAAAAAATCCGACTTTTGGCAATTCACTCAAAAATGGTGCCAAACGCTGGCAAACGTTCCCCTGAAATGTTTGGCAGTCGAAACAGAATGCTTTTTATCACAGGAGAAGAAATCAGCCCTCAGCAACTTAACCGGCGGAAAAAGATTTTTTTGAAAAATCCCTAAGCCCCGGGGTCACAATTTCAGAAAAAATCCGACTTTTGGCAATTCACTCAAAAATGTTGCCAAACGCTTGCCAATGCTCCCCTGAAATGTTTGGCTGTCAAAACAGGAGGCTTTTTATCACAGGACAAGAAATCAGCCCTCAGCAACTTAACAGGCGGAAAAAGATTTTTTTGAAATATCCCTAAGCCCCGGGGTCACAATTTCAGAAAAAAATCTGACTTTTGGCAATTCACTCAAAAATGGGGCCAAACGCTTGCAAATGCTCCCCTGAAATGTTTGGCTGTCGAAACAGGAGGCTTTTTATCACATGACAAGAAATCAGCCCTCAGTAACTTAACCGGCGGAAAAAGATTTTTTTGAAAAATCTCTAAGCCCCGGGGTCACAATTTCAGAAAAAATCCGACTTTTGGCAATTCACTCAAAAATGCTGCCAAACGCTTGCAAATGCTCCGCTGAAATGTTTGGCAGTCGAAACAGAATGCTTTTTTTTCACAGGACAAGAAATCAGCCCTCAGCAACTTAACCGGCGGAAAAAGATTTTTTTGAAAAATCCCTAAGCCCCGGGGTCACAATTTCATAAAAAATCTGACTTTTGGCAATTCACTCAAAAATGCTGCCAAACGCTGGAAAATGCTCCCCTGAAATGTTTGGCTGTCGAAACAGGAGGCTTTTTATCACAGGACAAGAAATCAGCCGTCAGCAACTTAACCGGCGGAAAGAGATTTTTTTGAAAAATCCCTAAGCCCCGGGGTCACAATTTCAGAAAAAAACTGACTTTTGGCAATTCACTCAGAAATGCAGCCAAACGCTTGCAAATGCTCCCCTGAAATGTTTGGCTGTCGAAACAGGAGGCTTTTTATCACAGGACAAGAAATCAGCCCTCAGCAACTTAACCGGCGGAAAAAGATTTTTTTGAAAAATCTCTAAGCCCCGGGGTCACAATTTCAGAAAAAATCCGACTTTTGGCAATTCACTCAAAAATGCTGCCAAATGCTTGCAAATGCTCCCCTGAAATGTTTGGCAATCGAAACAGAATGCTTTTTTTTCACAGGAGAAGAAATCAGCCCTCAGCAACTTAACCGGTGGAAAAAGATTTTTTTGAAAAATCCCTAAGCCCCGGGGTCACAATTTCAGAAAAAATCCGACTTTTGGCAATTCACTCAAAAATGTTGCCAAACGCTTGCAAATGCTCCCCTGAAATGTTTGGCTGTGGAAACAGAAGGCTTTTTATCACAGGACAAGAAATCAGCCCTCAGCAACTTAACCAGCGGAAAAAGATTTTTTTGAAAAATCCCTAAGCCCCGGGGTCACAATTTCAGAAAAAATCCGACTTTTGGCAATTCACTCAAAAATGCTGCCAAACGCTGGAAAATGCTCCCCTGAAATGTTTGGCTGTCAAAACAGGAGGCTTTTTATCACAGGACAAGAAATCAGCCCTCAGCAACTTAACAGGCGGAAAAAGATTTTTTTGAAATATCCCTAAGCCCCGGGGTCACAATTTCAGAAAAAAATCTGACTTTTGGCAATTCACTCAAAAATGGGGCCAAACGCTTGCAAATGCTCCGCTGAAATGTTTGGGTGTCGAAACAGGAGGCTTTTTATCACATGACAAGAAATCAGCCCTCAGTAACTTAACCGGCGGAAAAAGATTTTTTTGAAAAATCTCTAAGCCCCGGGGTCACAATTTCAGAAAAAATCCGACTTTTGGCAATTCACTCAAAAATGCTGCCAAACGCTTGCAAATGCTCCGCTGAAATGTTTGGCAGTCGAAACAGAATGCTTTTTTTTCACAGGACAAGAAATCAGCCCTCAGCAACTTAACCGGCGGAAAAAGATTTTTTTGAAAAATCCCTAAGCCCCGGGGTCACAATTTCATAAAAAATCCGACTTTTGGCAATTCACTCAAAAATGCTGCCAAACGCTGGAAAATGCCCCCCTGAAATGTTTGGCTGTCGAAACAGGAGGCTTTTTATCACAGGACAAGAAATCAGCCGTCAGCAACTTAACCGGCGGAAAGAGATTTTTTTGAAAAATCCCTAAGCCCCGGGGTCACAATTTCAGAAAAAATCTGACTTTTGGCAATTCACTCAGAAATGCAGCCAAACGCTTGCAAATGCTCCCCTGAAATGTTTGGCTGTCGAAACAGGAGGCTTTTTATCACAGGACAAGAAATCAGCCCTCAGCAACTTAACCGGCGGAAAAAGATTTTTTTGAAAAATCTCTAAGCCCCGGGGTCACAATTTCAGAAAAAATCCGACTTTTGGCAATTCACTCAAAAATGCTGCCAAATGCTTGCAAATGCTCCCCTGAAATGTTTGGCAGTCGAAACAGAATGCTTTTTTTTCACAGGAGAAGAAATCAGCCCTCAGCAACTTAACCGGCGGAAAAAGATTTTTTTGAAAAATCCCTAAGCCCCGGGGTCACAATTTCAGAAAAAATCCGACTTTTGGCAATTCACTCAAAAATGTTGCCAAACGCTTGCAAATGCTCCCCTGAAATGTTTGGCTGTGGAAACAGAAGGCTTTTTATCACAGGACAAGAAATCAGCCCTCAGCAACTTAACCGGCGGAAAAAGATTTTTTTGAAAAATCCCTAAGCCCCGGGGTCACAATTTCAGAAAAAATCCGACTTTTGGCAATTCACTCAAAAATGCTGCCAAACGCTGGAAAATGCTCCCCTGAAATGTTTGGCTGTCGAAACAGGAGGCTTTTTATCACAGGACAAGAAATCAGCCCTCAGCAACTTAACAGGCGGAAAAAGATTTTTTTGAAATATCCCTAAGCCCCGGGGTCACAATTTCAGAAAAAAATCTGACTTTTGGCCATTCACTCAAAAATGATGCCAACCGGTTGCAAATGCTCCCCTGAAAGCTTTGGCGATGGAAACAGAAGGCTTTTTATCACAGGAGAAGAAATCAGCCCTCAGGAACTTAACCGGCGGAAAAAGATTTTTTTGAAAAATCTCTAAGCCCCGGGGTCACAATTTCAGAAAAAATCCGACTTTTGGCAATTCACTCAAAAATGCTGCCAAACGCTTGCAAATGCTCCGCTGAAATGTTTGGCAGTCGAAACAGAATGCTTTTTTTTCACAGGACAAGAAATCAGCCCTCAGCAACTTAACCGGCGGAAAGAGATTTTTTTGAAAAATCCCTAAGCCCCGGGGTCACAATTTCAGAAAAAATCTGACTTTTGGCAATTCACTCAGAAATGCAGCCAAACGCTTGCAAATGCTCCCCTGAAATGTTTGGCTGTCAAAACAGGAGGCTTTTTATCACAGGACAAGAAATCAGCCCTCAGCAACTTAACCGGCGGAAAAAGATTTTTTTGAAAAATCCCTAAGCCCCGGGGTCACAATTTCTGAAAAAATCCGACTTTAGGCAATTCACTCAAAAATGCTGCCAAACGCTTGCCAATGCTCCCCTGAAATGTTTGGCAGTCGAAACAGAATGCTTTTATCACAGGACAAGAAATCAGCCCTCAGCAACTTAACCGGCGAAAAAAGATTTTTTTGAAAAATCCCTAAGCCCCGGCGTCACAATTTCAGAAAAAAAACCGACTTTTGGCAATTCACTCAAAAATGGTGCCAAACGCTGGCAAACGTTCCCCTGAAATGTTTGGCAGTCGAAACAGAATGCTTTTTATCACAGGACAAGAAATCAGCCCTCAGTAACTTAACCGGCGGAAAAAGATTTTTTTGAAAAATGCCGAAGCACCGGGGTCACAATTTCAGAAAAAATCTGGCTTTTGGCAATTCACTCAAAAATGGCGCCAAACGCTTGCAAATGCTCCCCTGAAATGTTTGGCTGTCGAAACAGGGGCTTTTTATCACAGGACAGCAAATCAGCCTTCAGCAACTTAACCGGCGGAAAAAGATTTTTTTGAAAAATCCCTAAGCCCCGGGGTCACAATTTCAGAAAAAATCTGACTTTTGGCAATTCACTCACAAATGGTGCCAAACGCTGGCAAATGCTCCCCTGAAATGTTTGGCAGTCGAAACAGAATGCTTTTTTTTCACAGGAGAAGAAATCAGCCCTCAGGAACTTAACCGGCGGAAAAAGATTTTTTTGAAAAATCCCTAAGCCCCGGGGTCACAATTTCAGAAAAAATCCGACTTTTGGCAATTCACTCAAAAATGCTGCCAAACGCTGGCAAATGCTCCCCTGAAATGTTTGGCTGTCGAAACAGGAGGCTTTTTATCACAGGACAAGAAATCAGCCCTCAGCAACTTAACAGGCGGAAAAAGATTTTTTTGAAATATCCCTAAGCCCCGGGGTCACAATTTCAGAAAAAAATCTGACTTTTGGCAATTCACTTAAAAATGGCGCCAAACGCTTGCAAATGCTCCCCTGAAATGTTTGGCTGTCAAAACAGGAGGCTTTTTATCACAGGACAAGAAATCAGCCCTCAGCAACTTAACCGGCGGAAAAAGATTTTTTTGAAAAATCTCTAATCCCCGGGGTCACAATTTCAGAAAAAATCCGACTTTTGGCAATTCACTCAAAAATGCTGCCAAACGCTGGCAAATGTTCCCCTGAAATGTTTGGCAGTCGAAACAGAATGCTTTTTATCACAGGACAGCAAATCAGCCTTCAGCAACTTAACCGGCGGAAAAAGATTTTTTTGAAAAATCCCTAAACCCCGGGGTCACAATTTCAGAAAAAATCTGACTTTTGCAATTCACTCAAAAATGGGGCCAAACGCTTGCAAATGCTCCCCTGAAATGTTTGGCTGTCGAAACAGGAGGCTTTTTATCACATGACAAGAAATCAGCCCTCAGTAACTTAACCGGCGGAAAAAGATTTTTTTGAAAAATCTCTAAGCCCCGGGGTCACAATTTCAGAAAAAAATCCTACTTTTGGCAATTCAATCAAAAATGCTGCCAAACACTTGCAAATGCTCCGCTGAAATGTTTGGCAGTCGAAACAGAATGCTTTTTTTTCACAGGACAAGAAATCAGCCCTCAGCAACTTAACCGGCGGAAAAAGATTTTTTTGAAAAATCCCTAAGCCCCGGGGTCACAATTTCATAAAAAATCCGACTTTTGGCAATTCACTCAAAAATGGCGCCAAACACTTTCAAATGCTCCGCTGAAATGTTTGGCTGTCGAAACAGGAGGCTTTTTATCACAGGACAAGAAATCAGCCCTCAGCAACTTAACCGGCGGAAAGAGATTTTTTTGAAAAATCCCTAAGCCCCCGGGGTCACAATTTCAGAAAAAATCTGACTTTTGGCAATTCACTCAGAAATGCAGCCAAACGCTTGCAAATGCTCCCCTGAAATGTTTGGCTGTCGAAACAGAAGGCTTTTTATCACAGGACAAGAAATCAGCCCTCAGCAACTTAACCGGCGGAAAAAGATTTTTTTGAAAAATCCCTAAGCCCCGGGGTCACAATTTCAGAAAAAATCTGACTTTTGGCAATTCACTCAAAAATGCTGCCAAATGCGGGCAAATGCTCCCCTGAAATGTTTGGCAGTCGAAACAGAATGCTTTTTTTTCACAGGACAAGAAATCAGCCCTCAGGAACTTAACCGGCGGAAAAAGATTTTTTTGAAAAATCTCAAAGCCCCGGGGTCACAATTTCAGAAAAAATCTGACTTTTGGCAATTCACTCAAAAATGGCGCCAAACGCTTGCAAATGCTCCCCTGAAATGTTTGGCTGTCGAAACAGGAGGCTTTTTATCACAGGACAGCAAATCAGCCCTCAGCAACTTAACCGGCGGAAACAGATTTTTTTGAAAAATCCCTAAGCCCCGGGGTCACAATTTCAGAAAAAAACTGACTTTTGGCAATTCACTCAAAAATGGTGCCAAACACTTGCAAATGCTCCCCTGAAATGTTTGGCTGTCGAAACAGATGACTTTTTATCACAGGAGAAGAAATCGGCCATCAGCAACTTAACCGGCGGAAAAAGATTTTTTTGAAAAATCCCTAAGCCCCGGGGTCACAATTTCAGAAAAAAATCCGACTTTTGGCAATTCACTCAAAAATGCTGCCAAACGCTTGCCAATGCTCCCCTGAAATGTTTGGCAGTCGAAACAGAATGCTTTTTATCACAGGACAAGAAATCAGCCCTCAGTAACTTAACCGGCGGAAAAAGATTTTTTTGAAAAATGCCTAAGCCCCGGGGTCACAATTTCAGAAAAAATCTGGCTTTTGGCAATTCACTCAAAAATGGGGCCAAACGCTTGCAAATGCTCCCCTGAAATGTTTGGCTGTCGAAACAGGAGGCTTTTTATCACATGACAAGAAATCAGCCCTCAGTAACTTAACCGGCGGAAAAAGATTTTTTTGAAAAATCTCTAAGCCCCGGGGTCACAATTTCAGAAAAAAATCCTACTTTTGGCAATTCAATCAAAAATGCTGCCAAACACTTGCAAATGCTCCGCTGAAATGTTTGGCAGTCGAAACAGAATGCTTTTTTTTCACAGGACAAGAAATCAGCCCTCAGCAACTTAACCGGCGGAAAAAGATTTTTTTGAAAAATCCCTAAGCCCCGGGGTCACAATTTCATAAAAAATCCGACTTTTGGCAATTCACTCAAAAATGGCGCCAAACACTTTCAAATGCTCCGCTGAAATGTTTGGCTGTCGAAACAGGAGGCTTTTTATCACAGGACAAGAAATCAGCCCTCAGCAACTTAACCGGCGGAAAGAGATTTTTTTGAAAAATCCCTAAGCCCCCGGGGTCACAATTTCAGAAAAAATCTGACTTTTGGCAATTCACTCAGAAATGCAGCCAAACGCTTGCAAATGCTCCCCTGAAATGTTTGGCTGTCGAAACAGAAGGCTTTTTATCACAGGACAAGAAATCAGCCCTCAGCAACTTAACCGGCGGAAAAAGATTTTTTTGAAAAATCCCTAAGCCCCGGGGTCACAATTTCAGAAAAAATCTGACTTTTGGCAATTCACTCAAAAATGCTGCCAAATGCGGGCAAATGCTCCCCTGAAATGTTTGGCAGTCGAAACAGAATGCTTTTTTTTCACAGGACAAGAAATCAGCCCTCAGGAACTTAACCGGCGGAAAAAGATTTTTTTGAAAAATCTCAAAGCCCCGGGGTCACAATTTCAGAAAAAATCTGACTTTTGGCAATTCACTCAAAAATGGCGCCAAACGCTTGCAAATGCTCCCCTGAAATGTTTGGCTGTCGAAACAGGAGGCTTTTTATCACAGGACAGCAAATCA
The DNA here is from genome assembly GCF_964234715.1 of Podarcis melisellensis. Lineage (NCBI taxonomy): Eukaryota > Metazoa > Chordata > Lepidosauria > Squamata > Lacertidae > Podarcis > Podarcis melisellensis. The sequence continues at coordinate 42,609,195 of NC_138545.1, read as the reverse complement.
GCCCTCAGCAACTTAACCGGCGGAAACAGATTTTTTTGAAAAATCCCTAAGCCCCGGGGTCACAATTTCAGAAAAAAACTGACTTTTGGCAATTCACTCAAAAATGGTGCCAAACACTTGCAAATGCTCCCCTGAAATGTTTGGCTGTCGAAACAGATGACTTTTTATCACAGGAGAAGAAATCGGCCATCAGCAACTTAACCGGCGGAAAAAGATTTTTTTGAAAAATCCCTAAGCCCCGGGGTCACAATTTCAGAAAAAAATCCGACTTTTGGCAATTCACTCAAAAATGCTGCCAAACGCTTGCCAATGCTCCCCTGAAATGTTTGGCAGTCGAAACAGAATGCTTTTTATCACAGGACAAGAAATCAGCCCTCAGTAACTTAACCGGCGGAAAAAGATTTTTTTGAAAAATGCCTAAGCCCCGGGGTCACAATTTCAGAAAAAATCTGGCTTTTGGCAATTCACTCAAAAATGGCGCCAAACGCTTGCAAATGCTCCCCTGAAATGTTTGGCTGTCGAAACAGGGGGCTTTTTATCACAGGACAGCAAATCAGCGTTCAGCAACTTAACCGGCGCCAAAAGATTTTTTTGAAAAATCCCTAAGCCGCGGGGTCACAATTTCTGAAAAAATCTGACTTTTGGCAATTCACTCAAAAATGGCGCCAAACGCTTGCAAATGCTCCCCTGAAATGTTTGGCTGTCAAAACAGGAGGCTTTTTATCACAGGACAAGAAATCAGCCCTCAGCAACTTAACCGGCGGAAAAAGATTTTTTTGCAAAATCTCTAAGCCCCGGGGTCACAATTTCAGAAAAAATCCGACTTTTGGCAATTCACTTTAAAATACTGCCAAACGCTTGCAAATGCTCCGCTGAAATGTTTGGCAGTCGAAACAGAATGCTTTTTTTTCACAGGAGAAGAAATCAGCCCTCAGCAACTTAACCGGCGGAAAAAGATTTTTTTGAAAAATCCCTAAGCCCCGGGGTCACAATTTCTGAAAAAATCCGACTTTTGGCAATTCACTCAAAAATGCTGCCAAACGCGGGAAAATGTTCCCCTGAAATGTTTGGCAATCAAAACAGAATGCTTTTTATCACAGGACAAGAAATCAGCCCTCAGTAACTTAACCGGCGGAAAAAGATTTTTTTGAAAAATGCCTAAGCCCCGGGGTCACAATTTCAGAAAAAATCTGGCTTTTGGCAATTCACTCAAATATGGGGCCAAACGCTTGCAAATGCTCCCCTGAAATGTTTGGCTGTCGAAACAGGGGGCTTTTTATCACAGGACAGCAATTCAGCCCTCAGCAACTTAACCGGCGGAAAAAGATTTTTTTGAAAAATCCCTAAGCCCCGGGGTCACAATTTCAGAAAAAAACTGACTTTTGGCAATTCACTCAAAAATGGTGCCAAACACTTGCAAATGCTCCCCTGAAATGTTTGGCTGTCGAAACAGATGACTTTTTATCACAGGAGAAGAAATCGGCCCTCAGCAACTTAACCGGCGGAAAAAGATTTTTTTGAAAAATCCCTAAGCCCCGGGGTCACAATTTCAGAAAAAAATCCGACTTTTGGCAATTCACTCAAAAATGCTGCCAAACGCTTGCCAATGCTCCCCTTAAATGTTTGGCAGTCGAAACAGAATGCTTTTTATCACAGGACAAGAAATCAGCCGTCAGGAACTTAACCGGCGGAAAAAGATTTTTTTGAAAAATCCCTAAGCCCCGGGGTCACAATTTCAGAAAAAATCTGACTTTTGGCAATTCACTCAAAAATGGTGCCAAACGCTGGCAAATGTTCCCCTGAAATGTTTGGCAGTCGAAACAGAATGCTTTTTATCACAGGACAAGAAATCAGCCCTCAGTAACTTAACCGGCGGAAAAAGATTTTTTTGAAAAATGCCTAAGCCCCGGGGTCACAATTTCAGAAAAAATCTGGCTTTTGGCAATTCACTCAAAAATGGCGCCAAACGCTTGCAAATGCTCCCCTGAAATGTTTGGCTGTCGAAACAGGGGGCTTTTTATCACAGGACAGCAAATCAGCGTTCAGCAACTTAACCGGCGCCAAAAGATTTTTTTGAAAAATCCCTAAGCCCCGGGGTCACAATTTCTGAAAAAATCTGACTTTTGGCAATTCACTCAAAAATGGCGCCAAACGCTTGCAAATGCTCCCCTGAAATGTTTGGCTGTCAAAACAGGAGGCTTTTTATCACAGGACAAGAAAGCAGCCCTCAGCAACTTAACGGGCGGAAAAAGATTTTTTTGCAAAATCTCTAAGCCCCGGGGTCACAATTTCAGAAAAAATCCGACTTTTGGCAATTCACTTTAAAATACTGCCAAACGCTTGCAAATGCTCCGCTGAAATGTTTGGCAGTCGAAACAGAATGCTTTTTTTTCACAGGAGAAGAAATCAGCCCTCAGCAACTTAACCGGCGGAAAAAGATTTTTTTGAAAAATCCCTAAGCCCCGGGGTCACAATTTCTGAAAAAATCCGACTTTTGGCAATTCACTCAAAAATGCTGCCAAACGCGGGAAAATGTTCCCCTGAAATGTTTGGCAGTCAAAACAGAATGCTTTTTATCACAGGACAAGAAATCAGCCCTCAGTAACTTAACCGGCGGAAAAAGATTTTTTTGAAAAATGCCTAAGCCCCGGGGTCACAATTTCAGAAAAAATCTGGCTTTTGGCAATTCACTCAAATATGGGGCCAAACGCTTGCAAATGCTCCCCTGAAATGTTTGGCTGTCGAAACAGGGGGCTTTTTATCACAGGACAGCAATTCAGCCCTCAGCAACTTAACCGGCGGAAAAAGATTTTTTTGAAAAATCTCTAAGCCCCGGGGTCACAATTTCAGAAAAAATCCGACTTTTGGCAATTCACTCAAAAATGGTGCCAAACGCTGGCAAATGTTCCCCTGAAATGTTTGGCAGTCGAAACAGAATGCTTTTTATCACAGGACAAGAAATCAGCCCTCAGTAACTTAACCGGCAGAAAAAGATTTTTTTGAAAAATCCCTAAGCCCCGGGGTCACAATTTCAGAAAAAATCCGACTTTTGGCAATTCACTCAAAAATGGGGCCAAACGCTTGCAAATGCTCCCCTGAAATGTTTGGCTGTCGAAACAGGAGGCTTTTTATCACATGACAAGAAATCAGCCCTCAGTAACTTAACCGGCGGAAAAAGATTTTTTTGAAAAATCTCTAAGCCCCGGGGTCACAATTTCAGAAAAAAATCCTACTTTTGGCAATTCAATCAAAAATGCTGCCAAACACTTGCAAATGCTCCGCTGAAATGTTTGGCAGTCGAAACAGAATGCTTTTTTTTCACAGGACAAGAAATCAGCCCTCAGCAACTTAACCGGCGGAAAAAGATTTTTTTGAAAAATCCCTAAGCCCCGGGGTCACAATTTCATAAAAAATCCGACTTTTGGCAATTCACTCAAAAATGGCGCCAAACACTTTCAAATGCTCCGCTGAAATGTTTGGCTGTCGAAACAGGAGGCTTTTTATCACAGGACAAGAAATCAGCCCTCAGCAACTTAACCGGCGGAAAGAGATTTTTTTGAAAAATCCCTAAGCCCCCGGGGTCACAATTTCAGAAAAAATCTGACTTTTGGCAATTCACTCAGAAATGCAGCCAAACGCTTGCAAATGCTCCCCTGAAATGTTTGGCTGTCGAAACAGAAGGCTTTTTATCACAGGACAAGAAATCAGCCCTCAGCAACTTAACCGGCGGAAAAAGATTTTTTTGAAAAATCCCTAAGCCCCGGGGTCACAATTTCAGAAAAAATCTGACTTTTGGCAATTCACTCAAAAATGCTGCCAAATGCGGGCAAATGCTCCCCTGAAATGTTTGGCAGTCGAAACAGAATGCTTTTTTTTCACAGGACAAGAAATCAGCCCTCAGGAACTTAACCGGCGGAAAAAGATTTTTTTGAAAAATCTCAAAGCCCCGGGGTCACAATTTCAGAAAAAATCTGACTTTTGGCAATTCACTCAAAAATGGCGCCAAACGCTTGCAAATGCTCCCCTGAAATGTTTGGCTGTCGAAACAGGAGGCTTTTTATCACAGGACAGCAAATCAGCCCTCAGCAACTTAACCGGCGGAAACAGATTTTTTTGAAAAATCCCTAAGCCCCGGGGTCACAATTTCAGAAAAAAACTGACTTTTGGCAATTCACTCAAAAATGGTGCCAAACACTTGCAAATGCTCCCCTGAAATGTTTGGCTGTCGAAACAGATGACTTTTTATCACAGGAGAAGAAATCGGCCATCAGCAACTTAACCGGCGGAAAAAGATTTTTTTGAAAAATCCCTAAGCCCCGGGGTCACAATTTCAGAAAAAAATCCGACTTTTGGCAATTCACTCAAAAATGCTGCCAAACGCTTGCCAATGCTCCCCTGAAATGTTTGGCAGTCGAAACAGAATGCTTTTTATCACAGGACAAGAAATCAGCCCTCAGTAACTTAACCGGCGGAAAAAGATTTTTTTGAAAAATGCCTAAGCCCCGGGGTCACAATTTCAGAAAAAATCTGGCTTTTGGCAATTCACTCAAAAATGGGGCCAAACGCTTGCAAATGCTCCCCTGAAATGTTTGGCTGTCGAAACAGGAGGCTTTTTATCACATGACAAGAAATCAGCCCTCAGTAACTTAACCGGCGGAAAAAGATTTTTTTGAAAAATCTCTAAGCCCCGGGGTCACAATTTCAGAAAAAAATCCTACTTTTGGCAATTCAATCAAAAATGCTGCCAAACACTTGCAAATGCTCCGCTGAAATGTTTGGCAGTCGAAACAGAATGCTTTTTTTTCACAGGACAAGAAATCAGCCCTCAGCAACTTAACCGGCGGAAAAAGATTTTTTTGAAAAATCCCTAAGCCCCGGGGTCACAATTTCATAAAAAATCCGACTTTTGGCAATTCACTCAAAAATGGCGCCAAACACTTTCAAATGCTCCGCTGAAATGTTTGGCTGTCGAAACAGGAGGCTTTTTATCACAGGACAAGAAATCAGCCCTCAGCAACTTAACCGGCGGAAAGAGATTTTTTTGAAAAATCCCTAAGCCCCCGGGGTCACAATTTCAGAAAAAATCTGACTTTTGGCAATTCACTCAGAAATGCAGCCAAACGCTTGCAAATGCTCCCCTGAAATGTTTGGCTGTCGAAACAGAAGGCTTTTTATCACAGGACAAGAAATCAGCCCTCAGCAACTTAACCGGCGGAAAAAGATTTTTTTGAAAAATCCCTAAGCCCCGGGGTCACAATTTCAGAAAAAATCTGACTTTTGGCAATTCACTCAAAAATGCTGCCAAATGCGGGCAAATGCTCCCCTGAAATGTTTGGCAGTCGAAACAGAATGCTTTTTTTTCACAGGACAAGAAATCAGCCCTCAGGAACTTAACCGGCGGAAAAAGATTTTTTTGAAAAATCTCAAAGCCCCGGGGTCACAATTTCAGAAAAAATCTGACTTTTGGCAATTCACTCAAAAATGGCGCCAAACGCTTGCAAATGCTCCCCTGAAATGTTTGGCTGTCGAAACAGGAGGCTTTTTATCACAGGACAGCAAATCAGCCCTCAGCAACTTAACCGGCGGAAACAGATTTTTTTGAAAAATCCCTAAGCCCCGGGGTCACAATTTCAGAAAAAAACTGACTTTTGGCAATTCACTCAAAAATGGTGCCAAACACTTGCAAATGCTCCCCTGAAATGTTTGGCTGTCGAAACAGATGACTTTTTATCACAGGAGAAGAAATCGGCCATCAGCAACTTAACCGGCGGAAAAAGATTTTTTTGAAAAATCCCTAAGCCCCGGGGTCACAATTTCAGAAAAAAATCCGACTTTTGGCAATTCACTCAAAAATGCTGCCAAACGCTTGCCAATGCTCCCCTGAAATGTTTGGCAGTCGAAACAGAATGCTTTTTATCACAGGACAAGAAATCAGCCCTCAGTAACTTAACCGGCGGAAAAAGATTTTTTTGAAAAATGCCTAAGCCCCGGGGTCACAATTTCAGAAAAAATCTGGCTTTTGGCAATTCACTCAAAAATGGCGCCAAACGCTTGCAAATGCTCCCCTGAAATGTTTGGCTGTCGAAACAGGGGGCTTTTTATCACAGGACAGCAAATCAGCGTTCAGCAACTTAACCGGCGCCAAAAGATTTTTTTGAAAAATCCCTAAGCCGCGGGGTCACAATTTCTGAAAAAATCTGACTTTTGGCAATTCACTCAAAAATGGCGCCAAACGCTTGCAAATGCTCCCCTGAAATGTTTGGCTGTCAAAACAGGAGGCTTTTTATCACAGGACAAGAAATCAGCCCTCAGCAACTTAACCGGCGGAAAAAGATTTTTTTGCAAAATCTCTAAGCCCCGGGGTCACAATTTCAGAAAAAATCCGACTTTTGGCAATTCACTTTAAAATACTGCCAAACGCTTGCAAATGCTCCGCTGAAATGTTTGGCAGTCGAAACAGAATGCTTTTTTTTCACAGGAGAAGAAATCAGCCCTCAGCAACTTAACCGGCGGAAAAAGATTTTTTTGAAAAATCCCTAAGCCCCGGGGTCACAATTTCTGAAAAAATCCGACTTTTGGCAATTCACTCAAAAATGCTGCCAAACGCGGGAAAATGTTCCCCTGAAATGTTTGGCAATCAAAACAGAATGCTTTTTATCACAGGACAAGAAATCAGCCCTCAGTAACTTAACCGGCGGAAAAAGATTTTTTTGAAAAATGCCTAAGCCCCGGGGTCACAATTTCAGAAAAAATCTGGCTTTTGGCAATTCACTCAAATATGGGGCCAAACGCTTGCAAATGCTCCCCTGAAATGTTTGGCTGTCGAAACAGGGGGCTTTTTATCACAGGACAGCAATTCAGCCCTCAGCAACTTAACCGGCGGAAAAAGATTTTTTTGAAAAATCCCTAAGCCCCGGGGTCACAATTTCAGAAAAAAACTGACTTTTGGCAATTCACTCAAAAATGGTGCCAAACACTTGCAAATGCTCCCCTGAAATGTTTGGCTGTCGAAACAGATGACTTTTTATCACAGGAGAAGAAATCGGCCCTCAGCAACTTAACCGGCGGAAAAAGATTTTTTTGAAAAATCCCTAAGCCCCGGGGTCACAATTTCAGAAAAAAATCCGACTTTTGGCAATTCACTCAAAAATGCTGCCAAACGCTTGCCAATGCTCCCCTTAAATGTTTGGCAGTCGAAACAGAATGCTTTTTATCACAGGACAAGAAATCAGCCGTCAGGAACTTAACCGGCGGAAAAAGATTTTTTTGAAAAATCCCTAAGCCCCGGGGTCACAATTTCAGAAAAAATCTGACTTTTGGCAATTCACTCAAAAATGGTGCCAAACGCTGGCAAATGTTCCCCTGAAATGTTTGGCAGTCGAAACAGAATGCTTTTTATCACAGGACAAGAAATCAGCCCTCAGTAACTTAACCGGCGGAAAAAGATTTTTTTGAAAAATGCCTAAGCCCCGGGGTCACAATTTCAGAAAAAATCTGGCTTTTGGCAATTCACTCAAAAATGGCGCCAAACGCTTGCAAATGCTCCCCTGAAATGTTTGGCTGTCGAAACAGGGGGCTTTTTATCACAGGACAGCAAATCAGCGTTCAGCAACTTAACCGGCGCCAAAAGATTTTTTTGAAAAATCCCTAAGCCCCGGGGTCACAATTTCTGAAAAAATCTGACTTTTGGCAATTCACTCAAAAATGGCGCCAAACGCTTGCAAATGCTCCCCTGAAATGTTTGGCTGTCAAAACAGGAGGCTTTTTATCACAGGACAAGAAAGCAGCCCTCAGCAACTTAACGGGCGGAAAAAGATTTTTTTGCAAAATCTCTAAGCCCCGGGGTCACAATTTCAGAAAAAATCCGACTTTTGGCAATTCACTTTAAAATACTGCCAAACGCTTGCAAATGCTCCGCTGAAATGTTTGGCAGTCGAAACAGAATGCTTTTTTTTCACAGGAGAAGAAATCAGCCCTCAGCAACTTAACCGGCGGAAAAAGATTTTTTTGAAAAATCCCTAAGCCCCGGGGTCACAATTTCTGAAAAAATCCGACTTTTGGCAATTCACTCAAAAATGCTGCCAAACGCGGGAAAATGTTCCCCTGAAATGTTTGGCAGTCAAAACAGAATGCTTTTTATCACAGGACAAGAAATCAGCCCTCAGTAACTTAACCGGCGGAAAAAGATTTTTTTGAAAAATGCCTAAGCCCCGGGGTCACAATTTCAGAAAAAATCTGGCTTTTGGCAATTCACTCAAATATGGGGCCAAACGCTTGCAAATGCTCCCCTGAAATGTTTGGCTGTCGAAACAGGGGGCTTTTTATCACAGGACAGCAATTCAGCCCTCAGCAACTTAACCGGCGGAAAAAGATTTTTTTGAAAAATCTCTAAGCCCCGGGGTCACAATTTCAGAAAAAATCCGACTTTTGGCAATTCACTCAAAAATGGTGCCAAACGCTGGCAAATGTTCCCCTGAAATGTTTGGCAGTCGAAACAGAATGCTTTTTATCACAGGACAAGAAATCAGCCCTCAGTAACTTAACCGGCAGAAAAAGATTTTTTTGAAAAATCCCTAAGCCCCGGGGTCACAATTTCAGAAAAAATCCGACTTTTGGCAATTCACTCAAAAATGCTGTAAAACGCTTGCAAATGCTCCGCTGAAATGTTTGGCAGTCGAAACAGAATGCTTTTTTTTCACAGGACAAGAAATCAGCCCTCAGCAACTTAACCGGCGGAAAAAGATTTTTTTGAAAAATCCCTAAGCCCCGGGGTCACAATTTCTGAAAAAATCTGACTTTTGGCAATTCACTCAAAAATGGCGCCAAACGCTTGCAAATGCTCCCCTGAAATGTTTGGCTGTCGAAACAGAAGGCTTTTTATCACAGGACAAGAAATCAGCCCTCAGCAACTTAACCGGCGGAAAAAGATTTTTTTGAAAAATCCCTAAGCCCCGGGGTCACAATTTCAGAAAAAATCTGACTTTTGGCAATTCACTCAAAAATGCTGCCAAACGCGGGCAAATGTTCCCCTGAAATGTTTGGCAGTCGAAACAGAATGCTTTTTATCACAGGACAAGAAATCAGCCCTCAGTAACTAAACCGGCGGAAAAAGATTTTTTTGAAAAATGCCTAAGCCCCGGGGTCACAATTTCAGAAAAAATCTGGCTTTTCGCAATTCACTCAAAAATGCTGCCAAACGCTGGAAAATGCTCCCCTGAAATGTTTGGCTGTCGAAACAGGAGGCTTTTTATCACAGGACAAGAAATCAGCCCTCAGCAACTTAACCGGCGGAAAAAGATTTTTTTGAAAAATCTCTAAGCCCCGGGGTCACAATTTCAGAAAAAATCTGGCTTTTGGCAATTCACTCAAAAATGGCGCCAAACGCTTGCAAATGCTCCCCTGAAATGTTTGGCTGTCGAAACAGGGGGCTTTTTATCACAGGACAGCAAATCAGCCTTCAGCAACTTAACCGGCGGAAAAAGATTTTTTTGAAAAATCCCTAAGCCCCGGGGTCACAATTTCAGAAAAAAACTGACTTTTGGCAATTCACTCAAAAATGGGGCCAAACGCTTGCAAATGCTCCCCTGAAATGTTTGGCTGTCGAAACAGGCGGCTTTTTATCACAGGACAAGAAATCAGCCCTCAGCAACTTAACCGGCGGAAAAAGATTTTTTTGAAAAATCTCTAAGCCCCGGGGTCACAATTTCAGAAAAAATCCGACTTTTGGCAATTCACTCAAAAATGGTGCCAAACGCTTGCAAATGCTCCGCTGAAATGTTTGGCAGTCGAAACAGAATGCTTTTTTTTCACAGGACAAGAAATCAGCCCTCAGCAACTTAACCGGCGGAAAAAGATTTTTTTGAAAAATCCCTAAGCCCCGGGGTCACAATTTCAGAAAAAAATCCGACTTTTGGCAATTCACTCAAAAATGCTGCCAAACGCGGGCAAATGCCCCCCTGAAATGTTTGGATGTCGAAACAGGAGGCTTTTTATCACAGGACAAGAAATCAGCCCTCAGCAACTATACCGGCGGAAAAAGATTTTTTTGAATAATCTCTAAGCCCCGGGGTCACAATTTCTGAAAAAATCCGACTTTTGGCAATTCACTCAAAAATGGTGCGAAACGCTTGCAAATGCTCCCCTGAAATGTTTGGCTGTCGAAACAGAATGCTTTTTTTTCACAGGACAAGAAATCAGCCCTCAGCAACTTAACCGGCGGAAAAAGATTTTTTTGAAGAATCCCTAAGCCCCGGGGTCACAATTTCAGAAAAAATCTGACTTTTGGCAATTCACTCAAAAATGCTGCCAAATGCGGGCAAATGCTCCCCTGAAATGTTTGGCAGTCGAAACAGAATGCTTTTTATCACACGACAAGAAATCAGCCACCAACAACTTAACCGGCGGAAAAAGATTTTTTTGAAAAATCCCTAAGCCCCGGGGTCACAATTTCAGAAAAAATCCGACTTTTGGCAATTCACTCAAAAATGGTGCCAAACGCTGGCAAATGTTCCCCTGAAATGTTTGGCAGTCGAAACAGAATGCTTTTTATCACAGGACAAGAAATCAGCCCTCAGTAACTTAACCGGCAGAAAAAGATTTTTTGAAAAATGCCTAAGCCCCGGGGTCACAATTTCAGAAAAAAATCCGACTTTTGGCAATTCACTCAAAAATGGTGCCAAACGCTGGCAAATGTTCCCCTGAAATGTTTGGCAGTCGAAACAGAATGCTTGTTATCACAGGACAAGAAATCAGCCCTCAGTAACTTAACCGGCGGAAAAAGATTTTTTTGAAAAATGCCTAAGCCCCGGGGTCACAATTTCAGAAAAAATCTGGCTTTTGGCAATTCACTCAAAAATGGTGCCAAACGCTAGCAAATGTTCCCCTGAAATGTTTGGCTGTCGAAACAGGGGGCTTTTTATCACAGGACAAGAAATCAGCCTTCAGCAACTTAACCGGCGGAAAAAGATTTTTTTGAAAAATCCCTAAGCCCCGGGGTCACAATTTCAGAAAAAAATCTGACTTTTGGCAATTCACTCAAAAATGGCGCCAAACGCTTGCAAATGCTCCCCTGAAATGTTTGGCTGTCAAAAGAGGAGGCTTTTTATCACAGGACAAGAAATCAGCCCTCAGCAACTTAACCGGCGGAAAAAGATTTTTTTGAAGAATCCCTAAGCCCCGGGGTCACAATTTCAGAAAAAATCCGACTTTTGGCAATTCACTCAAAAATGCTGCCAAATGCTTGAAATTGCTCCGCTGAAATGTTTGGCAGTCGAAACAGAATGCTTTTTTTTCACAGGAGAAGAAATCAGCCCTCAGCAACTTAACCGGCGGAAAAAGATTTTTTTGAAAAATCCCTAAGCCCCGGGGTCACAATTTCAGAAAAAAATGTGACTTTTGGCAATTCAATCAGAAATGCAGCCAAACGCTTGCAAATGCTCCCCTGAAATGTTTGGCTGTCGAAACAGAATGCTTTTTTATCACAGGACAAGAAATCAGCCCTCAGGAACTTAACCGGCGGAAAGAGATTTTTTTGAAAAATCCCTAAGCCCCGGGGTCACAATTTCAGAAAAAATCCGACTTTTGGCAATTCACTCAAAAATGGCGCCAAACGCTTGCAAATGCTCCCCTGAAATGTTTGGCTCTCGAAACAGGAGGCTTTTTATCACAGGACAGCAAATCAGCCCTCAGCAACTTAACCGGCGGAAAAAGATTTTTTTGAAAAATCCCTAAGCCCCGGGGTCACAATTTCAGAAAAAATCTGACTTTTGGCAATTCACTCAGAAATGCAGCCAAACGCTTGCAAATGCTCCCCTGAAATGTTTGGCTGTCGAAACAGAAGGCTTTTTATCACAGGACAAGAAATCAGCCCTCAGCAACTTAACCGGCGGAAAAAGATTTTTTTGAAAAATCCCTAAGCCCCGGGGTCACAATTTCAGAAAAAAACTGACTTTTGGCAATTCACTCAAAAATGGTGCGAAACGCTTGCAAATGCTCCCCTGAAATGTTTGGCTGTCGAAACAGAATGCTTTTTTTTCACAGGACAAGAAATCAGCCCTCAGCAACTTAACCGGCGGAAAAAGATTTTTTTGAAGAATCCCTAAGCCCCGGGGTCACAATTTCAGAAAAAATCTGACTTTTGGCAATTCACTCAAAAATGCTGCCAAATGCGGGCAAATGCTCCCCTGAAATGTTTGGCAGTCGAAACAGAATGCTTTTTATCACACGACAAGAAATCAGCCACCAACAACTTAACCGGCGGAAAAAGATTTTTTTGAAAAATCCCTAAGCCCCGGGGTCACAATTTCAGAAAAAATCCGACTTTTGGCAATTCACTCAAAAATGGTGCCAAACGCTGGCAAATGTTCCCCTGAAATGTTTGGCAGTCGAAACAGAATGCTTTTTATCACAGGACAAGAAATCAGCCCTCAGTAACTTAACCGGCAGAAAAAGATTTTTTGAAAAATGCCTAAGCCCCGGGGTCACAATTTCAGAAAAAAATCCGACTTTTGGCAATTCACTCAAAAATGGTGCCAAACGCTGGCAAATGTTCCCCTGAAATGTTTGGCAGTCGAAACAGAATGCTTGTTATCACAGGACAAGAAATCAGCCCTCAGTAACTTAACCGGCGGAAAAAGATTTTTTTGAAAAATGCCTAAGCCCCGGGGTCACAATTTCAGAAAAAATTTGGCTTTTGGCAATTCACTCAAAAATGGTGCCAAACGCTAGCAAATGTTCCCCTGAAATGTTTGGCTGTCGAAACAGGGGGCTTTTTATCACAGGACAAGAAATCAGCCTTCAGCAACTTAACCGGCGGAAAAAGATTTTTTTGAAAAATCCCTAAGCCCCGGGGTCACAATTTCAGAAAAAAATCTGACTTTTGGCAATTCACTCAAAAATGGCGCCAAACGCTTGCAAATGCTCCCCTGAAATGTTTGGCTGTCAAAAGAGGAGGCTTTTTATCACAGGACAAGAAATCAGCCCTCAGCAACTTAACCGGCGGAAAAAGATTTTTTTGAAGAATCCCTAAGCCCCGGGGTCACAATTTCAGAAAAAATCCGACTTTTGGCAATTCACTCAAAAATGCTGCCAAATGCTTGAAATTGCTCCGCTGAAATGTTTGGCAGTCGAAACAGAATGCTTTTTTTTCACAGGAGAAGAAATCAGCCCTCAGCAACTTAACCGGCGGAAAAAGATTTTTTTGAAAAATCCCTAAGCCCCGGGGTCACAATTTCAGAAAAAAATGTGACTTTTGGCAATTCAATCAGAAATGCAGCCAAACGCTTGCAAATGCTCCCCTGAAATGTTTGGCTGTCGAAACAGAATGCTTTTTTATCACAGGACAAGAAATCAGCCCTCAGGAACTTAACCGGCGGAAAGAGATTTTTTTGAAAAATCCCTAAGCCCCGGGGTCACAATTTCAGAAAAAATCCGACTTTTGGCAATTCACTCAAAAATGGCGCCAAACGCTTGCAAATGCTCCCCTGAAATGTTTGGCTCTCGAAACAGGAGGCTTTTTATCACAGGACAGCAAATCAGCCCTCAGCAACTTAACCGGCGGAAAAAGATTTTTTTGAAAAATCCCTAAGCCCCGGGGTCACAATTTCAGAAAAAATCTGACTTTTGGCAATTCACTCAGAAATGCAGCCAAACGCTTGCAAATGCTCCCCTGAAATGTTTGGCTGTCGAAACAGAAGGCTTTTTATCACAGGACAAGAAATCAGCCCTCAGCAACTTAACCGGCGGAAAAAGATTTTTTTGAAAAATCCCTAAGCCCCGGGGTCACAATTTCAGAAAAAAACTGACTTTTGGCAATTCACTCAAAAATGGTGCCAAACACTTGCAAATGCTCCCCTGAAATGTTTGGCTGTCGAAACAGATGACTTTTTATCACAGGAGAAGAAATCGGCCCTCAGCAACTTAACCGGCGGAAAAAGATTTTTTTGAAAAATCCCTAAGCCCCGGGGTCACAATTTCAGAAAAAAATCCGACTTTTGGCAATTCACTCAAAAATGCTGCCAAACGCTTGCCAATGCTCCCCTTAAATGTTTGGCAGTCGAAACAGAATGCTTTTTATCACAGGACAAGAAATCAGCCGTCAGGAACTTAACCGGCGGAAAAAGATTTTTTTGAAAAGTCCCTAAGCCCCGGGGTCACAATTTCAGAAAGAATCTGACTTTTGGCAATTCACTCAAAAATGGTGCCAAACGCTGGCAAATGTTCCCCTGAAATGTTTGGCAGTCGAAACAGAATGCTTTTTATCACAGGACAAGAAATCAGCCCTCAGTAACTTAACCGGCGGAAAAAGATTTTTTTGAAAAATGCCTAAGCCCCGGGGTCACAATTTCAGAAAAAATCTGGCTGTTGGCAATTCACTCAAAAATGGCGCCAAACGCTTGCAAATGCTCCCCTGAAATGTTTGGCTGTCGAAACAGGGGGCTTTTTATCACAGGACAGCAAATCAGCGTTCAGCAACTTAACCGGCGCCAAAAGATTTTTTTGAAAAATCCCTAAGCCCCGGGGTCACAATTTCAGAAAAAATCTGACTTTTGGCAATTCACTCAAAAATGGCGCCAAACGCTTGCAAATGCTCCCCTGAAATGTTTGGCTGTCAAAACAGGAGGCTTTTTATCACAGGACAAGAAATCAGCCCTCAGCAACTTAACCGGCGGAAAAAGATTTTTTTGAAAAATCTCTAAGCCCCGGGGTCACAATTTCAGAAAAAATCCGACTTTTGGCAATTCACTTAAAAATACTGCCAAACGCTTGCAAATGCTCCGCTGAAATGTTTGGCAGTCGAAACAGAATGCTTTTTTTTCACAGGAGAAGAAATCAGCCCTCAGCAACTTAACCGGCGAAAAAAGATTTTTTTGAAAAATCCCTAAGCCCCGGGGTCACAATTTCTGAAAAAATCCGACTTTTGGCAATTCACTCAAAAATGCTGCCAAACGCGGGAAAATGTTCCCCTGAAATGTTTGGCAGTCGAAACAGAATGCTTTTTATCACAGGACAAGAAATCAGCCCTCAGTAACTTAACCGGCGGAAAAAGATTTTTTTGAAAAATGCCTAAGCCCCGGGGTCACAATTTCAGAAAAAATCTGGCTTTTGGCAATTCACTCAAAAATGGCGCCAAACGCTTGCAAATGCTCCCCTGAAATGTTTGGCTGTCGAAACAGGGGGCTTTTTATCACAGGACAGCAATTCAGCCCTCAGCAACTTAACCGGCGGAAAAAGATTTTTTTGAAAAATCTCTAAGCCCCGGGGTCACAATTTCAGAAAAAATCCGACTTTTGGCAATTCACTCAAAAATGGTGCCAAACGCTGGCAAATGTTCCCCTGAAATGTTTGGCAGTCGAAACAGAATGCTTTTTATCACAGGACAAGAAATCAGCCCTCAGTAACTTAACCGGCAGAAAAAGATTTTTTTGAAAAATCCCTAAGCCCCGGGGTCACAATTTCAGAAAAAATCCGACTTTTGGCAATTCACTCAAAAATGCTGCCAAACGCTTGCAAATGCTCCGCTGAAATGTTTGGCAGTCGAAACAGAATGCTTTTTTTTCACAGGACAAGAAATCAGCCCTCAGCAACTTAACCGGCGGAAAAAGATTTTTTTGAAAAATCCCTAAGCCCCGGGGTCACAATTTCAGAAAAAATCTGGCTTTTGGCAATTCACTCAAAAATGGCGCCAAACGCTTGCAAATGCTCCCCTGAAATGTTTGGCTGTCGAAACAGGGGGCTTTTTATCACAGGACAGCAAATCAGCCTTCAGCAACTTAACCGGCGGAAAAAGATTTTTTTGAAAAATCCCTAAGCCCCGGCGTCACAATTTCAGAAAAAAACTGACTTTTGGCAATTCACTCAAAAATGGGGCCAAACGCTTGCAAATGCTCCCCTGAAATGTTTGGCTGTCGAAACAGGCGGCTTTTTATCACAGGACAAGAAATCAGCCCTCAGCAACTTAACCGGCGGAAAAAGATTTTTTTGAAAAATCTCTAAGCCCCGGGGTCACAATTTCAGAAAAAATCCGACTTTTGGCAATTCACTCAAAAATGGTGCCAAACGCTTGCAAATGCTCCGCTGAAATGTTTGGCAGTCGAAACAGAATGCTTTTTTTTCACAGGACAAGAAATCAGCCCTCAGCAACTTAACCGGCGGAAAAAGATTTTTTTGAAAAATCCCTAAGCCCCGGGGTCACAATTTCAGAAAAAATCCGACTTTTGGCAATTGACTCAAAAATGCTGCCAAACGCGGGCAAATGCTCCCCTGAAATGTTTGGCTGTCGAAACAGGAGGCTTTTTATCACAGGACAAGAAATCAGCCCTCAGCAACTATACCGGCGGAAAAAGATTTTTTTGAATAATCTCTAAGCCCCGGGGTCACAATTTCTGAAAAAATCCGACTTTTGGCAATTCACTCAAAAATGGTGCGAAACGCTTGCAAATGCTCCCCTGAAATGTTTGGCTGTCGAAACAGAATGCTTTTTTTTCACAGGACAAGAAATCAGCCCTCAGCAACTTAACCGGCGGAAAAAGATTTTTTTGAAGAATCCCTAAGCCCCGGGGTCACAATTTCAGAAAAAATCTGACTTTTGGCAATTCACTCAAAAATGCTGCCAAATGCGGGCAAATGCTCCCCTGAAATGTTTGGCAGTCGAAACAGAATGCTTTTTATCACACGACAAGAAATCAGCCACCAACAACTTAACCGGCGGAAAAAGATTTTTTTGAAAAATCCCTAAGCCCCGGGGTCACAATTTCAGAAAAAATCCGACTTTTGGCAATTCACTCAAAAATGGTGCCAAACGCTGGCAAATGTTCCCCTGAAATGTTTGGCAGTCGAAACAGAATGCTTTTTATCACAGGACAAGAAATCAGCCCTCAGTAACTTAACCGGCAGAAAAAGATTTTTTTGAAAAATGCCTAAGCCCCGGGGTCACAATTTCAGAAAAAAATCCGACTTTTGGCAATTCACTCAAAAATGGTGCCAAACGCTGGCAAATGTTCCCCTGAAATGTTTGGCAGTCGAAACAGAATGCTTGTTATCACAGGACAAGAAATCAGCCCTCAGTAACTTAACCGGCGGAAAAAGATTTTTTTGAAAAATGCCTAAGCCCCGGGGTCACAATTTCAGAAAAAATCTGGCTTTTGGCAATTCACTCAAAAATGGTGCCAAACGCCAGCAAATGTTCCCCTGAAATGTTTGGCTGTCGAAACAGGGGGCTTTTTATCACAGGACAGCAAATCAGCCTTCAGCAACTTAACCGGCGGAAAAAGATTTTTTTGAAAAATCCCTAAGCCCCGGGGTCACAATTTCAGAAAAAAATCTGACTTTTGGCAATTCACTCAAAAATGGCGCCAAACGCTTGCAAATGCTCCCCTGAAATGTTTGGCTGTCAAAAGAGGAGGCTTTTTATCACAGGACAAGAAATCAGCCCTCAGCAACTTAACCGGCGGAAAAAGATTTTTTTGAAGAATCCCTAAGCCCCGGGGTCACAATTTCAGAAAAAATCCGACTTTTGGCAATTCACTCAAAAATGCTGCCAAATGCTTGCAAATGCTCCGCTGAAATGTTTGGCAGTCGAAACAGAATGCTTTTTTTTCACAGGAGAAGAAATCAGCCCTCAGCAACTTAACCGGCGGAAAAAGATTTTTTTGAAAAATCCCTAAGCCCCGGGGTCACAATTTCAGAAAAAAATGTGACTTTTGGCAATTCACTCAGAAATGCAGCCAAACGCTTGCAAATGCTCCCCTGAAATGTTTGGCTGTCGAAACAGAATGCTTTTTTATCACAGGACAAGAAATCAGCCCTCAGGAACTTAACCGGCGGAAAGAGATTTTTTTGAAAAATCCCAAAGCCCCGGGGTCACAATTTCAGAAAAAATCTGACTTTTGGCAATTCACTCAAAAATGGCGCCAAACGCTTGCAAATGCTCCCCTGAAATGTTTGGCTCTCGAAACAGGAGGCTTTTTATCACAGGACAAGAAATCAGCCCTCAGCAACTTAACCGGCGGAAAAAGATTTTTTTGAAAAATCCCTAAGCCCCGGGTCACAATTTCAGAAAAAATCTGACTTTTGGCAATTCACTCAAAAATGCTGCCAAATGCGGGCAAATGCTCCCCTGAAATGTTTGGCAGTCGAAACAGAATGCTTTTTTTTCACAGGACAAGAAATCAGCCCTCAGTAACTAAACCGGCGGAAAAAGATTTTTTTGAAAAATGCCTAAGCCCCGGGGTCACAATTTCAGAAAAAATCTGACTTTTGGCAATTCACTCAAAAATGGTGCCAAACACTTGCAAATGCTCCCCTGAAATGTTTGGCTGTCGAAACAGAATGCTTTTTATCACAGGACAAGAAATCAGCCGTCAGGAACTTAACCGGCGGAAAAAGATTTTTTTGAAAAATCCCTAAGCCCCGGGGTCACAATTTCAGAAAGAATCTGACTTTTGGCAATTCACTCAAAAATGGTGCCAAACGCTGGCAAATGTTCCCCTGAAATGTTTGGCAGTCGAAACAGAATGCTTTTTATCACAGGACAAGAAATCAGCCGTCAGGAACTTAACCGGCGGAAAAAGATTTTTTTGAAAAATCCCTAAGCCCCGGGGTCACAATTTCAGAAAGAATCTGACTTTTGACAATTCACTCAAAAATGGTGCCAAACGCTGGCAAATGTTCCCCTGAAATGTTTGGCAGTCGAAACAGAATGCTTTTTATCACAGGACAAGAAATCAGCCCTCAGTAACTTAACCGGCGGAAAAAGATTTTTTTGAAAAATGCCTAAGCCCCGGGGTCACAATTTCAGAAAAAATCCTGGCTTTTGGCAATTCACTCAAAAATGGCGCCAAACGCTTGCAAATGCTCCCCTGAAATGTTTGGCTGTCGAAACAGGGGGCTTTTTATCACAGGACAGCAAATCAGCCTTCAGCAACTTAACCGGCGCCAAAAGATTTTTTTGAAAAATCCCTAAGCCCCGGGGTCACAATTTCAGAAAAAATCTGACTTTTGGCAATTCACTCAAAAATGGCGCCAAACGCTTGCAAATGCTCCCCTGAAATGTTTGGCTGTCAAAACAGGAGGCTTTTTATCACAGGACAAGAAATCAGCCCTCAGCAACTTAACCGGCGGAAAAAGATTTTTTTGAAAAATCTCTAAGCCCCGGGGTCACAATTTCAGAAAAAATCCGACTTTTGGCAATTCACTTAAAAATACTGCCAAACGCTTGCAAATGCTCCGCTGAAATGTTTGGCAGTCGAAACAGAATGCTTTTTTTTCACAGGAGAAGAAATCAGCCCTCAGCAACTTAACCGGCGGAAAAAGATTTTTTTGAAAAATCCCTAAGCCCCGGGGTCACAATTTCTGAAAAAATCCGACTTTTGGCAATTCACTCAAAAATGCTGCCAAACGCGGGAAAATGTTCCCCTGAAATGTTTGGCAGTCGAAACAGAATGCTTTTTATCACAGGACAAGAAATCAGCCCTCAGTAACTTAACCGGCGGAAAAAGATTTTTTTGAAAAATGCCTAAGCCCCGGGGTCACAATTTCAGAAAAAATCTGGCTTTTGGCAATTCACTCAAAAATGGCGCCAAACGCTTGCAAATGCTCCCCTGAAATGTTTGGCTGTCGAAACAGGGGGCTTTTTATCACAGGACAGCAATTCAGCCCTCAGCAACTTAACCGGCGGAAAAAGATTTTTTTGAAAAATCTCTAAGCCCCGGGGTCACAATTTCAGAAAAAATCCGACTTTTGGCAATTCACTCAAAAATGGTGCCAAACGCTGGCAAATGTTCCCCTGAAATGTTTGGCAGTCGAAACAGAATGCTTTTTATCACAGGACAAGAAATCAGCCCTCAGTAACTTAACCGGCAGAAAAAGATTTTTTTGAAAAATCCCTAAGCCCCGGGGTCACAATTTCAGAAAAAATCCGACTTTTGGCAATTCACTCACAAATGGCGCCAAACGCTTGCAAATGCTCCCCTGAAATGTTTGGCTGTCGAAACAGAAGGCTTTTTATCACAGGACAAGAAATCAGCCCTCAGCAACTTAACCGGCGGAAAAAGATTTTTTTGAAAAATCCCTAAGCCCCGGGGTCACAATTTCAGAAAAAATCTGACTTTTGGCAATTCACTCAAAAATGCTGCCAAACGCGGGCAAATGTTCCCCTGAAATGTTTGGCAGTCGAAACAGAATGCTTTTTATCACAGGACAAGAAATCAGCCCTCAGTAACTAAACCGGCGGAAAAAGATTTTTTTGAAAAATGCCTAAGCCCCGGGGTCACAATTTCAGAAAAAATCTGGCTTTTGGCAATTCACTCAAAAATGCTGCCAAACGCTGGAAAATGCTCCCCTGAAATGTTTGGCTGTCGAAACAGGAGGCTTTTTATCACAGGACAAGAAATCAGCCGTCAGCAACTTAACCGGCGGAAAGAGATTTTTTTGAAAAATCCCTAAGCCCCGGGGTCACAATTTCAGAAAAAATCTGACTTTTGGCAATTCACTCAGAAATGCAGCCAAACGCTTGCAAATGCTCCCCTGAAATGTTTGGCTGTCGAAACAGGAGGCTTTTTATCACAGGACAAGAAATCAGCCCTCAGCAACTTAACCGGCGGAAAAAGATTTTTTTGAAAAATCTCTAAGCCCCGGGGTCACAATTTCAGAAAAAATCCGACTTTTGGCAATTCACTCAAAAATGCTGCCAAATGCTTGCAAATGCTCCGCTGAAATGTTTGGCAGTCGAAACAGAATGCTTTTTTTCCACAGGAGAAGAAATCAACCCTCAGCAACTTAACAGGCGGAAAAAGATTTTTTTGAAATATCCCTAAGCCCCGGGGTCACAATTTCAGAAAAAAATCTGACATTTGGCAATTCACTCAAAAATGGCGCCAAACGCTTGCAAATGCTCCCCTGAAATGTTTGGCTGTCAAAACAGGAGGCTTTTTATCACAGGACAAGAAATCAGCCCTCAGCAACTTAACCGGCGGAAAAAGATTTTTTTGAAAAATCCCTAAGCCCCGGGGTCACAATTTCTGAAAAAATCCGACTTTAGGCAATTCACTCAAAAATGCTGCCAAACGCTTGCCAATGCTCCCCTGAAATGTTTGGCAGTCGAAACAGAATGCTTTTATCACAGGACAAGAAATCAGCCCTCAGCAACTTAACCGGCGAAAAAAGATTTTTTTGAAAAATCCCTAAGCCCCGGCGTCACAATTTCAGAAAAAAAACCGACTTTTGGCAATTCACTCAAAAATGGTGCCAAACGCTGGCAAACGTTCCCCTGAAATGTTTGGCAGTCGAAACAGAATGCTTGTTATCACAGGACAAGAAATCAGCCCTCAGTAATTTAACCGGCGGAAAAAGATTTTTTTGAAAAATGCCTAAGCCCCGGGGTCACAATTTCAGAAAAAATCTGGCTTTTGGCAATTCACTCAAAAATGGTGCCAAACGCTAGCAAATGTTCCCCTGAAATGTTTGGCTGTCGAAACAGGGGGCTTTTTATCACAGGACAGCAAATCAGCCTTCAGCAACTTAACCGGCGGAAAAAGATTTTTTTGAAAAATCCCTAAGCCCCGGGGTCACAATTTCAGAAAAAAATCTGACTTTTGGCAATTCACTCAAAAATGGCGCCAAACGCTTGCAAATGCTCCCCTGAAATGTTTGGCTGTCAAAAGAGGAGGCTTTTTATCACAGGACAAGAAATCAGCCCTCAGCAACTTAACCGGCGGAAAAAGATTTTTTTGAAGAATCCCTAAGCCCCGGGGTCACAATTTCAGAAAAAATCCGACTTTTGGCAATTCACTCAAAAATGCTGCCAAATGCTTGCAAATGCTCCGCTGAAATGTTTGGCAGTCGAAACAGAATGCTTTTTTTTCACAGGAGAAGAAATCAGCCCTCAGCAACTTAACCGGCGGAAAAAGATTTTTTTGAAAAATCCCTAAGCCCCGGGGTCACAATTTCAGAAAAAAATGTGACTTTTGGCAATTCACTCAGAAATGCAGCCAAACGCTTGCAAATGCTCCCCTGAAATGTTTGGCTGTCGAAACAGAATGCTTTTTTATCACAGGACAAGAAATCAGCCCTCAGGAACTTAACCGGCGGAAAGAGATTTTTTTGAAAAATCCCAAAGCCCCGGGGTCACAATTTCAGAAAAAATCTGACTTTTGGCAATTCACTCAAAAATGGCGCCAAACGCTTGCAAATGCTCCCCTGAAATGTTTGGCTCTCGAAACAGGAGGCTTTTTATCACAGGACAAGAAATCAGCCCTCAGCAACTTAACCGGCGGAAAAAGATTTTTTTGAAAAATCCCTAAGCCCCGGGTCACAATTTCAGAAAAAATCTGACTTTTGGCAATTCACTCAAAAATGCTGCCAAATGCGGGCAAATGCTCCCCTGAAATGTTTGGCAGTCGAAACAGAATGCTTTTTTTTCACAGGACAAGAAATCAGCCCTCAGTAACTAAACCGGCGGAAAAAGATTTTTTTGAAAAATGCCTAAGCCCCGGGGTCACAATTTCAGAAAAAATCTGACTTTTGGCAATTCACTCAAAAATGGTGCCAAACACTTGCAAATGCTCCCCTGAAATGTTTGGCTGTCGAAACAGAATGCTTTTTATCACAGGACAAGAAATCAGCCGTCAGGAACTTAACCGGCGGAAAAAGATTTTTTTGAAAAATCCCTAAGCCCCGGGGTCACAATTTCAGAAAGAATCTGACTTTTGGCAATTCACTCAAAAATGGTGCCAAACGCTGGCAAATGTTCCCCTGAAATGTTTGGCAGTCGAAACAGAATGCTTTTTATCACAGGACAAGAAATCAGCCGTCAGGAACTTAACCGGCGGAAAAAGATTTTTTTGAAAAATCCCTAAGCCCCGGGGTCACAATTTCAGAAAGAATCTGACTTTTGGCAATTCACTCAAAAATGGTGCCAAACGCTGGCAAATGTTCCCCTGAAATGTTTGGCAGTCGAAACAGAATGCTTTTTATCACAGGACAAGAAATCAGCCCTCAGTAACTTAACCGGCGGAAAAAGATTTTTTTGAAAAATGCCTAAGCCCCGGG